>NC_136072.1:429269474-429577230 GCF_964261635.1 Lissotriton helveticus
CTCTTGAGCACCCCCGTAAGCCCATGGGAATTGCGCTCCTTTCACTACACAAAACCGCAGAACAGGTGCTTTCATCCCAAACCCACAGGGCCTCAGATCCTGTGAGTCTCCTCCGGGTCCCCTTCCTTCCAGCCCTCACAACATCCACACACCACTAGAACAGGCAAATTCCAGTTACTTTTAACTGAGTCTGTGTTCTGGGAATGATTGATTTTGTTCTGTTTTAACTGGGACTCAATTTGAACATCTTTTCCTTGTATATAAAAGGTCCAGGGGATGGGCGAGAGCTCTTTACTAAAAACAATATCTGTGACAATATCTACTAGCTGTGGAACATTTTAACCTCATTAGTACCAGTTTGGTAATTCAATTAAAAAAATCAGCAAATGTACTGTAACAGACTAAACTTTGGAGAGAAAATACCAGTACCCAGCACCATGTGTCATGCTTTTTTTCTCTTTAGTTTGAGCTTCAATAAATTTGTTGTTGTAATCTGAGATTATCCAGTAGGTTGTGGATTATATATGTTGTTTGTGAAATAGATAGTCCTTTTTAAAATCATGTGGCTTCAGGAGTATACAATTTCATTGTTACTTTTTCTTCCCAAACAGCATATTACTTTTGTCTCCCCTCCCTCATAACCAATTCCCCATTTTATGCTTCCCCCAACACCATGAGGTCATATGAATGGCAACTACTTACAAAAAAACAAAAGTAAAAAACATTGCAATTTTTAACACCAACAGCTCTAGCTTTCACAAATGCGAGACTTAGCATAGACAGCGCTTAAGCTGTCTTTTAGGGACCTGTTGATAAAGTTCGTGGAGTTCCAACTCCACTCATTGCTTGCATTTGCTTTTCATTTGTTACTGCCAGTGCCCTTTAAAAATTCTTGCTTGCTAGTCGTCATTAATGCCTCTTTGTCCCTTCTTTTTCTACTCCATTCCTCCCATGCAGCAGGGACTATGTACAGTATTATTACACTATTGTTATTGATCTGCTCGTTGGGGGCCCTTTTCTTTCTTGGTTTCATTCTCTAATACTGTGTGCCTGTGCTTGCATGTTAATGCAGCATTTGTCCCTCCCATTTGCATGTTTGGCAACTGCAAGTTTTTTTTTTAATTGTGTCCTGCAGTCCAAAGGTACTGGAGCACAAAATGCCTTCCCGGCCATTATTAATGTTTGTTTTGCAACTTTTTATGTCGATCGCCAGTTGTGCTTGTTTTGGTAGGATACTGGTTTGATTTTGAGCATCATTTTAAGGGGGATTCAGCTTTTATTTTGAAGTATGCTTTTTGAAGGTTAGTTGTCAGATGATTTAAATTTGTCAAATCAGATTTAATTGCAGGTGTATTATATATGTAATTCTATAAGGGACCAAACAGTCTCCACTTTAAAGCATATTATTGCTGTTTCCCTTACAGCGGAGGGGCGATGGGGATTATTATGCTGACTTTAAATACACAATATTAATCCGGGTGCCCCACCCTTCTGCCCCTTCTCTTAGTGGTAACCAGATTGTCACTTCCCTTAACTGACGGGTGGGGCAAATAAACACCAGGCGGAAACTGAGCTCCTTTAAACGCCTGTGCCCTGAGCGCCACCCATAGAGCGCTTATCCCCGTAAATGCATACACTTCCGTGGCTGCAACTACAATATTTATTTCAGCCCTCTTGAAGTATTTGTAATAAATATTAAATCAGAGACAGTTGTACACATTAATTTTCTGAGGCATTCCATCAGCGTGTCATTATACTCTGGACGCCCACACTCCTTGGCGCCTGTAACTGCTCTTAAAACATTGCCTGTGAAAACCTCTTCCTCCTGTAAGGGGCACAAGGATGGGGCTGTGTCTCTGTTTACGTATCACTGCCCACTTGCCTCTCACTTCACCTTTAGAGCTCCGTTAGCAGTCTTGTGTTTTATAAAGGTACAATACATATTTAAAGGCTTTCACAGATTGTTTCCCATATTTGTAATGGCCCTCAGAGCTAGCACTTGGCTCTAGGTCCCAGTTCCTCAGCTACATTTGTGTAGGCCATCTGCATAACCTTAGTACTAGGCTTTCTATCAGATTTGTCCTACCGCTGCCAGCTCTTCCCATCAAACACAACGGGCAGACTGGAATGGAATTTATTCTGTTTTATACCAGCATCACAAGTTGGTCTGTAGTCAGATTGCAAATGAATGGTTTTTTTTCGGATAAACTGTTTACTATGCTGCATTTTTAATACAAATTTCATAACGCCAAGAGCTCTTTTAAGAAAAATATTTTTTATTGGGAATATGAATACTGTAATAAACAACAAAGTAGTTAGAGAATATTGAAAAAATAGAATAAAACTACAGAATTAACAAATTCAAGAGATCTCTTAGTAATATCAGAAAAGTACCATAACATTGAAAACTTTTGAGAAAAAAGAAACAATAAGAATAAAATACATCAAAATAGTAAATATATATATTACGTAAGTGTTATATTTCATATGAAATGGGAAAGAGAAGAGAGAGGGGGGAAAGGATGAGGAAAGAAAGAAAAGAAACACGAAAAAAGAAATGATAGATGAAGAGAGACAAAAGTATTAGAAGAAGAATAGTGTGAGGATCGAAAAGTAGTATATGGTAAACATAATAAATCAGATTTAATCTTTTGAGAAATCGAAGGAGAAGAAACGGAGGCTATTCTATGTTAATCACAAATTAAATTCCACAAGCCCAAAAAAGATAATTTAGAGTTATCTTTCCAACACATTAATAGACATTTTAAGGCAATAGCAATAAAAAGGTCAAATAAAATAGTTTTTGAAGGAAGATGGTCAAAATCAACAGATAAAGTTCCCAAGAAAATATTGGGACTAAAGAGGGGAACATTACATGAAAAAATCAATAAACATTTAGACCATATAACTTTCCAAAATTCATGAACTTTAGGACAATAATAGAGTAAGTGTGTCAAGGTACCTTCAGAGGAGAGACATGACAGCATAGGGGATACATTGAAGAGTAAATGTTATGAAGAAATTGAGAAGTAACAACCACTCTATTATATATAAAATATAAGGATTGAGTAATATTAGCAGCTTTAGAGGTCTTAAATGTTTTTTCCCCACATCTGATCCCATTGATAAATAGTTAATGATTGAGATAAATCATTTCACCACAACAGTTCAGTAGAAGATTTATTCCTTGTAATAACAGGAGAGGACATAGTTTTATATATAAAGGCAGCTCTTGTAGTGGGATCCATATTAATATTAAATAAGGGTGTGATGGGTATAACAGAATTAACATCTGATTTGAAATTATTGTTTCTTGAAGGACAGGACATAATGAATTATATATTTGACCTAATTCCCCGTGACCTGCTTTGGAAATCCTTGGAAAAGCAGGGACTTTCCGGGGAACTCTTAAAGCTGGTGATGGGCCTTCACCAGGAAAATTATGCTAAGGTCAGGTGGGGCCCTAACGGGGAACTTACAGACCCAATCCCAATAAAAAGGGGAGTACGCCAGGGATGCGTACTTGCTCCCACACTCTTTTCCCTTTTTGTTAATGATATTGCGGCTTATATGGAGGACTGTGATAATGATTCGCCTCGATTGGGAGGGGAACGTGTACCGTCCCTCCTTTTCGCGGACGACACGATCCTTATTTCACAGACTCCAAGGGGACTTCAGATCTTATTAGACAGGTTCCAGAAATATTGTACCTTAAAAGGGTTAGAGATTAATACAAAAAAACAAATATATGGCACTAAACCCTCATAAAAGTTTTTAAAAAAATCTAATGTTAAATGGTCATAACAGAGTTTTACATACTTAGGGGTATTATTAGACTCAACTATGGGATGGAGACCTCAGCTAGAAAAATCTAAAATAGTGTTTAAACAAAACTGTCTCCCAATATTAAAAAGACACAATAAGTGTGTGAACAAGGCAGTAACCCCGGCAATAGAGATTTTTAGGTATAAGGTCCAATCAGCTATTTTGTATGGGGCGGAACTTTGGGGACCAGTATATAAGAAGACTTTTGAAACACTGGAAAATAAGTTTATCAGGGGACTATTAAAAGTTCCCATTAACACCCCATTGGTACCATTATTTTTAGATCTAAATATCAAGCATACCGACCATCATGCAATGGTAAGACCATTATTATTATGGATCAGATCAGGATTATGGACAACACCCAAATTGATTGATTACAAAAGTGGGTTGAAAGAAGTTCTGGACCAAGATAGTGGTAACCGAATTTATTGGTTTAAGCATGTAAGAGTGTGGTTATCCAAACTAGGACAAGCGCACTTTTGGAGTGAGCCGGAGTCCTTAATTATGGCTTCCAAGAAAATTGTTAAGTTATCCTTTTGGTCTTATGTGAGCCACGATTCTGCGTATGTTAGGACACACGGCCCATTAACCGAAACATTTTTTTTTTAAGTTTGAAAGCTTTATTGAAACAAATTTGTCAATACAAGAAAGTGACATCAGCAGAACAAAGCGAAAAAGGGACAATCATGGGAAAGAGAGAACATAGGTAACTGATGGCACAATGAGCAGAAAAAATCAAAGCATTTTTTAAAAGATTTTTCATAGGAGGGGGAGGGAGGAGAGGGGGAGGGAGGGGTAGAACCATGATAATACAGTTAAGAATAAAATAAAATAGAAATAAGCATGTTAAAAGGCGGCAATAAGGTACAGTAAACGCACAACTAGCTAAACGATAAATGGAGAAAACACTTCATCAAAACAAATGTAAAAAGAAGAAACTACATTAGTGAAATCTAAAAGCATGAAACTACAAGCAGGAGTACAACTGTTCAAGGAGGTTTAAAATTATCAGAGGAGAGTGGAGTGTACGTCTTTTTAGCGGATTGATCCAAATATAGGGTAAGAGGCAACCAATATAGTTGAACATTGCGAGAAGGTTTGCAGGAGGATGCAAATGCAACATCCAATCTATGAGAGTGACATAGCATGTTCAACCGAAACATTTTTAATGGTCAAAAACGTGGCGTGTTTTGAAACATTTCTTGATGAGGTTCAGCCGCCGCTGGCCAAAACCCTATACCTAAAATTCAGATATGGGACATTGAGAACTAAACTAACAGAGAAAAGCTGGGGGAAGATAAATAGCGATTACTGCACTTTATGTTCTAATAATATAAGGGAAGACGTTTCACACATATTGTTCTTTTGTCCTAGTTATAGTATACCTAGGAAAAAATGGATAAAGCCATTATGTTATATTATTGGCTCCAGATCCCACAAGGAAGCTGGCAGAATTTTAAAAACAGATACTAGCCAAGCTATTGTGTTTGGAATTAGTAGATTTCTTCTGGCTGTAAATTTTCTTAGAGTAAAAATGTCTCTTCCCTTTTAAATTGTATTCCATTTGGACCTGTTCAAACCACGGATTATGTTTTTTATTTTTATAGGTTGTAATTTTAAAACTTTATGCCTTGGATGTTATAAACATTAATTCGAATTTTAAATGTTTTAATAATTGTATAATGTGTTTTAAACTATTTATCAAATCCTGTGATAATTCTAAACCATGATAGATTGTCTTAAAATAATGACACATAGTATTGACTACTGGTTTTTTGGTATGGTATAATGAATTTTCTTTTATCATGTATTATTGTATATCTTTTATGTTGCAATGCAACGAAATAAAGATTATTGAAACTTGAATTATATTGTTGAATGCAAGAGTCTGGGAGACCAAATTTTTGTAGTAATTGCAGGAATGATTTAATAGAGTTATTTGTTATCAAGTGAAACACATAAAAAATACCCCTTTCTTTCCAGTGTTTAAAGTAAAAAGACTTATGACAAAATTTGATAAATGTGTTATACCGGATAGAAGAGGTCAGAAAAGATTGATAAAATTCAAATCCTTCGGTGTAAAGAGTGTGTAGTAAATGACAGGAATATTTTAAAATTCGATATTTGGAGATGAAAGTACAATTAGTCATATAACTACATCTTGAAAAGAAAAGTCATGCATAATGAATGCTGAAAAACAACCCATTTTTGAATAGGGGAATCATGATAATCCTTAGACATTGCATAAAATTGTCTAATTAAAAAAGCAGTATGATATAACTTAAAATCAGGAAAATTTATACACACCACCCTCCGGTTTAGGTCGAATTAATTTAGTTAACACAATACATACACGTTTATTGTTCCAGAGGAATTTAGTACAAATAGATTTAATCTGGGAGAAATAATAATTAGGGACTATAAAGGGTAGCATCGAGAGCATAAAAAGAACATGAGGAACAATCATCATTTTAATGGTGTCTAATCTACCACACCAGGATAAAAATAACAGAGACAGGATTAAGCATGGGCGTAAAATCCGTTCCGCTCGCGGAATTTGCAGGTTTTCGGCAAATTCGCAATCCGCGAACTCTAGCGAATTTGCCGAAAATCCGTAAATTCGCACGCAGCGGATTTTTTTCTTGGTGATACAATTTTGCGGCGAGCGGCGTTCACTTACCGTCATTCAGCGTTTGCAGAGTTGTTTTTCTCGATATTTTGCGAGTGCTGCGCCATTTTGTATCTTGCTGCGGGATCCCGCGGGAGTTTGTCGACCGCGATTACGTCATCGCGCCTTGCCACCTTGCACAGCACGCATCGCGAGAGTTTGCAATTGCGAATACGTAGGTGCGGCAGGCAGCAACAATCTCGCAATAGCGAAATACAGATTTTGCAATTCTGCACAAGAAATCCACCAGCAAACAGCATAAATCTTCAGAAAATGATGATTTTTATCAGAATCACTCCTCAGGTTGACATTTGCCTGCACTTTTTTTTAGCAAGGAGTCCATTTTGGAAGGAAGTGCCCCACAGTCTCCAACTTCCTGTTCCTGTCCAGCAGGCTCCTCCCAGTGCTTTCTTCATGTGCTGGTCACTTTCATTTGGACCTTGACCTGGAAGGATTACTCTTTGTGGATGCTGCTGGATATTTGGATTTAAGGCCTTTTTGACTTTCTTTGGATCACTTTTGGATTAGAAATCAACTTTCACGAGTAAGTTTGTTTGGGGCATTACAGTTGCTGCAACTACAATTTTGGAACTTTTTCGGAACAATAAATAAAATATATTGTGGGTAGCCACAGTATCCAGTAGGACCAGGGTTAGTTATGGGTGCATGATACAACTGTTTTGTTTAATTTAAACATCATTGAGGCCATGGATGGGCTGGGATTGTGCTGAATTTTGTGTTTTTTGTCGATTTGTTTGGGGCTGCTGTTGTGACCTTTTGCCCAGGGGTAGTGAGTGGTGCATGGACTGAGTCTGCCTGTGGGGTCTCTTTAATGTAAACATCCTGGATGGCATTGGATTGTGGTGATTTGTGTGTGTTTTTCGTTTTTTTTGGGGTGTACTGTTGATATGGACTGGCCATGTGGGTGGTGGTGGTGGCCATTTTGAGTGCTTGTACAGGCAGGCCCTCCACATGTGCTTGGGGTGCAAGGGGCCATTTTGAAGACAGGCAGTGTCTGAGGCCTGCACCCATTTTGCCTAGCTTTCATCCATTATGCCCAGGGGTAGTGAGTGGTGCATGGGCCTAGTCTTTCTGTGGGGTGTCTTCTTGAATTTAAACATCATTGAGGGCATGGATGGGCTGGGATTGTGCTGAATTTTGTGGTTTTTGTTGATTTTTTGGGGCTGCTGGTGGGGCCTTTTGCCCAGGGGTAGTGAGTGGTGCATGGACTGAGTCTGCCTGTGGGGTCTCTTTAATGTAAACATCCTGGATGGCATTGGATTGTGGTGATTCTTGTGTGTTTTTCGTTTTTTTGGGGTGTACTGTTGATGTGGACTGGCCATGTGGGTGGTGGTGGCCATCTTGAGTGCTGGTACAGGCAACATGTGCTTGGGGTGCACCCATTTTGCATAGCTTTCATCCATTATGCCCAGGGGTAGTGAGTGGTGCATGGGCCTAGTCTTTCTGTGGGGTGTCTTCTTGAATTTAAACATCATTGAGGGCATGGGTGGGCTGGGATTGTGCTGAATTTGGTGGTTTTTGTCGATTTTTTGGGGTGTATAACTGATGTTCCTCTGTCTTCCATTGCTTTTAGGTGCACAAGAGAACCACCAGTGCCAGGAAGAAGTTCTGCTGCGGTGTGTGCAGCACAACGTCACGTGTGGCCACAGACAACTCTGCAACTTGTGCAACTGCGGCCTGCTGTTCTGAGTGACATCTGAAGAAGATGGCCCCAAAAAAAGGTCCCCGTAGCTCCTCTAGCAAGAAAGATGCCAGAAAGGAGCAGAAGAAGCAAGTTACCAAGCAGACTGGTGTGCCGCCCGCCACATTTTTTGGGAATAAAAAAAAAGTACGCCTGCAGCAGCAGCGGGATCTGCTGGGGACCAAGCTGGGAGCAGCACCCCCGCTCCATTGGGCTCAGTGCCACCACCCCCACGCCAACTTAAGTCCAAGCCCTTGAGTGCTGCAGAGGCAGCCAGTCTACTTGTTCAATCACCATCGACCAGTGATGTTGGCTCATCGCAAGAAAGTAGCAGCAATGTGCCTCAATCAACACAGGTTGTTGTAACTCATCTGACGAGTGTTGAACAACTACAGCCGCAACAACAACCACATGTGCAAGTACAAGCCCAAGTACATGTGGAAGGAGAGGCGGCGCAAGGAGAGGAGCAAGCAGAGGTGCATGGAGGGGCACAACAAGTGCCCACAATAGTTGTTCCTCCAGAAGTAGGGGCACATCTGGAAATCGACAATCAAGCCGAGGTATCATTCGAGGAAGCCACTCCTCCTGATGATCATTCATTGTCTTCCACATCCCGAGCAAGGAAAAGATCAAGGGTGGTGGTGTCTACATCTTCTTCAAGCCCACCTCCTTCTGATGATATGGATCTTACTTGGGAACCAGCACCACTGCCGTCTGAGAGTGAGGCTGAGGCACACCATGATCTGACAAAGGTAGCTAAGCGTAAAAGGAAGGTCGTCGAAACTCTCATAGTTATGGAGTGTGATGACGCTCAACAAGAAGTGGCGTATACTCCTGCTGCTGAAGACTCTCACGACGACGACGCAGTCATCACTAACGTCACTGAAGCCCCAGCGGGCATGCAGCAAACAGACATTTTGACCCTAGCCCAACAAGCTGCTGAGCGTGATGATGAAATCGACGAGGAGGCAATGGGAACACCACAATCATTGAAGTTAACTAGTACACCACCACCTACCGCTTCCATATTTCTTCCTCGCCAGAAGGGTCCTCCATCCACCTCGACCTCAATTAGTGGTGGGCAAAGTGCACAATGTACTAGAGTTCAGCAATACGCATCCTCCACTTCATCTGGCATTAGCAGCATGACCACCACCAGTATCGCCTCCTCTGGCCCCCCCAGACATTTCAAGTCCGCAGTTTGGGACTTCTTTAGTATTTGCCCAAAAAAGGAAAACCTAGCCATTTGTAGCATTTGTAAGCTTGCAGTTAGTCGTGGTAAGCTTGGTACCAACTCTGGGACTGGAGGTCAGAGAGGTCATCTTAAGAGACAGCACCTTGTCCAATGGCTTGCGCACCTAAAGGAGATCAAGGAAGCCCGAATTGCAAGTCAAGAAAACGTTGATGTTCCATCTGATGATGACGAGGAGGAAGAAGCGTCACACACTTCACTTACACCCAGTACCCCTGTCAGCACACCCCCTGTGAGCCACACTAAGAGTGTGGGACAGAGTGAGACACCAATGCGAAAAAGTTCATCAGCGAGCGTAACTGGGTAGAAGAAGTCATCCTCATCCCGTAAAATGGTCCAGGGCAACATTAGAACCATGTTGTTTTCAGACGCGCCATATGCACGCAACCACCCAACGGCGAGTCTGTATAACGCAAAGCTGGCTAAAATGCTAGCGCTGGATCTTCTCCTTTTTCTTTTGTAGAAGGGGTTGGTTTTCTAGAATTAGTGGCAGCGCTCTGCCCTAAATGGAAGGTTCCTAGCCGGTTCTATTTTGCCCGAGTTGCGGTTCCAGCACTACATGAAGATGTGCTGAAGGTGATTGGGGCAGCTTTGCAGAAGAGTGCTGTTCACACTATACATCTGACAACAGACATGTGGACCAGTGGCGCAGGCACTGATTACATGTGCATCACTGCACACTGGGTCTCTTTTTCAGGGGTTAAAGCAAAGCTAAACGCAGGTGCTGAACTGGACCAAGTTTTTAAAGCTGCTCGGAAACATGCAACACTAACCATGTTTGGCTTGGAGAAACGTCATACAGCAGAAAACATTTTGAATGAGTTTAACACAAAGGTCTTTCACTGGCTGTCCCCCAAAAAACGCGAGATTGGTTATGTTTCCACTGATAATGGCGCCAATGTAGTTAAGGCCATGGATCTGGGTAACTATTTCAGAGTGCCGTGTTTGGCGCACTGTATAAACCTGGTTGTTAAAAAATTCTTGGATAAAAACAGTCCAGCATGAGAGTTAGTGGTTACCTGCCGAAAAATGTGCAACCATTTCAGCCATTCTTTTAAGGCCCGGAAGCATCTGAGGTGCCTGCTACATGAACGTCGAATGCCAGTGAAAGCACTCATCCAGGAGGTGCCAACACGTTGGAACTCAACCTTCTACAGGCTTGAGCGTCTGTATGAGCAGTTTACGGTACTCGATCAGTATTTCTTAACACTGGGTACAGCTCAGAAGGACCTGAGGCTAGATGCGGCGGAATGGGAGCTAGTTAAAAGCCTGACAGACATGCTTCGTCCTTTTGAGGTCTTCACGCGTGCAGTCAGCAGGGAGGACTGTAATTTGGGAAAAGCTATCCCATTGTTGCGCATGCTGGAGCACAAACTGAAGGGGGTGTCTTCTAAGTTTCAAAAAGATGAAGAAAAGCAAGAAGCTTTTGTTTTGGCAGAGAAATTATTAGAGCGCCTACTTGGCGATGAACGTCTTCAAAAGATCCACTCAGAACAGCATTACATTTGTGCTACTATTATGCATCCACGCTACAAAAAGGCGCTGGCAGGCAGTGCATTATTTCCTTTTGGTGATGAAGATGTTACAAAGTACAAACATTGGCTAGCCTTGTCAGCCATGAGGTTTGAAAGAGAACGGCAGCAAATTCAAGGAAAAGGCAGTACATCAGCATCAGCAGGCCATCCCCAGTCAAAAGACTCCACTTCTGCACCTGTGGCTGTGGCAGAAGTGACCTCTCAGCCGTTAAAGACACCGGCAACCGGATCATCTGCACCAGACACAACAGAAATATCGGGTGATGATAGTGAAGAGGATTGGCTAGCTGAGCTTGGGTTTGGTTCTCAAAAGGTCCGAGCAAAAAGTAAGCAAAGTGGAGGAACCGTGGAGAACCTTGAGTCGATGGTGCAGGACTATCTGAATGACTCAACAGAGGTCTATGTTAATGCTGACCCATTGGCGTATTGGCATGGGAAAAAAGAATTGTGGCCAGAGATCACCAACCTGGCTATACATTACTTGTCTTGCCCACTCGCAAGCGTGTCTTCTGAACGTGTTTTCAGTGCTGCTGGTGGCATTGTTACTTGCAAACGGACCCTCCTCTCGCCCAAAAATGTGGAGAGGTTAACAATGATCAAGATGAATGAGCACCTCATACCACCAGATTACAAAGTACCAGATTGCACGGCGGAAGAAGACGAGGAGGACAGCAACTTAGATGAGGGAATTTCTTCTGTGTTAGGTGACACTGACCTACTCCTGCCTAAATTCGCAGAGTATGAGGACGAACTCTTCTTCCCAGACACCGAGCCCTGAAAATGAGCCAATGAATCAAAAATTTTCTTTTTCGTACTTATTCACTTTTATTCCTGTGTTTCTGTCTTTCTTTGTTTTGCACAGTTAATATAATTAAAACTTTAATCACCTGTACTTTTATTTTTTGGCTGTTTGGGGGTCTTCTACTTGTTTTCGCCTGGGTTGACGGCTCTTGGGCCATTGCTGGGAAGGTCTAATACCGGATAAAACTGGTTTGGAGAACATCCATGAGGGAAAAGTTTTTGTATTTTCTGACATTTCGCTCAATGTAGCATTTTCGGGGGCCTGTTTGGGGGGCTTCCTGGTGTTTGTGGGTGGGTTTCGGGGTCTGGGAGCACTGCTGGGTATGGATAGTTTTGATAGCAAGAGGTTTGAAGGAAATCCATGGAGGCAGAGGGGAGTTAGGGCCTAGCTGCAGAGCACGCACTGAGTGATTTTGGAAACTTTCAGGAAAGTGACAAAGTCCCCATTTTTTTACTTTTGCTTTTTGGCTATTTTGGGTTCTTCTACTTGTTTTCGCCTGGGTTGACGGCTCTGGGGCCATTGCTGGGAAGGTCTAATACCGGATAAAACTGGTTTGGACAACATCCATGAGGGAAAAGTTTTTGCATTTTCTGACATTTCGCTCAATGTAGCGTTTTCGGGGGCCTGTTTGGGGGGCTTCCTTGTGTTTGTGGGTGGGTTTTGGGGTCTGGGAGCACTGCTGGGTATGGATAGTTTTGATAGCAAGAGGTTTGAAGGAAATCCATGGAGGCAGAGGGGAGTTAGGGCCTAGCTGCAGAGCGCGCACTGAGTGATTTTGGAAATTTTCAGGAAAGTGACAAAGTCCCCATTTTTTTACTTTTGCTTTTTTGCTGTTTGGGGGTCTTCTACTTGTTTTCGCCTGGGTTGACGGCTCTGGGGCCATTGCTGGGAAGGTCTAATACCGGATAAAACTGCTTTGGACAACATCCATGAGGGAAAAGTTTTTGCATTTTCTGACATTTCGCTCAATGTAGTGTTTTTGGGGGCCTGTTTTGGGGGCTTCCTGGTGTTTGTGGGTGGGTTTCGGGGTCTGGGAGCACTGCTGGGTATGGATAGTTTTGATAGCAAGAGGTTTGAAGGAAATCCATGGAGGCAGAGGGGAGTTAGGGCCTAGCTGCAGAGCGCGCACTGAGTGATTTTGGAAATTTTCAGGAATTGACAAAGTCCCCATTTTTTTACTTTTGCTTTTTGGCTGTTTGGGGGTCTTCTACTTGTTTTCGCCTGGGTTGACGGCTCTGGGGCCATTTCTGGGAAGGTCTAATACCGGATAAAACTGGTTTGGAGAACATCCATGTGGGAAAAGTTTTTGCATTTTCTGACATTTCGCTCAATGTAGCGTTTTCGGGGGCCTGTTTGGGGGGCTTCCTGGTGTTTGTGGTTGGGTTTCGGGGTCTGGGAGCACTGCTGGTTATGGATAGTTTTGATAGCAAGAGGTTTGAGGGAAATCCATGGAGGCAGAGGAGAGTTAGGGCCTAGCTGCAGAGCACGCACTGAGTGATTTTGGAAATTTTCAGGAAAGTGACAAAGTCCCCATTTTTTTACTTTTACTTTTTGGCTGTTTGGGGGTCTTCTACTTGTTTTCGCCTGGGTTGACGGCTCTGGGGCCATTGCTGGGAAGGTCTAATACCGGATAAAACTGGTTTAGACAACATCCATGAGGGAAAAGTTTTTGCATTTTCTGACATTTCGCTCAATGTAGCGTTTTCGGGGGCCTGTTTGGGGGGCTTCCTGGTGTTTGTGGGTGGTTTTCGGGGTCTGGGAGCACTGCTGGGTATGGATAGTTTTGATAGCAAGAGGTTTGAAGGAAATCCATGGAGGCAGAAGGGAGTTAGGGCCTAGCTGCACAGCGCGCACTGAGTGATTTTGGAAATTTTCAGGAAAGTGACAAAGTCCCCATTTTTTTACTTTTGCTTTTTTGCTGTTTGGGGGTATTCTACTTGTTTTCGCCTGGGTTAACGGCTCTGGGGCCATTGCTCGGAAGGTCTAATACCGGATAAAACTGGTTTGGACAAAATCCATGCGGAAAAGCCTTTTGGCACTTTTTGTAACTTAGGGTTCGTTAGGGTTAGCCCTAGCAGCAGCATTGCATGTGTTTCGGGGTGTTCTTGATTTTTGCAACTGAGTTCTGGGGTCTTAGAGCACTCGTGGGAATGTGTAATTTTGGTTGCAAGTGATTTGAAGAAAATCCATGGTGGGAAAGGGGGGATCACTTACTCTGTGAGAGGCACTTAGTGTTGAAAACAATTTGGCCATTTACACTTAAAGGAAGAAAATGACACAGACTTAAGTTTCAGGAAAACAAACTTACTGTTAAACCCCCACCCACCAGACTCAAAAGCAGTAAAAAACCGGTATGCTCAGATAAAGTTTCAAAAAGTATATTTGTGTAGCCCTAACAAAATAATCTCCCGCAAGTTATGTTATGTTATGTTATTTGTACACTTCTATAGCGCACGGCCACTCCACTGGAGTATCCCGGCGCTTTAACGAAGACTCCCAACCGAAGATGGGGAAAAACATAACACCAAAAAGGCGTACAAACACAAAAACAGCATCAAGATTACGGGAAGAGCCAAGTCTTAAGGGCCTTGCGGAAAGACAGAAGACTAGAGGTCTGTCTTAAAGAGATTGGAAGATCATTCCAGGCATGAGGAGCTAAGTAGCGAAAAGACCGTCCTCCTGCTCTTGCCCGTTTAATAATGGGAACACTCATTTTTGATAAGGACGAGGATCTGAGAGATCTGGGAGGGGTATACCAAGACAGGCGTTTGGAGATATATTTGGGGCCTATGCCATGCAAGGCCTTGAAAGTCGTGGTCAAAGTTTTAAATAGAATCCTTTTTGCAACTGGGAGCCAATGCAGTGTGGCGAGAAGATCCGTGGCTCTGGCTTTCCTTGGAAGACCAAAGATGGCTCGGGCTGCAGAATTCTGGGCGATTTGCAGACGCCTGACCAGGTATTTGGGAAGTCCCAGAAACAAAATGTTTGCATAATCCAGCCTGGAACAAATCAGTGCCTGGACAATAATTTTTCTGTGCTGGATAGAGACTAGGGGGAGAAATTTGCGAAGCATCCGCAGGATGCCGAAACATTTCCCAGTGAGAGATGAGATATGTGGTTCGAAAGATAGCTTGTTGTCAATCACCACTCCCAAATTTTTGGCTTTCACAGACGAGCTAGTGGGAGGAGACATATCTTGCGGCCACCAGATTTTCCAATCGGGCTCAGATGTACAGCCAAAGAAGAGCAACTCCGACTTGTCGGCGTTGCACTTCAGCCCATGGCGTCCAAACCACTCAAAAACAGCACTCAAACATCCGCTGACCTGGACATCATCAAACTGACCATCCCTGTTGCTTACAAAGAGGAGCTGGGTGTCGTCAGCATAGCTGACAATCCGGGCGCCGAAAGACTCCGCTGTCACCGCCAGGGGGGCCATAAAGATGTTAAACAGGAGGGGGCTCAAGATGGAACCTTGAGGGACCCCCACTTCAAGTGGTGACATTTCAGCGGAGAAGGGTGGCGCCCAGATTGTCTGCCGGCGGTCGGCTAAGAAGGATTTGAGCCAGTTCCACACCGTTCCCCGCAGACCAAAGTCCCAGAGTCTGGAGAGAAGAAGTGCGTGGGGAACGGTGTCGAACGCCGCCGACAGATCCAGCATAATCAGTACCGCTTTTTTACCAACATCCAACTCCTCCCTGATGGCATCAGTGACTTCAAGGAGCGCGCTCTCCGTGCTGAAATTTGCACGGAAGCCAGATTGAGTACTATGCAACAGACCCCTTTCCTCGATAAAATTGGAAATAGATCTGTGAGCAAACCTCTCAGTCACTTTCGCCAGAGCAGGGAGTAAGGAGATGGGTCTGTAATTTGCATGGACTGAAGGGTCGAGCGCTGGTTTTTTAATGAGTGGCAAGATCATGGCACTCTTCCAAGCTTTGGGAACTACCCCAGAAGAGAGTGACAGATTCAAGATGGGATTTATCAAGTCATTAAGAACAGGTGCCATATTTGCTAGACACTTGGCAGGGCAAGGATCCTGTGGAGATCCAGATTTGAGACTTGTCAGAATAGCAAGAGAACTCTCATGATCTAATGGGGGAAAATTGGACAGAAAGGGGCCATGATCTGGCAAGGGACACCCCAGACTTGTCGTATGCTGCTGGAAAGTGGCCTGGAGAGATGATTGAATAGAGGTAATTTTCTGTACAAAATAGACAGCTAATTCCTTCAACCAAGTTTCGGAGTGAGCATGGGTCAGAGTATAGGCAGAGGGAGAGGTGAAATCTTTAACCACCCTGAACATTTCCTTGCAAGAATGCTCCGCTTCATTTATTCTAGATTCCAGATAGGATTTTTTACCATCCCAAATTAATTTATGGTAGGCTCGAGTCAGCGTCTTAAAATTTAGCCTCTCAGAATGATCATAGGATCGCCTCCATGCTCTTTCTGCTTTCTTAAGATCTTGTCGTGCTTTTTTTAGATGAGGGGTAAACCAAGGGGCAGATGTTCTCTTGTCTGCAGAATTTTGTTTCTTGGCCGGAACCAAGCTCTCTAAACGGTCTGTGAACCAATTATGAAAGAGATCGATGTACTCCTCTACATTGTCAGAGGTGGGACACGGAAAGTTAGTTAAAACATTTGATAGCATCTCTCTAGTAAGAAGATGGAAAGATTTAGAGAGATGCTTTAACGACCCTACTGGTTTGGACCGTGATGGAACCATGACAGAGATGGAAAAAGTGATGAGAAAATGATCTGACCACAAAACTGGCATGGGAGGGTCAACACAGATAGGAAAAGTAGAAAAAATCTGGTCGAGCGTGTGGCCTTTATTATGAGACGGTCCTGCCACATAAGGAGATAGGCCAAACACGGAAGTAATATCTAACAGTTTTAGAGTGTCCGGATCCGAGCTATTGTCCATGTGGATATTTAAGTCACCTAATAAAAAGCAATGATTGGACCTAAGACATGGTATTGATAGGGCTGCCTGTAGTTCTTCCAAAAACAGCCCCACCGAACCTGGTGGTCTGTAGACCAGGATACCAGTACAGGCCTGGGAAGATGAGAGCTGGAGAGTAAAGCCTAATGCTTCGCAGCCCTGTATATTATCTACTGAGAACGTATGGCATACAATATTCTTATTAACTATAATAGCCACTCCACCGCCTCTACCAGAGGACCTATCTTTCCTATAAATGTTATAGGCGGAAGGTATGGCATTTGCCAAATCGGGAGAGGAAGATTCAGACAGCCAAGTTTCCGTAAGGAACAGACAGGATATCTTAGAATCCTGTAGCATATTCCAAATGTCTAGAGCGTGGCCGGGTAGGGATCTAGTATTCAGTAGTAAACATTTATGCTGAATGGGTGGGCTAACCTGTGTAAAAGATTTCCGAACAGGAAGGCGCCAGCCACATGTACTACACCCTTTCTTCAGCGCCCGCCCTCCCGGAAATACATGATGGCAGCGACCACACGGGGGGCGGAAGGAGCGTAGCTCGGGGCTGGAATACGTGAGTATACTGCGACACATAGTGCCACTAGCACAGATAGAGGGTAAATACGAAGGCCGTCCGGCCCCGTCCGCCTCCGTGCCGCGGACTGGCGCAGACTGGCTACTCTTTGGCGTCTCTTCGGCGCGTATTCGGCGCTACCGCTGCGCGTCACCGCTGCGCTAGTCTGTGAGGGGTCTTATAGATTAGGTGAGGGTGGAGACTAGTCCGCCGACCTCTCCAAGATGGCTGGCCAGGATGGAACAGCCAGGAACCAGGAAGTGATGTCGCTCCAAAGCTCCCTCCACGACAATCAGCACAAAAGCTGTGGTGGACCGGGGAGTAGCGAGCAAACTGCAAGTATGGGCAGAGCTATTGTTTTCTAAAACACAATATCACCCCATATCACATGTAAAGCACATAATCAATAATCACACTCGAAAATATTTTAAAATCCTAAAAAGATCAGTAAAATGCAGTAAAATGCTATGAGGTGTTTGTAATAATTCTAGTGCGAGTATAGCGCTGGTAAAAGTATAGCGCTAGCGCTGCAATCTTCGTTTAGTCAAGACCCTCCCTAACCCCAACGATTGTCCTTCAAAAGTCCCAAAAACAACCCAACTCCCAATTCCCACCCCCCAAAAGTCTCTAAAAAAGGGGCAAGGGACACTACGGCAGGATGCTGTTCACTTTAGCGGCCAGGGCATCATACTCCTTGCGGAGGGTGGCATGGTCGGAGCGGAGGCCCTCCACCAAGTTCTTATAAGTTAAGACCTCCTGCTCCAGGTAGGACACTCTGAGGCATAAGCGGCGCTGGCGTGCCTTGCAACTCCTGTGGGGGGCAGCTGCTGTCTTTGCTGCTCGGCGGTGGCGGTTGGCTTTGGTAGCCCGGCTCCGTACCGCTGGAGCACTGCTGCGCTGGCTGGCAGCCTGTGTGGGCCCGGAGGAGGATGCAGCTGTCGCAGTGGATGTACCTGTAGACTGCGTGTCCTCCTCCTCCAGGGCCAGCAGCCGCCGATATTCTGCGACAGTGGCATCCAGCCTCCGTTGCCGGGCCATTCGAGCCTGCTCCTTCCTTGATGGTTTTTTTGATGTTGAAGGAGCAACTATATGAAGAAAGAAAGACATAGTCTGTAACCAATGCTCCTTAAGATTAACACAAAATGATTGAGCAGAAAGTTGTGTCACAGTACAACTAGCAACTTGAAAGCACAGTACATAACTATTGAGGCCAGTATCTATCTAACCTCCCACTTCTTCATCCTTGCTCTAACATTAGTGGGAGTTTAAGGAACAAATTCTACGAGCACTATGGTCTTCCATTACAGTCGACTATGACAGTACACCAGTCTTATTCTTCTTCTTCTCTCTTGTTTAGGAAAATTGGTACGTTATCTTCTGCAAGCCGGCATAATGCCAGGGCAGTGAACTTGCACCCGAGAAAAACAGACGCACACCATGATGAGTGAGACAGACTTACGTTACTGTACCGGTCCAGTACATGCAGGTGGTGAAGCTCTCACTTTTCTATTACGGGTGGCACTGAGAATACTCTGTTAAAAGGGCTACTGCTTAATTAATTTAACTTTCACCCTACAGTGCAAATGAGTACTAGAAAAGGAAAATGAAGAAGGTAAATAATCTGATTATCTATCACTTCACATGGGATGTATTTGATTACATATGGGATGACTTTAGGTGCTTTGCTTTTTATTGAGTGAACAGTGATACACCCACACATGAATGACGTACTACTACTAAACTAAACTTATTAAGAGAGGTAGGAAGTGTCCACCGTAATAACCGGATATATGCTGTGCTTGCAGTTGCAATACAAACTACTGCTACTATTCATGGTAGTATTTGGACAAAATTACAACTTCTTTTCCTTGCCTTTCCTACACTGGAACGGACGTGCGGTGTCAAGTTCAAAGGATACACTGGTGTGGTCCCCTCAGGAACAGAAGCTCTTACCCCAGATCCACCCCAAGGATAACTCAGGAACTACTGAGAATTCGCAGTCCACAGAATTAACCCCATGGGGGAAAGGGGAAGTGGAAGACAAACAACGAGAGACACGCTTCGACACTGGCTTCCAACCTGGTCTGGTCTGGTCTGCGCTGTAAAGGCAAAACACTTATTAGTTTTCTGACTCACAATGAATGTTATTTCTTGTTATCTATTTGTTCTAACCCCAAACTATCCTTACCAGTGTCTAATCAGAAGCTAGCTCCTCCCTATGTGTGTTTGTCTGGTACTCAAGTATCTGATTCACTGGATAGAAACAGGCAAATAACCCATTGGAAACTGAATTAAGAACAAGGCCATCAACTCTCTTCGCAGGTGGCAGGTGAACACACAGTCATTGAGTTTCCTTGAAAAGGGTTGCAGGAAATAAGTCCATAAAACAAGTACTCTTAAAATCTTTAAGGAAAAAATAAGCTCTCTCTCTCTGAGCTCTGAAGTGTCAGTCTCTAGGCTCTAGGATCCTCTGCTCCAAACATCGCTAGCTTGAAGATAACATCACCTCAGTCATTGCCCAGAGACTGAAGCACGAAAAAACCACACTCTTACTTGATATTCGAGGTTTTCTCTTCACAGAAAACACTCTGAAGTCTCAGCTCCACTCTGAACTGAAAACGCTAAGGAGTAGCGTCTGAGCTGCCCAAACTCCGGAACACTTGAGGAGAAACAAGGGGGGGAGGGGGCAAACGAGGAATTCAAGCAGCGTGTCAATTCTCATTAATAACACGCAGTCACTGTGAAGACTGGGAAAAATGTTCCTTTGAAGTGCACGAGAATTTTCCTCAGGGAAGTGACAGCGAGCAAAGGAAGCTCCTGTCAGGCGATGAAAGTCGGTTGAAGTGCGCAGCGCGAGACTCGCGCATGCGCATTAACGACAATGCTCGCCACTGCTCTTGTAAACTAGACCGCTGCAGGATGTTCTGTTTGATGGGACTGGCAACTACCATTCCAACATGGCGGGGCGCTGCAGGACCTCAGCAGACATCGTAAAGATGTTTTCCAGCACGGATTCTTTCTGGCTGACAGTCTCTGACGAGGGACACGGATCCTGACAGTACCTCCCACCAAGAATGCTCTTTCTCCTTTGGGTTTAGAAGGGTTGGCCTTGTGAAACTCCCGAAGGAGTCTTGGAGCATGAACGTTTTCAGAGGGCTCCCACGATCTTTCCTCTGGGCCAAAATTCTTCCAGTCAATCAGATAGTACAAGATACCTCTTTTCAATTTGGAATCTAAAATTTTATGTACCTCAAACTCTTCATGTGTGTCTACCTGAATGGGTTTTGGTGCTAAACGCCCTCTCAACTTGGGTGGACTTTTCTTTAATAGGGATACATGGAAAGTAGGGTGTACCTTAAGATATGAAGGCAATTGGATTTTCACTGTGACTGGATTTAGCATCTTTTCCACTCTGAATGGACCTACAAATCGGGGCTGAAATTTTCGATTTATTTTTAACCTCAAATTCTTTGTGGATAGCCACACTCTATCTCCTGCCTGAAATACTGGATTCTCTCTTCTCTTTTTATCTGCGTGTTTTTTGTAAGATTCTTTTGCCTTTTCTAAATTTCTTTTGACTTGAACGAGGGATTTCTGCATTTCACTAACCTTCTTTTCCACTGCAGGGACCGGGCTTTCCTCTTTTTCCACAATGAAAGTGGGATGCCTACCATAATTTACAAAAAAGGGTGAATAACCAGTGGAAGAGTGAACAGCATTATTATAAGCAAACTCTGCTGCCCACACCAATTCAGACCAATCCAATTTCTGGTCCAACAGGTATAAACGCAGGTACTGCTCAAGCTCCTGGTTCACTCTTTCCGTTTGGCCATCCGTTTCTGGGTGGTAGCTTGTGGAGAAACGAGTGTCAATTCCCAATTTTGCAGAGAAGGCTCTCCAAAAATGTGAAACAAATTGAGTTCCTCTATCCGAAATCAATACCTTTGGAATGCCATGAAGGCGCACCACATGCTGAACAAAAAGCTGAGCTAGAAGAGGAGCATCTGGAATTTTCTTCAAGGGAACAAAGTGCGCCATTTTAGAAAAAACGTCCACAAATACCAAAACTGTGGTATACCCCTGACTTAAGGGAAGTTCCACAATCAAATCCATGGACACAGTATGCCAAGGATGAGGCGGAACAGGTAAAGGTCTTAATTTTCCCTGAGGAGACTTTCTCTCAGACTTCCCCCTCAGACATCTCTCACAAGTGGTTACAAATTGTCGTACCTGAGATCTCATGTCCGGCCACCAAAAATTCCTTTCCACCAACTCTGTAGTTTTATGAATTCCTTTATGCCCTGCTAACAGACTATCATGACAGGATTCCATGGCTTTTTCTTGAAGTGCAGGGGTAGGGAGGAACATGCGATGATTCTGATAAGGAACTCCATTTTTCACTTCTCGACCCTCCGCCTGATTGGACCAATCCCTCATTTCTTGATCCGTCATGGATTTTTGCAACTGGACAACCAATTTCGAAGAGTCCACAGCCAAAATGATTTTTTCTTCTGGAATGATATTCTGAGGTTCTTTCTCTGCATCTGAAGATCCCGACTCTATCCGAGATAAAGCATCAGCTTTAGCATTACTCTTTCCTGGTCGAAAAGTAATAATGAAATCAAAGTCAGCAAAAAATAAAGACCAACGTAACTGCCGAGCCGTGAGGGTTCGAGCAGATTTTAAAAACTGAAGGTTTCTGTGGTCAGTATAGACTGTTATTTTATGTTTGGCTCCCATTAAATAATGGCGCCACTCCTCAAAAGCATTCTTAACCGCCAACAGCTCTTTGTCTGCAATTGAATAGTTACACTCTGGGGAACTTAGTTTTCTAGAATAGTAAGCCACTGGATGCAGCTGTCCTGAAGTGGGATGCCGTTGTGATAAAATTCCTCCAATAGCTCCGTCTGAAGCATCTGCTTCCACAAAAAAGGGATCCTCCACTTGAGGATGCAGCAAAATTGGGGCTCTTGTGAAAGAATCCTTAAGGTACTGGAAGGCGTGTTCGGCTTCTATGTTCCAAATGAACTTGACTCCCTTCTTCAACAACCGAGTTATTGGAATCACCTTCTGAGAGAAATCTGGGATAAATCTTCGATAAAAATTGGAAAATCCCAAAAAACTCTGAACCTCCTTGACTGACTTGGGAGAAGGCCAATCCTGCACTGCCTTAACCTTAGTGGAATCCATACTCACACCATCAGGGGACAGTACAAACCCCAAGAACTCCACACGAGTCACATGAAACGCACATTTCTCCAGTTTCACGTAAAGATGATTCTCTAGTAGTTTTGTTAAAATTGCTCTCACATGAGGGATGTGCTCTTCTTCACTATTCGAGAAAATGAGGATATCGTCTATGTAGACTACGGCAACTCTGTCCAAAAATTCTCCCAAAACATCATTTACAAAATGTTGAAAAGCAGCGGGAGCGTTACAGAGTCCATAAGGCATAACACAATATTCGAATAACCCATATCGTGTTCTGAACGCAGTCTTCCATTCGTCACCGGGTGCCACTCGAATTAAATGATACGCTCCTCTGAGATCCAACTTGGTATAGATCTTGGCATCTTTAACTTGGTCAAGCAACACAGAAATTAACGGGAGAGGATAACGATTCTTCACTGTTACTTGATTAACAGCTCTATAGTCTATGCAAGCCCGAAGATCCCCATCTCGTTTTGGAATGAAAAACAAAGGAGATGACACCGGAGACTGAGATGGGCGTATGAATCCATTAGCCAGATACTTATCCAGATATTCTTTAAGATACTGATTTTCTTTTTCAGTAAGGGCGTATATCCGACTGCAAGGTAGAATTGCTCCGGGCTCGATTTCAATTTTACAATCATATGGGCGACGGGGGGGTAATTGCTCCGCACCCCTTTTATCAAACACCAATGCCAAATCTTGATATTGCTCAGGAATTTCCTTAATCTCCAGAGCGCAAATTTGAGTATTGTGACCAAAGGCCAAAATCTTTACTGGAGTGGGCTCTTCCTTATATTCTTGAACATGGAAACAATTCTCCTTACAATAGGAAGAGTTCATTTCAATGGTTCTCTTACTCCAATCTATTCTCGGGTTGTGTTCTGTTAACCAAGGCAGACCAAGGATCAATTGAAACTGGGGTGCGTCTATCAAATTGAACGACATCCACTCTGAGTGCCCATTCAACCCAGATAACAGCACCATTTCCGTTTCGTGAGTAATGGGACCTGATGACAGGTTGGTCCCATCTACTGCTCGAACCGCTTCTGGCGCAAGTTTTTGAACTGGTCGAATTCCATTTTGCCTGGCATATTTAAGGTCGCAGAAATTCCCTGTGGCTCCTGAGTCGATCATCACGGAAACTTCATGTAACTCATGGTTACGAAATTTAACTACAAAAACTGCTGTCAAATGAGGAGCTGCAGACTGTAAGGTATTCATAATGTGTTGTTTATCAGGAGTCGTCTTTGAAAACGCTTCCACCCGTGCGACTCTATCTACGGGCGAAGCCGATCTTTTACTGACGAGGTGGTCTTTGGTCTCTTAGAACATTCCTTAACAAAATGGCCGGCGCCCCCACAATATAAACATAGTTGGGAACTTCTTCTTCGCTCTTTTTCCTCTTTAGAAAGAGGTCCACGAACTGAGCCGATTTGCATGGGTTCTTCCGGGGAAACTACTTCTGAATTTTTTGAAGATTCCACCTTAACCCGATCAAATCGTGGAGGCATGAAACGAAAATCCTTCTTCTTCTCATTCCGCCGCTCACTAAGCCTATGATCCAACTGCAACACTAAATCAATTAGTTCTGAAACTTCCGTAGGTCTTTGAGGGATTTGAGCCAGAGCATCTTTAAGATCATCTCGCAGGCCTCTGTAAAAGATCGCGGCACGTTTTGTCTCTGGCCAATTTGTTTCCACCACTAACTTATTGAAACTTGCTAAATACCCTACCAAGTCTTTATTTCCTTGTTTAAGGTCCAACAACTCATTGTCTGTAGCTTGTGATGCTGACCTTCGATCAAATATTTTCTCAAATTCTACTTTAAAGTCGGCATAATTGGTCAACACAGGATCCTTCCTGGTGACCAAGGACATGGACCATGCAGCCGCATCTCCGGTCAGGTACGACAAAATGAAAGCCACCTTAGCTTGGTCGTCTGTAAAAATAACCGGACGACACAGAAAGTGTAATGAGCACTGTGTCAAAAAGATTTGTGCTTTCAAAGGATCCCCACCATATCTCTCTGGAGGGGCTAACGGAATTACTGGGGAAATGGAATGAATAACCTGGGTGGCTACACCCGCTGAGGATGTGGATTGAGGTGTAGGAATATTACCCTGAAATAAGGACCCAGCTGCTTCTAAGTCGTCTAACCTTTGTCTAGTTCTGGTGGACTCCTGCCTAGATCTCCTAATCTCCTCCCTCAGGGCTTTATTTTCTTCTAAAGTATTATTTAATTGTTGCTGCATACCATTCAAAACAGCCGTTAAGGCCTTTAGATCAAAGTTCTCCACCATCTTCTGCTCAGGAGGGGACCTGATTCCTCAATAAAGAGGCAGGCACTTCAATCTGTCAAGTTCAAAGGATACACTGGTGCGGTCCCCTCAGGAACAGAAGCTCTTACCCCAGATCCACCCCAAGGATAACTCAGGAACTACTGAGAATTCGCAGTCCACAGAATTAACCCCATGGGGGAAAGGGGAAGTGGAAGACAAACAACGAGAGACACGCTTCGACACTGGCTTCCAACCTGGTCTGGTCTGGTCTGCGCTGTAAAGGCAAAACACTTATTAGTTTTCTGACTCACAATGAATGTTATTTCTTGTTATCTATTTGTTCTAACCCCAAACTATCCTTACCAGTGTCTAATCAGAAGCTAGCTCCTCCCTATGTGTGTTTGTCTGGTACTCAAGTATCTGATTCACTGGATAGAAACAGGCAAATAACCCATTGGAAACTGAATTAAGAACAAGGCCATCAACTCTCTTCGCAGGTGGCAGGTGAACACACAGTCATTGAGTTTCCTTGAAAAGGGTTGCAGGAAATAAGTCCATAAAACAAGTACTCTTAAAATCTTTAAGGAAAAAATAAGCTCTCTCTCTCTGAGCTCTGAAGTGTCAGTCTCTAGGCTCTAGGATCCTCTGCTCCAAACATCGCTAGCTTGAAGATAACATCACCTCAGTCATTGCCCAGAGACTGAAGCACGAAAAAACCACACTCTTACTTGATATTCGAGGTTTTCTCTTCACAGAAAACACTCTGAAGTCTCAGCTCCACTCTGAACTGAAAACGCTAAGGAGTAGCGTCTTAGCTGCCCAAACTCCGGAACACTTGAGGAGAAACAAGGGGGGGAGGGGGCAAACGAGGAATTCAAGCAGCGTGTCAATTCTCATTAATAACACGCAGTCACTGTGAAGACTGGGAAAAATGTTCCTTTGAAGTGCACGAGAATTTTCCTCAGGGAAGTGACAGCGAGCAAAGGAAGCTCCTGTCAGGCGATGAAAGTCGGTTGAAGTGCGCAGCGCGAGACTCGCGCATGCGCATTAACGACAATGCTCGCCACTGCTCTTGTAAACTAGACCGCTGCAGGATGTTCTGTTTGATGGGACTGGCAACTACCATTCCAACATGGCGGGGCGCTGCAGGACCTCAGCAGACATCGTAAAGATGTTTTCCAGCACGGATTCTTTCTGGCTGACAGTCTCTGACGAGGGACACGGATCCTGACATGCGGGTGCGGTGTTACATGCTCTTCAAAGTAACATTTAGTTCATCCAGTGACCGTCTACTCTCTCTAGATACACATATGCTATCTAAGAGTCAGATAGTACCATGATCCAGGCATCCATCCATTCAAAGTATATGCACACATACAGTTTCTGTTTCACCCACCCAGGCTGTTCTCCTTCCACTCATCCTTGCTTCATCATTCACCCAGCCATGCACCATACCATATTCTTTCCTTCCCAGCCACCTCGGGGACCAAGCAAACACATATCATTCTTCTTTGCCAGTCATCATTAAATTTCTCGTCCTTCCACACTTACTTACACCCTTCTTTCGCTTTTCGTTCATCCCATCCATCAAGTTCATCTCAGATCTGATTGGGATTCTTCTCGCCAAAAACTTCACAGCTAAGTCGAAGTACATTTAGAGGAGGCTACTACCTGGTTGATTTATAATACACCCGTGCAGAAAGCACACTCTGCAGTCTTCAATCTCAATAAGTAAGGAATATATAGCTTACCTCTGCCCGCCACCACCGTGTGAACCCTCACAGGCACATTGGTGTCGTCCGGCACTTGCACCGCCTCCTCCCCAGAAGTGTTCTCCTCATCCAACACCACCACTAGATGTTCCACCTACAAAGTACATTTAAGAATGTTAGAATACACCAGTCACTACTATATAATATTTGGTCTAGGAATAAAGAAATGTGAAAAAAACAGAAAACAATGTAATAATTTGTGACTGTCTAATCTAAAGTAAAAATGTCCCTTTTTCCAGGGAAGGCTCAGTGCATAGAGCTATTGCTGACTAGAATGGGAGTCCAATGGAATTGCCAAATGTGCAATCTTAGTTAGCTACATAGACAGACTAATAAGAATAATCTAGTAATACCACAGGGAGTCATAGTCGAGGCAGGATAAGAATTTAGATACAGTCTACAAGAAGATCAAAGACGATTTAGAAAAAATCGAATGAGGAACGCTAGGAAAAAATAGGTATTCTATATTAAAATGAAAACTTACTGGGGCCAGCAAAGGAGCCCTCGCCTGGCCGATCCTGGCCTTCTACAGCAGCAGCAGCAACCACCTCCTACTCTGTCCTCTTGCCCCTGGGGGGAGCTGATGTACAACATGAAAGAAAGAAAGACCCGAAAACATGGATGATTGTTGTCAACCAAATCAAACATTTCAAAAGAACAATAACAAAATATTTTGGCGAAATAGAAAATAGACAACTATTCCACGGGATATATTGACCGATCTCATGTGGTCTACTACGTTATTAGTATTGCTTGATTTGCGGACCGTCGACTTGGAAAGTTCTTATGTAACTCACTAAACAAACTACTAAAAAGGTTCGCCTAGGACTGGCAGGCAACAGTCCGCAGCACGCAAAGTGACAGACAAAGTCCATCGTGATTGCAGATCAGCGACAACACTAAAAAGTTTCCTACTACATTAACCAGTCATTAAAATACTCAAACTATCAATCCACCACCACTATTTCTTCTTATCGCCATGTGTACAAAGGAAGGACTGGACTTGAGTCTGTAGGGGCTGATTTAGAAGCCCCTTGCAGCTCTTTTGCTCCATTGTTGCGTGACTTTTGTGACGCAGCGGCAGAACAAAAGAGGCGCCATGGTGCGGCGTATATTAACAACGTGACGCATATGGGAGATGCATCACGTTGTAAAGCCCTGCGTCATCAGGGGGCGTTCCGGCACATGGGAGGGCGTTCCTGCACAGGAACGCATCCTAAAAGTGGCTGAGGCACATCTACAACATTTTAATCGGTCACTTTGAGGACAATGATGCGTGACTCAAACCCTGCGCCTGCTTGAAGCAGACGTACGGCTTGACGCAGCATTGGGGAGATAGAGCACCTCAGAGCATTGCTGGAGCTGCACCATCGTTGCGACGCAACTCCAGCAATGCACCGCCTTTACGGCACAGAAGCGTAACGCTTCGGTGACGTTTTGGGCACATGGTGCGCCGCATTGTAAATACGGCGCACCATGGGTGGTGGTGGTGTGGTGCACAATTACTGGCGCATCCCTGCTACTTTGCAGGGATGCGCCGGTAATTAAATATCTGACCCTTAGTGTCTAGCATTACACAGTTCTTTAAACTACACTCATGCATAATTTCACAGGCCAATGAAATCAACACAAAATCGAAAACAAATAAGCATAGTAGCAGCGCTACTGAGAAGGAGAGCAGTGCACCTGAAATGCACAGAAGATTTTGAAATATAATTTACCTACAATGTAATCAGCAGCATTATTGCTCTTGGTAAAAAACAAAAATTTGCAAGATAATAACACACAGAGCAGGAGAAAACAGAGTAGTAAAGAAATAGCTACTACTACTCACCAAGCCCGGGGATCTCAAGGCCGAGCAGGTCCAGCAGACCGCGTTCCCGGTCCAGGATATCCGTCCAAAGGTGGGTGACTGTGTTGTAGGTGCGCCGGACCCGAGATTGCTGGTACATGGCCCGGCACACCTTCTCCCACCGCTTCCGGCGCTCCCGGAGCCCGTAGCCGCTAGCGATCTTGCCACCTGCCATGATGGTCCTGGGGAGGCAGCGCTGAACATAAAAACTAGTGCGGCCATCTCCTCCGCGCTGAAGATCTCCCGGGGCGCGACATTCTCCCCCCTCAAACGCCCGCACGGGAGCTGGGCACGGGGTGCGGGACCCTTCCCCTTCTCAGGATGCTTCCCGGCTTCCTTTACCATGGTCTGGGCAGAAAGGAAGCTAAATAATAAAGAAGAAATAGAATAGGGAAGAAGAAAAGAAAAGAGTTTAAAAAAGTAGTTTAAAATTAACAAAAAGTAGCAGAAAACACAAAAATATAGAGCTAGAAAAATAGAGGGATAGATAATAAGTAAAATAGATTAAAAAAAACTTCAAACAAGCAAAGGATGGCAGAGATTCAGAGAGGATACAGAAAGCATTGCCAGAACCATAGCAATGAATGAGAAACAAGATGGCCGGGCCCGTTCACGACCGTGTGGGTAAGTTCGCGCGAGATTTTCCTCGCGATGACACGCAAAATTGTACTAGCAAGCCGCACACTTTGCGAGATTACACATAGCGCCCGGAAACGGAATTACGTCACGCAAACAAGATGGCCGCGCCCATGTACGACCGCTAGGGTAACTTCGCAAACCTGTGATGATGAACCAGACGTAGAAACAACATAGTCGCGGCCGTTGCGAGCCGACAAGTAAGTTCGCAATTGCGAACTGGTACACAAACCTCGCGAACTGGCAGAAACCCTTGCGAACAACAAAAAAAAATCCGCAATTTCGCGGGAGTTCGTGGATTTTGCGGATTGCGAATCCGTAAATACGCAAGTTCGCGGATTGCCAATCCGCAAAATCCGCCCATGCTTAGACAGGATGATAATAACTTATGAAGTTTAAGTTTTAAGATAGCAAATTGTGAACTACTGTATCAGGGATATTGGAGGAGAACCATACTCCAAGATATTTAATCTTTTGGGAACTTTAACTTGTACCCAGAGACATTAGAGTATAGAGCAATCTCTTGTATAAAAGGGTCTAGGGAATTGGAAGGGTTGGACATATACATGAGGATATCGTCTGCATAAGAAGAAAGCTTAATTTCCTGAGAATTGAATTTAAAACCAGTTATGTCAGGATTCTGCCTGATACATTAAAGAAAGGGTTCTAAACAGAGGAGAAAAAGTAATGGAGAAATGGGACATCCCTCTCTAGTACCCCTGTGTAGTTTAAAATTGGGAGAGAAATTACCATTAACAATTACACAAACATCTGGTTCAGTATATAACAATTTTGATATATGAAATAAACTTATGACCAAAACCAAACCAATGAAGGGTAGAGAACATAAATTGCCAATTTATACGATCAAAAGCTTTTTCAGCATCAAGGGAGAGGCCAGCTAGAGGAGATGGGTAATACTTTCCAAGGGCAAGGATGTTGGAAAACAATCTGGCATTGTTGGATGCATGTCTACCCATAATAAAACCAGCCTGGTCAGGCTTAATAAGGAGTGGAATGACATTCTCCAAACGAGATGGTAATATTTTTGCAAAAACTTTACAATCGTAATTGAATAGTGAAATAGATCTAAAATTTGAACAAAGGGTAGTGTCTTTGTCTGGTTTGGGAATAATGACAATGAAAAAAGGAGCCACTTGCTTTAGAGCTAGACAAAAATGAATAAAAACGTTCTAGTAGTTTAGGGGCAAAAATGGAGGAAAAGGATGAGAGGAGTTCAATGGAGAAACCATCCAGGCCAGGGGCTTTTGCCTTTTTTAAAGATTTAAGAGCATCAGTAATCTCCTGAGAGATATATCCCTCTCAAGAGGTAAGAAAATGTCAGGTATGGAAGGAGGTTTGGGTACTCCCCAAAAGAAGGTTTCAAGACCTTTTGTGAAGGGTATGTATTTTCTGTATATAATAGTACATAATAAGATTGAAAGGAATTTACAATTTCAGAGTCAGAAAATAATAATTTGTTACTCCGTGCAGAACAAATAGGGCCAATCATTTTTCGTTTTGATTTAGTTTTCGTAAAAATTGGCTAACATTTTACCCGCTTTATTTTGGCCCCCATGATATTTAGATTTAATTTTAAGACAGATATTGCAAGCATCGACGGTAGCAATCTTATTCAGGGTAGACTTAGCTTTAATCAATTCCTGTAAACTTGAGGAGGATTTGGAAGAAAAATAATTATGTTCTAAAATCTTTATTTTTTGAAGACCTGTTAGATATTCAGCATTTAAAGCCTTTTTCTTTCTAGCAGAATAGGAAATGGTAAAGGCTCTAAAGGCCTTAAAGGTATCCCTGTTATTATGAACTGAAGTATCTATCAAGCGATTAAAATGAAAAAAATTATTAATGAATGAGGTTGCTCCTGAGATAAAGGGTTGGTCAGAAGAAGGGAGTTGTTAAAATGCCAGCGTCCATGCTTGCAATTATTGAGAGATAAATCGAAAGTATATAGCACAGGGGCATGGTCAGAAATAAAAATAGAACCAATTTCAGAGGATTGGATGGAAGGGAGTAGTGATTCAGAAACCAAAATTTAATCAATAAGAGATATAGTATGATGAACATTAGAGATAAATGTGAATTCACATACGTCAGGATTATATGTTTTCCATACATCATAGAATGGGCGAGAGGAGATGGCAGATTGAAAGGCTTTGTGAGATTTATCAGGTTTAAATTTGCATTTAGATTTTCTATCAGAAAAAGGGCCCAACCAATCATTAAAGTCACCGCCAATGATTATATTGGGATTAGAAATGGAAGATAGATTCAATTTAATGTTGTGCCAAAATTCAGGATCAGACTTAACTGGGTCGTAAATATTGAAAAAAGTTATTTGTTTTTTAGATATAATGGCATCACCCAAAACCCATCGCCCATTTGGATCACATTCAGTAGATAAAAGTTGTGCATTCAATGACTTGTGAAATAAAACAGCAACACCACCATGACGATTAACAGCAGGAGAAAAAATAACCTGATTAACCCATTGATGTTTAAGTTGAAGTGATTCCACATCATTACAGTGAGTTTCCTGTAGAAAGGCAACATGTGTATTAAATTTAGATAAATGGGAAAGTACCTATTGACGTTTGACGGGATGACCTAGACCACATATATTCCATGAGACAACATTAAACATGTTGTAGGGTAAGGGAAGATGTATGAGAACAGTAACAACAAGCTGCAAATCTTATAGAAAAGACAAAGAAACGCCATTTATTGACCATCTTAAAACATAAGAAAGATGTAATTGCAAGGAAAAGAGAGTCAAGAAAAGAAAATGCACTCAAGCAAAAGAAAAAATAGTAATAAAAAGAGACTAGGAATGTTTTCCGGAAGACCATACAGCCACAGATTGTTCTGTATATTACGATTTTTAAGGTCTTCAATATGTAACTTTAGCTTAAAGATTTCTTGTTCTAGCATAGGGATTTTGATAGACAAGTCTTGCAGGTCTCCCACCCTTTGTTCTAATTCTGACATCTTCCCTTCCATAACTATCCAACGATCCTCAATTTGTTGCAGTTTTTCGTTGGTGGTAGATATGAAAGGTAAGGTTACAGAGCACGCACTTCATCCAGGATAGAGTCCAACACAGGATTATGCAATGATAGAATAGGAGATGGAGGGTCATTCTTTGCTCTTTTAGGCTTGGTGCCTGAAGAAGACGGTTTGGCAGATGCATGCAAATCGCTGACCATCTTTGCAATGAGAGGGACGTTTAGTAAAAGCAAAAAAAAAAAAAAGAGTACATCTGATCCAATGAGGTGAATGAAAGATCGCAAAAAAACTGTTATTACAAGAAAGTCTTGTCAAGATGCTGTCATAATTATCCACAATATAGTTGTTGAAAAGGCAGGCCCAGGTTAGTGGAAGTAAAAGAACATTGAATTAACCTGTCATGAAGGATGTATCTTAACCAGTAACAGGAGACTCATAGAGGACCACTAAAAGTGATAGTCACCAGTTGCAGCAACCAAGGCTGAAAAGTACAAACATGGAGGAGGTCCCAGATAGAAAAAAGGAAAACATAGCAAGGAACAATATTTAATGACCATATATATAAAAAACTAAAATGAGGAGATGAAGAAACAAAGCTGTATCTCAAGCGGAGCCACCGAAAATGGCTTTTGTGTGGAAAAAATCACAGTCGCGGCACTCAGGTTTTAAAATGCACCCTCATGGTGCGAAAATGAAATAGGAGCTTACCGCCGCTATTCCTACAATCTTCCCCGCACTCACATTTGGGGATGCGGTACAAATGCGGCCACAAGAAGAAAAACGGCTCCGCACCCGTGACGGCGCTCACCAGGAAAGTCGCCATCTTGGCCTGGTGTCAAAGCCACACACCCCCAACGCCAATAGCTCTAACCCTTGTTTTGTACGTGCAATTACCGCTTTTTACACTCTGTTGAAAGTTTGTAGAGTTACCTGATCTTTTTCATTCTGTGATGTTCTCAATTGGTGTTGCAAGACACAGAGTTCTGTTTTCATTCTCTTGATCTGATCCTTTTCCTGAGGTTGGAATTGTATATTACGTATCCATCTCAGTGTCACTGCTGGTGATTTACCCAGGTACAGTTAAAGACATGCTTGTGTACTTCATTGCCTGTACACATACTTGACGTCTGTTCAGGAGGGTTGGTGAAGTAGGTGCAATGGCATTTGGGTACACAGGTGTGACGAGCTCGTGGTACCCCATTTTGGCTGTATTTTACTCTCTCACAGGGTAGTAGAGGTGTACTTTTTCATTACGTCTTTACTTGTCACTACCAGTCAGAACTAGGTAGTATTCTCAAACTCCAGCAAGAGGTGAATTTGCTAATGGCATATTGATATAACCTTGGGATCAGCTCACTGTCCATCGATGGTGTGGAGGAGCATGGATACTGGGCTTATGGATTTCCTTGAACAGCCACAACCAATGTGCCCTGGGTGTACCATTCTCCATGTGCGGTGCCAACATCCCTGGCTCTTGGCTTTGGAATAATGCTTTGGCTTGGTTGGCAGAAGTGATGAACATTAATAGCATCCTTCATGTATTAAAAGGCTTCTGGTTTCAGATGGCAGCATCTCTCGACAGAAAAAGCTGTTTCCAGAGTCAGCACTGCTGGGTACATATCAACCACTCATGGCGCCACACCGTCTGGTTGACAGAGTCAAACCTTTAGAGGAGCAGTCGTTGGGAGCACATATTATTGACAGAGACAATCTCTTGGTGGTACAAGCTACCCATGTTTGGCAAGCTTTGTTGTAATAACATGTGCAAAGGACAGATACTCAACACATGAGTGAGATATCCATGTTAACCCTACATTACACATGGGCATCAATTAGGGCTTACCAAGGACAGGAAGCTCCCCCTGCCTGGCTTGCCATCGTTACCCGTGTTTACCAATGTCTTGTGGAGGGCCCACTCTTCACAGAAGGCTCTATCCTCATTTCCACAAACGTGTTCCCTCCCTGCACCTCTTTTCAATGCCCTCTGCATCAGGTCTCTGAGGGGGGTGATAGTGGCACCAAGAGATACACAAATAAGCAGCATGCGAATTTCACTCCATTTCAACTACAATTGTCAGCTTAAAAAACTTTCTTTACTTTCATGTATGTAGTGTCTCTCACTCTCTCTCTCTCTTTGTCTGCCCCATGTTGGCACAGTGGTAGGATGGAATATGAATGAGTCTTTAGTAGGAGAAGTTGAGCAGGAGTAGAGTCTCTTTTTTGCATCTCGGCAGCCTCCTCCAAAAGCATCCATCCTCTCCCTTTGTCCTCTGTCACACAACAAGGGTTTCATGCATAAAAGGCTGTGCTTTTTTTCAAGCACTGCTAGTGCATACACTTTCCATAGAACTCTAAAAGCATAGGTTTCTCAAAATCAACCAATCTACTTGGCTCATACTTACATAAAAAGATCCATTTGAGAAAAAACACTTAAAATGTATCCTGTTGTTTGGGTGTGCACTCAAAGAAATTGTATCTGAAAAAAGCATCTAAACAAGCATTTGCAATGCAATAGGTCTCACATTACTGAAAGTTTGAGCTATTGGTGTTGCAAATGATAATGCAATGGCAATAGCTCAAACTTTCAGTAATGTGAGACCTATTGCATTGCAAATGCTTGTTTGAAAAGGGATCAGCCAGCCAGCAAATAGTAGCCACCAAGCTTCTGAAACAAATCACAAAAAGCAAACAAAACTGCAGTGTGGCGGAAAAGGGAAGGAAGTTCCTGAAGAGTGGTGGGGGGAGAAACAATAGGGAGAAATCAACTTAGCGAAAGCAAGTGTGCCAGGAAGAAATGGAAGAGCTTGAAGTGGGAGATGGGAAAAGAAAAAAAAAGCCTGTAATAAAAGGATGGAAGAGCTGGGATTTTGTGAGGAGGGAGCAACATGATGCAAGTAGAAGGGGGCTTTAGGGTGGGTTTTTTGAGGAAAGGAAGCAGCACACAGGGTTGAGAGCAATAAATCACATGTACTCTAATGGAGTGTGTTGTGATGTTCCAGTGTAGTTTCTTTATTAGCTCTTAGTTACGGGTTGGTATCCATGTAAAGCAGCCCCACTAGGAGCAGCCTGATTGCTGCTCAGCCCATCTTCAACTGTCACACCTCACCACACAGACACCCAAACATTCCAATCATCTATAACAAAGTGCTTAAAAAAATGAAAAAGTTGTTCTGTGAATATGAGCAGCAGAAGGATGCAAGTCATCTAGTCAGAGGATAGCAAAGAAGCTATCCTGCAGGGGATAAACAACTACGAGATGAGTTAGGAAAGTCATCAAATGAGAAGCAAGCAAATGAGAGTGACAAGAAAGCCACAAATGGTAATCAGAGGGCTGGCTCTAGGACCCATGTACGGTTTTGGCATACTCCACAAGAGGTCTTTTGTCAACAAACTGTTAAAAGTAGTTTGTTCTGAGACCTAAAAAGTAACACTGTGTTGCAACTCTGCAGCTACACTGTACTGAGTTACATCAGAGATATTTCCACAGCATCAGGGAAACCAGGACAGCAGACTATAAAAGAGTCCCACAAACTGCCAAAACCATCCCACCCAATGACCCATTTTACCAATTCTTCTGGTACTGCCAGATTGCCCGATACACCAGTCATGCGTGTCTGTAATATATTACCAAGTTGTTTACTATTTGCATTTAAAGTAAACTACAGTCACTGTCAATGAAACTCAAACTCAAACTCAATGTTCAAATTAAGACGTAATTTGTCATGTTTAAGACATTTTGGCATATTTGCATTTTCATTTAGCACAATAAATAAGGCAGCCAAACGAGCCATTTCGAGAGGTGGGGTTTGGTGGTATATTGGACAAATGTGACATCTCCAGCACTCTGTGTTTGACCTCGTAGTCACAGGTTAAAACACTCCCAGACCCACACACCTGTTTCCCCTTCTGTGGTACCACTGAGCCTGAAAGAGGTGATCATCTGTCGTTTAGAACAATGTGGAGTCAGTTCTGCTCCCTTTCTCATCTCTATATTGCTCTCTCTCTCTCATCACTCTCTTTCCTCTCTCTTTGTTCTCTCCTGAAGCCTCCATGGGGCAGATGTATATTACAGGCCCCAGTAACAAAGATTTGGTGTATCAAAAGGGCTGGAATGCACCGTATTTAGGAGATAGGGTGCATTCCTGTCCTTTTAGCCAGCACCTTTCACAATATGGTGCCTAGCATCAGTGGAGGCACCAAGGGAGTCTTTCTTGTTGGTGGCAAGATTGTTTTTGTGCAGGGCGAGACAACTTCCTGCACAAAAACAATCCATGGGGGTGTTCTCCTTTCTATGTGTGCAGCAGAAAGCAGAAAAGGGAAAACATTTGCAGAAATAAACATAGTTATCCTCTTGAAGCGAGCCCTGTGGAGTCGTACAGTTTTGATTCATTCCCAGGTTACAAATCCATGCAAATCTGGGAATTCATCAAAACCCATGGGTGTTGCATGGAAACACCCACAGCAACCCCCTATTGAACACCTCCTTAACCCTGTTTAACTCCTTCGGTGCTTATGACGAGCTCAGCTCGTCATGAGGTACAGTGGAGCTGTGCTCATGACGGGCTGAGCTCATCATAACTGCCGCGGAACGCCCACGCGGGGATAATTCCCCTCCTGTGCGGGGCGTTCCATTGAGTTCCATTCACTGTGCTGCATGATGAGCTGAGCTCGTCACGAGCACCGCGGCCGCGCGCGGCCCGCCTCCCCCCCACACTGCGGGGGAATTAGCCCCACGGCGAAGGGGTTAAGGCAATTCAGTGACTTGCACTGTGTTGCCTTACACCATATCTGCAAGGCCTTTAAAAGTCATGCAAAGGGGCTTAGAGTGGCATCGTAGATATGGGCTGCACTCATAAAAACGGATGCACCAGCAGCCCAAGGGACTTGTACATAAGCCCTTACCTGCGGAAGCTGGAGAAATTGACATTGGCGATACCAGCCACCCATTTCCCTAAAAATTGGTCTCCGAAGGCTCAATCTACTTTCAATCAATAAATCTGGATTTATAAAGCGTGGCTAATTGACTGATAGGGTATTCATGTGCTTGCAAGGTCCTGGAGGCTTATTCGAACAACCCAATCTTGAGAGCCATTCTAAATTCCAGAAGAGAGGTGATAGTCCAGAGTTGCATGGGGAGGATGTTCCTGGTCTTTGATGCGATGTGGGAGAAGGAGGGTCCTCCACTTCTGCTTGGGTAGATGCAGAGAGTATGGTCAAGTGAGAGTAGTCTTCTCAATGGTTGGTGGAAGATCAGGCACTAGTTAAAGTAGGCTGGTCCTTGGTTGTGTATAGCCTTGTGTGTGTGGGTCAGAAGCTTGAATTGGCATCTTCTCTGTATGGGGAGCCAGTGGAATAACCTGAGGTGGGGTGTGATGTGGGGTTGTTGGAAGAAGCAGAGGATTACCTACTCAATCAAGAGAATAACCCAGGCAGTGCTACATTTAAAAATATCCAAAGTTTTCCTTAGAAATCCACAATTGTGCTGCCAAATTATAATGCTGCCAAATACCAAGTCTTCAATCCACCTGATGTCTTTTCATTCCATGACCTTACACTTTTTGGTCCTTTATCTCCTTTTTTCACATTCTTTTCATCCCTGCTTCCTGCTTTTGTCCCTGCTTTCTAACTTTCTCTTCTTCCTTCTTTCTCAATTATCTACCCTTTTCTTTCTTGTTCTGGGTCAAAGTATGATGATGAAAAATAAGTCTCAAACCCCCAATATGACTTTAAGTACGCACCAACTGCAACAATCTGCACAACTTAAGGACTTCCATATGTTATGAAAGTAAATGCCACACAGATAACCCCTTCAGTACTAGGGAAGTAGGACAAACCTCTGCCAAACCAACCAGAAAGTATTGCTTAAAAAAAGTATACCAAAGAAATATTGTTGATCACATGTAAATATGTGCATTGTGTCGTGTCCTAAAATGGCAAGTCAGGATAACTTTAATCCCAGAATAATCTACTGGCTTATATATGCTGTTAACATTTTGTTTCAATATTCTCTTTGTTTATCTATGTGGCATTGTGGTAAAAGAAGTTGGAGTTATCTGTTTACTCGGCTCTGTGATGACATCTTGTTAACCAGGATAAACTATGGATGCATCAGGAATGTGCACTGCTGTTCTGCAATTAGTTATGATGCCTTGTAACCCAGTAACCCTGCACCCGCCTGGATTTACCTTTACCAGAGGTACTAGTGTGTCAGATAAATTGGAAATTCTGGGTCCAATTTTGCTGGTAAATATGCATTTCTACCCCTGAATTACAGCAGAAGACTAACGGTGTGGCTTTCCATGTGAAAAGAAGGTGTGCTGGGCTACTGCAGACCTGTTAATAAGGGCTTTAGTTTGTGCAGAAGGACTAATGGAGGCCAGGCAGTTTTTGCCCTGTTCACTGTGTGAGCCATGAAGCTAGGGCTTGGTCACAATGTTGAAGTCCAGGACTTTGTACAGATGATGAGTTGCAGAGTGAAGGCATCATGATAATCTTGCTCGGACGACATTGTAACTACCATCTATAGTCAACAGTGATGAACACAAATTTGAATTTGATGGGCTTTAGTTTGAAGGAAGATTTTACTATATCCAACTTTGGATCATAACAAAACAGCGCTTGTAGAGAGAAGAGACTTTCAAATATAGTAGGTGGCATCACACAGCAGTAATTCTTCGCATTGTTGCAACCCATCAGGACTTCCAGTGGACCAAAATACGTGGAGAAGATCACTGATGAGATATGATGCATATGTGGGGAGTGTCGTAGGTGATGGAATGGCCTTAGATCTAGAAAACCCCACCTGGCCCATTCAGGCAGTTCACTAGATATCATGCACACAATTGCAGGTCTTTACTTTTGAACTCCATTTGTGAAGTTAGGGTATCAAGTAGGGTTCTATGGTTAATTTTGCAAACGCCTGTAGAGAGAAGAAGTACAATGAAGAGACAGGCGGTTACTGGTGTTGTAATTCCCAACGGTCATCATACCTTTGAATGGTGATGTCTCCATTCTGCGAATCTCAGATTTGAAGGAGGGCATTGAGGTTCACCTTATTATCACGTTGGTTAACAACAGTCTTCTCAATGATCTACTACAAGAATGGAAGACTAGTGATGGAATGGAGATCTGCACAGTAATCATAGATCCAAGGTGGCTTTCTTCAAGAGGTGAAGGTTCTGTCCCATTCTCAATGCAGTTGAGAAGGAAACATAGGTGATGCCGCAATATTGAGTACAGTTGTAAAAAATTCCTCGTTTTGCATGATTACCACCTTTTCTTGGACTGGTGCTGCTGTTTTTTTACTCTTTACTCAGTGCACTGAGTTGTTGCTAACCAAGCCCCAGTGAATGTTCTCCGACCCCTAAAACATGTTGACTTGGCTCCCTAATTGGCACCCTGAAATTAGGTATACGTCCTGAATATATGGTATCTTGTGTTCTCACGGTTACTAGTGGACTGCCCATCAATAAGGTGACAAGTCCCTAGGCCTGCTATTGAAGCCTGGTGGTGCAGTTTTAAAATTGCCATTTCAACCTGTCAAAATAAACCTTTTGACAGGCCTAAACCCTTCTTTTTAAGACTCTGGAGTGAGATGCGAATTTCTGCTATACGGTGAACAAAGGGCTTTGAGGTGTGAGGTGGAGTCTTTCTTCCAGAGGCCTTATGACTGTGCCATGCTTCTTCCTGAGCTTCAAATGATGCCTGCCCTGTCACCCGCAGATGTAATTCACACCTGAGCCAGCCTCCCTTTTGTCCTTTTAGTCAGGTTGGCTCCAAACTCAGTGGGAGGGGAGAGCTACATAGAATAGGTTTCAGGAATGGACAAGGGACTTCCCTTCACCCGCAGGCTAGCACTGAGAATAAATGTGGCACCTATGGATACCTTTTTCAGAACACTACAGGGCCTGTGGAAGACAGGAGAGAGACTGCACCTGCTATTGAGACCCGTTAGGGGAACCCTAGGGGCTGAATCTGCCCCCACTGTATCCGGGACAAAGAAGTGGACTCAATGGGGTCAGATCATGGACCTCCTGGTAAGCTACAGAGATACAAAAGCTGTGAGAAGCCTACTTTCCTGAAAGTGCCTAGCCGACCTGTTTTAACTGGCCCTGCCCTGCATGCTGCTGGTGGATACCGTTAGACTGAGTCCTGCCCTCCAAGTGCTGTTCTTAAGTTCCTGGAACCCCAGGCTAATGTCAGAGTGTACTCCTCCTGTCCAACCTAAAATTCAGGATTTATCAACTTGTTGGCACCTTTTCTTCAAGAGAACTGAAATAGGACTGGGACCTACCAGCCAGCTGATCTTCAGAGGATGTATCGCCATTGGGAATGGCCTTCCTGCAGCTCCTGCTACTTTCTTCACCGGGACCAACATCGAGGGCACATCTGAGGATGTCAAACCCTTCGACAGCACCAGCATGCTGCCTTGCTCCACAGAGAGAAATGTTGAGTGCCAGAGACACATCGAAGACTGACTGCCAACGACTTCACCGGAAACAATGCTGATCAACCCCCAAGTGATGTCAAGGCCATTGTTGGCCCAAATCGTGAATTTCTTCCACTTGGAACTTCCCATCTTTGCTGTTGATGACTGACCCCATCTTCTTGCTATCTTGTAGTGTAGATCCTATTTCCCTTATAGGCTCTGTACATTGGAATAATATACACTATAGTTTTGGCATAGGACAGAGGTCAGTATGCCTCTATCAAGTACATTAAACGTAATTACTTTGTGTGCCAGCTAACTCAGAGGTCACTAGAAACTTCTTCAATGAACAAGAAGGGAGTAGCTGACAACAGCCTAAACATGACAACTTTGTTTCCCTTAGAATCGGAATAGTCTCAGAATCATGGAAACAATAGATAACAGTTTCACTCAGTCAATCGTGCATGCTTAGTTTCTTCAGAGTTACACAGAAATAGATAGACGGGCGTATCAATAAAAGGATTTATTGAACAGTCTTCTTTCTCGTGTAAGAGAATTGAGCTTTTACAATCGCAAGACAGTATGCAAAATATAATACGTACAGCGGGAGCAGTAACAAGAAATAATACAGCAATAGCATTTTCTTTTAGCTATGACATATATTCATATACATATACATTAATAACACAGGCTAAAACGTGGATACTCGTCTGATGCTTCTAAATAGTTCTACCCCAGTGTACCTAACCTAAGTGTAGTAAGAGGTAAGAAGTAGGTGCTGTTTTCTATAGTATAATAAGCTATAGTTTTGTATGTCAAGAGACCCTCTAGGTTCTAATCAGCTCCATACCTTAGAATGAGAGAGGTGGTAATCTCTTTCTGGATCTCAAACTCTAACACCCCGCGAAGGAAGTCAGAACACTGGAAGCTGGATTCTCTGCGAGCAGGGATGACAGCGTCTGGTCAGTGTGTCAGTCGGGGACTCAGATTCCTTCCGAACTTCCCGTGGCAAGCCGCATCGAGCTGTGTAGCCGAGCCATGGTTTGCCATGGTAAGTGAAGGTATATTTATACCTGGAAGGTGTCTAGGAATGGCAGCATTGACGTAAGTCGGGCAGAGGAAGACGTCATGAATGAACGCCTAAGGAATAGTAGTTCATGCATAATAGATGAGTTCTTGGAGAAATCAATAATCCAAGCAGGGTAAGTCCCAATGGCTTACGGGTCTGGTTTCTAAGAACTCGTTGTGACGTGGGATGGACGGATGTAGGTGACCATGCCTGTATTTGGATAGCATGGCTAATGCCTAAATAAGGACTGGGATTCTATGCCTAAATAGGGGCAATATGAGTTGTGTATATATAAGGACATGATTCAGGAAACCTATGTACAGGCATCTAAACCGAAACACAACAATCTCTATGTAGAGCACTGGTGGGGCTTCAGCCTGCTGCCTTCAATGCAAATAAACACATCGATGATCTGTTGATGTCAAAGAACTGTTTCTGAGAAACAAAGGTAATTCTTTGACAGGGACTGGCAATTGACAGCAGTTTGATTTAACTTTCAACTGTACCCTGGTCTGGCATGACCCATTGCTCATGTTCAGCGCTTTGTGCTTTATCTCCTTTTCCCCTTATTGGAGTTTTGTCATTTTGGTGTCATTTTGTTCATTAAAAATTCTATATTTTTATAAATTGAAGCCAGATTTTATTGTGTTGCATTTTTTACTTTCTAACTGTTTTGGTACTCCTAAATGATTTACACATTTTCTTAAATGAAGCTTGTCTGCTCTATGCTATATCTACCAACGTTTGAGCTCAGGTTTAAATTACTGAAACCTTTACTGGACCTAAAAGCACAGTGCCCTTATTATTTATGGTGGACTACCATTCACCCCAACTAATAATCCACTTATGCACTGTTGTTATGGTTTTATTCTTTGTAGGGGGCAGCATGTCAGATATTTAGGGGGTCTTGGCAGATTGTGAATAGATACGGATTTTCAGGTGGATCCCTCAGGAATGCTGCAGGATTGAAGCATCAGGTGTGGATGTATTGTTGCTATGTTGTTGGATCTTGTCAATGCCATCTTTGAAGATTTTATTGATCGTTTTTCAGTTCTTCCTGAAGTGATCGAATAGGGTGTCTGAGTATAGAGTTTGCACAGTGATTAATTGGAATTAAGAGATCAAGGTTTCCTTTGGAGTCTTCTCATAGTGTGATCTTGTAGTTGGAGTCTAATCTCAGTGACATTGTCATTTGGCAGTGCAGAGACTCCTGTGCCAGGCCTTATTTAATCTGTTTCACTATCTCTTCTGATGTTTTGGGGTCAGACATTGCTGCCAGGGAACACAAAGAGCTAGATGGATCTTGGCATCATCTTTAACAGCTTTGACTGAACTTGGAGGGTGAGGGATGAGCGCTGCTAGTATGACATGAGCACCTTAATCTACAAAGAACATGTCTGTCTTCAACTGTCTGCTTGCATCTAATCCAAGGCCAGCTGGCTTTTCAGCAAGGCAGTCATTCTTCAGCTGTAGAAGATTACAACCATCTAATAGGGGAGTCGCAGCATTGCTGCCCTGGAAACTATGGAATGCATGAAATAGATGATATGATGCATGTGTATCTATGTGGTATTTCTATAGCAAGAGCCTAGCTAAGATGACAGTTGTTCTCCTGATATGATTCTTGGATTGAGAATGCAATCCTGCTGTTTGTTTGTTTGACTCCTCTCTTCGCTACGTTTGCAAAGACCTCACAAGCCAACTCTACAAGTAAAACCATATCACCGGGTGAACACTATGATGCCAGACTACCCCTAAAGAGTTCCCACTCCCCTTCTTTTGAAAACCTTCTTCAATCAAGTGTGCATCTCTCTCACCCTCTCACTACGACAACATGGCATTTGAGCCCCAATCCAACACACTTCCCTTGTGCACTTCATACCCCTACCTTAGTTGCTGTATCCCTGCTACAGACCCTCTTCCATATTTTCTAAAATACCAGCAGTGAACCCTCCTTCATTTACAAAACTCAATTGTTTTGTGGCTCGGCTCATACTATGAAACTTATAGCCAAATACAAAAGATACTCTTAGTTTGCCCATTCACGTGCCGTTGCAACACCCTACTCTCTCTTTAGTCTAGAGCTCTGCCTTTTTTCTTTTTTGAGTGTGCAGTTTACTGCCGAACTCGACTTGGCATTTAAAACTACGTCCCAAGCCTTTAAACTCGTCTTTTATTACACATGGGTCACTTTTGCTGCCTGTATCCAATACATGTCTAGGATGGGTCACAGCTACACTTGGAGCATACCTTCCAGACAGCCACAATACAGGAAGGCTGGGTGTGACAGGGGATACATCTGCATAAATCTGTATACTGATAGGCTTCCTGGTCTGGGAGAAGGAGAGGTGGTTTACACTTTACATTTGGGTGGGTTGTGTCCTGCCCTCACACAAAGGTCTGATTTACCCCACCACTGATAGTCTGGAGCAGAGGCTCAGTTAAAAGTGATTTCTCACACTTCTAAGGGTTCATTAGTCACCCCCTCATCGAAGACATTTTTGAGTATAAGTCCTGGGGGAAAAAATCCTTTACCACACAGTCACTGCCACAATCTGCCTTTACAACGTAGTCACTACCCCACTGTGACGTTATCACACGTTTATTTACCACGCAAGTTGTTACAACAACTTGCTTTAGGAGTCGCGTTGTTGACTGGTGTTGGATTTTAAGTCCAACACCTTCCATACTGTTTTGTAGACTGGAGTTAGCATAGTAAATTATTGTATTCCACAGTCCGGCGCCCCTAAAGCAAGTTGTAATGGTTTGCATTTTAAAGGAACGCTAGTAATGTCACAGTTGGGGCAGTGATTGCGTTCTGAAGGTATGTGCAGTAAATACATGCTCGGTTCCGTCATACAACTGTACTGGGAATCACACCCCTCTATGGGGAGACATTGTGTGGGACTTGTAATAAGATGATGCTGGCCCTACATTCTGCAAAATTCCAGAGACCTGCTGTGCTGCCAGAAGGAGCTTCCATTGAAACTCTTTGTTTTGCTGTGCTGACCTGCAAGCCTACTGATCTGCTGGAGGGACTGCCACTCTGCAACTGGCCTTTTGTGATGGCCTGCCTGCCTGCCTGCTACACTCTTTGTGCCCGAAGTGTTCTCCAAGGGCTTGTTGGCTTGTTCCCTGTTCTTCGCAATCTACAGGCATAAAATATTGCTTTTAAGCCACTCTGCCATGGGACTCTACTTCTTGGGAGCTCAGCAGCAGTGGGCTATGTGATTAGCTATGATCAGCCGCTCCATGCCTCAGAATCTCCAAATCATCGTGTAGTGAGCGATGTTGATTGCTAGCAGAAAGCACGTGTTGATCGTGTCTGTGTAATGTGGAAGGATCTTTGTACGCCCAATTGCTTGGTTGCTGACTATGATTCCCAGAGGGATCCTTGTATGCTCAGCTGCTTTTGTCGCCCCCCCCGCATCCCCACTATTTGGGGAACACCTGCTTCAGTCAGCTGGGGGGCAGTAATACCGATCCACATTACTTGACTGAACCATTGCTGAGGCAATAAGGGAAAGACTCATGTCGTCAGCACTGCTGGGACCTGCCTCCAAGGAAAAGCCTGGGTTCAGGCACTGCTGGCCCGGCTCCTAAGGTCTGCCTCCGCTCACAGCACCCCACAGAGGAACCCCCCCTTTCCGGTCGACGCCCAGGTCAGAGGAAACTTTGTAGGCATTTGGTCCGAAATGGGCTGACCTGTGTTTAAGGCAGCTACACAGCACTCGCTGACAGCTGCATATGTGTACTCTGAACACGGGGGACCAAGGAAGGTCTCCTTGTTGGATTCTATTGGATTCTATAGTGCATGCCCCCCCACATCCCCCTTGGAGATTTCCTTGGGGGAACTGGTTCTTCTGTGGCATTGCCAAGTGAAACTTCAACAGAGTTTTTCAATCCCTGCTAGCCTAGGGACCGGCCTTATTTAGCAACTTGCCTGGATTACCGTACTAAAAGTTGTAGGGATTTTGGTACTTCTGTGCCCTAAGTTTAGGTACCTGATTACCATTCAAAGTTTAATAGGAGCACAAGTGTGCAGTTCCCTATGTATTTATGAGTATGCATTGCAATTCATGTGTTTGTTCCTAATCTAACTTGTATTACATGCACTAATAGTATGATGTATGTCATTTCTAGTCTTGCCCTGATCAGGATAAGAAGTACTATCTAAATAACTGCATAGTGTGCAACGCATTTATTATCCATGTCTTTTTGATCTTGTTTTATGTACATATACTATATCTACTATACTGTTCACAATGTCAAGATTGGCTAAGTAAGGCAGTCTACAAATATGTACCAATAAAATAATTGCTCTTTTAGACAAAAGCCATCTGCCCCCTGGCTTTCTTTTGCCTGTAGATCTAAGAAACAAAAATGCCATAGACTGGAGAAAGCCTGGAGACGGAATTACAATGAGATAGGCAAAAGAAGATATAGAGATGCAATCTTAATATAAACAACTTACATTGACTGAAAAAAACACATTTTATTCAAAGATAATTAAATTGGCCTCTAACTCCTCAAAAGAACTTTTCAAAGCAGTTCAATTTCTTTTAAGCTATAGTTCTCCTTCAGCGTTCTCCCTTACCATGTTTTATTTATTTATTTAGGAAGTTTTATATAGCGCTAGCCTGACCGGAAGGTATCGGAGCGCTTCACAACAAATACAGAGCAGTGCAAAAGAAAGCAAACATAATACAGTAAAGCAAGACATTCAGGGTACGAATCGTAGTAAAGAGGATGCTGACGAGTTCCAGATACAAGGTATTGACAAACCGCATCGGAGAGAGGAGCAATGTCACTTTAAGCACTCCGAGCTGCTCCTATCTGTTAGATAGGGAGCGGTCGAGGAAAAGGATTTTGAGCTGGCTTTTGAATTTAGGGAAGGAAGGAATAGTTCTGATGTGGGGGGGATAGAGTTCCATATTTTGGGCGCATTTCCGGCAATGGACCTGTCCGCGGGTTTTTGTTTTCGAGCTTTTAGCGGGATAAGAAGTAGGGTATTAAGGCTTCTGCGAGACCTGTTCTGACCCGCTTTTCTGAGTTTGGACGCCATATATTCGGGTTTGCCTGTGTGTGAAGCAGGCTGTTCTAAACTTCGCCTGCATTTCTATTGAAAGCCACTTGAGTTATTTTAGAGCTGGAGAGATATGATCAAATTTCTTTATTCCAGTGACCATTCTGGAGGCCACTTTGAGGTTTGTTTTCAGATGAGCAAGATGAGTTTTGACTATTCCTGAGAGGACATTTCCATAGTCCAGTCGTGACAGCACCAATGCTTGGGTGGCTTGTTTGAGATCTTTGGATGTAATGAAGGGTTTTATTTTGTTTAGTAGCTTCAAGTTAAGGAAATCGCTCTTTGCCGAGATCTTAATGTGTTTGGTCAAGTCTAGTTTGGAGTCTAACGTGATGCCTAATAATTTAACGGAGTCAGCCAAGGTGAGGTTCCCATTGAGCGCATCGATATCTTTTAACCACTCGACCATTTGTGGGTTCTCTTCTTTGTTCGAGATGAGGAGTAGGCCGGTTTTGTCCGGGTTCAGCTTTAAATGGTTGCTTGACAGCCAACATTGCACTTCCTTTAGTGTTTCATTGAATCTATGAATGTCTTTAGAAGAGGAGATTTCCAAGCAGAGTTGGGTATCATCAGCGTAGAGGTGAAAGGGGATGTTAGCTTTTCTGAGTAGGGTGGTGAGGGGTTCCATGTAGTTGAAGAGTTGAGGGGAGAGCACTGATCCTTGGGGCACTTCCCTCTTGACTGGGTGAAGGTCGGATTCAAAGCTTCTGATTTTGATTCATTGGGAGCGGTTGTGCAAGAATGAGGAGAACCAGTTGAGGACCACGTCGTCAAGTCTGGCCATTTATTCGAGAGCTTTTGAGGAGAAGATTGTGATCAACTGTGTTGAATGCCACCGATAGGTCTAGGAGAATAAGGAGGCAACATTGGTCTAAGTCCAGTGATTTGTGTATGTCATCAATTACGTTGTGGATTGCGGTTTCTGTGCTGCACCCTTTCCTGAATCCCGACTGATGTGAGTCGAGTCGGTTGGTATTGTCCAAGTGCTGAGTTAGTTGGTGGAGAACACATCTTTCTAGGATTTTGGGAAGAAGAGACAGGTTAGAGACGGGTCTGAAGTTATTTAAGTCATTTATGTCCAGGTCTGTTTTTTTTAGCAGTGGTGTGACTTGTCCCACTTTCAGACAGTCTGGGACTAATCCGGTTTTTAGGGAGCTGTTAATAATCCTGCACCACAGTGAGGCTAGTGAGAGTTTCAGTTTTTTGGTGAGTTGAGCCAGAAGGGAGTCAAGGGTGTGAGATGAAGGTTTAAAGGTGGAGATAAGTTTGACTATCCCTTCTTCTAGAATAGGCTGAAAGAGTGACCAGGATTTAGTAGTCGGAGGGGGAGCACTACCAAGCACCCCACCCTGTCTGCTATGGGAGGGGGAAGAGCAGTTGGTGACCAGAGAGCGCTCTATCTTGGAGATCTTATTATTGAAGAAGTTGGCGAAGTTGTCGCATCATTCTTTGGAGGCCTGCCCCAGGGAAGTATCTGGTTTGGAGGTTTGGGGTCTAATAATACTGAAGAGTTCCTTAGGTCTGTTTTTTGCACTCTCCAGAGCAGAGCGGAAATACATAGATTTTTTGTTTTTGATGTGGTTATTGTATTTCTTCCGGATAGTTATGAGTTTGTCGCGATGGCAGGTAGTGTGCAAGCTCCTCCAGCGTCTTTCTGCGGCTCTTAGTTGTCTCCTTTCTTCATTAGTGTCAAAGGAGAACCAAGATCTGGACGGAATGGCTCGATTTTTTCTTAGTTTCAAGGGTGCCAGTTTGTCAAGAAGGATTATCATATTTGTGTTATAGAGCGAGGTGAGGTCAGTTGTGGAGAGATCTTTGTCACTGGGTAGGAGCAACGTTAGTCTATCTTCAATGCCGTCCAGGGGGATCGGGGTGAGATTTCTTGACCATTTGGGGGTGTCTTGAACAGGAGGCAGGGACAGGACTCTTTGGTTGATGTGGAATAAGATCATGTGATGATCCGACCAGTCCACTGGGAGGATGTTGTTGAACGTAATTGCGTCTTGGTGGGCAATGATGGCATCCAAGGTCGCACCTTTGTTGGGAGTTTCCTCAGAGCAGTGATGGTAAAGGTTATTGTCACAAAGGATGTTATTGAGAGATTGAATTAGTGTGTTGTTGGTCTCGTTCCAGCGTAATTTGAGATCACCCAGGATTATGTAGTTAGTGTCTTTGAGAGCGCAGTGGGCAATCAAGTCGGATAGGTGTTAACCAAAGTGGGGGAGTTGCCAGGTGGGTGATAGAGAAGGTGACCAACTAAAGGGTGGTTATCCTTAGTCTTGATGGTGACAGATAGACATTCAAAGGAGCTATATTTGCATGACTCCATTACAGCAATGTCAATGTCATCTTTATGGATGATGGCTACACCACCCCCGGGTTGATCTTTTCTATCTTTGTTGATGATGGTGAAACCTGGGGGCACCAGCATGTCTACACAAGGTGGGGAAATCTCATTTAACCATGTCTCCGTGATAAACGCAATGTCTAGGTCCTGAGAGCGGATGGCTTCAGCTAATTCTGTTACATGCTTGGGGGCTGACCTGCAGTTAATGAGCATGTAGTTAGTAGATAGATTATTTTTGCTCATATGCTTTCCTAATGGGGCCCTCGGTCTGGAGGTGAGGGAGGGCAGGGGTCTTGAGGTTTTCACGGGAAGGAGGTCTCTTCTGAAGCCCGTGATCACGTGAATATTGGAGTTAGTGGAAATTGGGAAAGGCGAGTCATAAGTGGAGGCTAGGTCCATAGCTTCTTCAGCGGACATTGCTGCTTTCGTTCTGGATGGTCTTTGTGTTTGGGTCTCCACATCTTTATTAGTGTGGCTATGAGCACCATACGCGGGGGCTTTGATTCCTGTGAAAGATTGTAGTGGAATCACAGCGTTGGTTCTAGGGGGCCTCGAAGTTGGTTCCCGCGGGCGGGTGCGGTCCCGAATAGGGGTTTTAGAGGGGTAGAGTCAATCGCATAGGAAGCTATGAGTTGGGAATGTTGGGGCTTTCGAGCCTTGTCTCGGTTGTAAAGGATTTCATAAAGGCCTCTGAAAATAATTTCTAGCTTGCTTTCTAGTAGATATAGCCGGTGCACCATATTTTCCGGGGCTGGTGGCGGACTCAAAAAGATCGGAACTATGTCATTTCCCCCTTTTAACTGCTGATCAAGTGTTCATTTTAATGAAGCACATTAGGTCAGGAGCCCCCTCGGATGCTTGCCAACCTTACCTAATTCAAAATCTGGAAGCCAGTTTTGCCCCAGCTCTCACGATTTTGATTAATATCTGCATTACAGTAGTCATCTTTCTATCAGAATGGAAGAAGACTTCCATACTGATTCTACTAAAAAAACCTTCATTGAATCCAACGGAGGAAAATAATTTTCACCCAATATCACGGCTTCTGTATACAGTTAAGTTACTTGAAAAACATCTCAATACCTGTTTGTCTGACTATTTAGAAGATAATTCTCTCCAACATGATGAACAATATGGTTTTAGAGAAGGCCATAGTATGCAGACAGGGCCGATAGCTGTCTCAGAAGAGATTAGATCTATTAAAGATGCTGTAGGGTGAGCTGCAGTGGTTCCTTTGGACCTTTCCGCACCTTTCGATACAGTAAGCCATGTTGTGATATTAGATCGATTAGCCAACCTTAGGATTTCTGGTCTGGTGCAAGATTTTCTCTCTTCTTTTTTGAGGCAAGGAGCAGATGGTGGCACTGGGAGAATTTAATTATAGATATTTTTCTCTTTCCTTTAGCGTTTCTAAGGGGTCCTGACTAAACCCAACGGTTTTTAACATATACCCTTTGGCTGAGTTGAGTTACCCTTTAGGTTCTCCACAGTTGCATCTGCTAATGATACACAGATTGTGATCTCTGTTGCAAGCAAACCTGTAAGAAGTGTCTGACAGTTTTAACAAGTGTATGAGATCAATTGTCAACTGAAGGTCTGCTAATTGTCCGAAGTTAAATTCAGACAAAGCAGAGGTTCTTTATTTGGAAAGATGACTAGTTTTTGGGATGATTCATGGTGGCAAGGGACTCCTGATCCCCTCCCTATCACTAAGAAATGAACCCCTGAGTAGTCTTTGGCATAGATCTATCTTTCAGGGAACAGATAAACAAACTGATCTCTTCTTGTTTTTTATGCTAAGATCCTTGAAGAAAGTGCTGCCTTTCATTCCTTTTTAGCAGAAAAAACTGTAGTCAATGCCTTGGTTTTGTCACTAATTGACTACTGTAACACCCTCTATTTGGGCGCCTTTCAGGGTGAGTTAAAAAAGCTCCAGACACTGCAGAATGCAGATACCCGCCTTCTTAAAAAAAACACAAATCAGTAACAAACACCTTGCAGAGCTTCATTGGCTTCCTGTAAGGATGAGGGTTGACTTCAAGGTACTTTGCCTGGCACATAAAGCTCTGAATGGAGTAGAACCCGACTACCTTAGGAAACAATTAAAGTGGTGTCACCCTCGGAGAAGACTAAGATCTGCCTCCTTATATCTGGTTTCTGTTCCTATGATAAAAAAGGCTTCCTGGAGTGGCCACAGCTTTGACTTTTCCACCTGTCAGCTATGGAGCACCTTGCCATTACATATTAAAAGCCAGTCTGATTTGCTTAGTTACCATAAATAGCTGAAGTCTTTGCTGTTTTCTCTTCCATTATGAGTCTTATATGCCTCTGGTCAGCTCTGAAGATCCTTAGCGCCAAGACACCTTCGGGCATTCGTGCACTTAAGAAATATCAAATATATTTTTATATAATCCTGTGTGACGTCTCTTTTGTTGTATATTCGTTGTGTTCCCTTGTGAGTTTGTTGCACAAATGCTTTACAAATTGCTTCTGATGATAAGCCTGCCTGCTCTATGCCAAGCTACCAGAGGGTGAGCACATGTTATCTTTCGTGTGTAACTGGCTTGGCCCGACTAGAGTGGTGGGTTCTGCTTGGCTTAGGTGCATACCCTAGCCAACCAGAAACCCAATTTCTAACACCTACTCTGTCAAAAACCATAGCATATGGAAAGATGTAGGAAACAAGCAAGTAAATATGAGGAAAAGTGTATAAATGATGACAATAGTTTGGGGCCCAATGATAGAAAGTATTGCTGAGCTTAGAAGTGTAACCAAACAAACACAACAGCCATTTATTATCCAAAGCCGGACTGGCCCTTCTCCCGCTTTGGCATTTCCCCAGTAGGTTGCAGGCTTGGACTCTGCTTTCATTGCAGGATGGGCTGTCATGACCCAATCATGGCCCCACTGCTTCATTCTAGTCTCAGTTCTCTTCAGAGTAGGAAGATTTGGACATGTTTGCCATGGCTGATATTGTTTCTAGTCCTGCCTTAGCCATATTTCATTCTCATTGTCAGAATCCCTTTCAGAGGGCCATGGGGCAAGCAGGAGCTATTGGGCCCAACTGTGGGGGTTGTGGCCTTTTGCTTCTTGTGTCCTGGGGACCAACCTACTATGGGTCCTGAGTAACTAGGCCAAGTACACCTTCAGCACTTGACTCCCAGTGGTAATGCAGATCCAACAGTTTAAGGCTTCTAGGATGGGGGGTAGGTGAAAGGTGTGCACAGACTCACACTTTAAACCATGTGTAGCATTCCCAATAAATGAAATCCATATATGACTTTTATGAAAAAAGAGTATTTATTTGCAAACACAAAGTGAAATACAGTGCACATTAGATGATACACACAGTCTTCATGAGGCTGGCACTCTAGCGTTCTCTGGGTACAGCTCTGCATCCCACTCTCTTATCTAAGTACGGTGCCTATACCCCATTCATGTGAGGCTATCATTCAAATTAGGTGCTGCTAGAAAGCACAAGTCTCATAAGTTCCATGATGGATTCTTAACCGTGACAAAGATAGCTTTCCAAGTGATGCACCCTTCTTTAACTAAATATGATCATCTAAATCATCTAATGAGGCTGTGCTACAGTGGCATGTGCTCTGTCCAAGAACACACAATTCAAGAGGCCATAGCTAATCCAACAACATAGAGGAAGTAGAGCTAAAGTGCACTGGCACTGCGTAGTAAAATACGTAACTTGAATAAATGAAGAATTCTGGGATCAATTCGGTGCAAGACTGCTAAAAATGCTGAACACAATGAAAATCAATATTGACTAAAGAATGATGAACAACTCCTTTTCTGTATAATCAGTGTCTGTGCACCTTGGGTATACTTCCCCTCTGCTGTTGGAGTAGCTATTGCCTCTTTGATTCTTAAAAGTCAAAATGTCCCAGTGTAAAACTGCTTTTAGTCACATCAAATTGCTCCAGAGGCTCAATGGCTTGGCAATCAGCCTTATAGGCACTTGGTGGGAGATATGGTTTACCAGCCCAGGTGCTCGTTAGTGGCCCAGTGGTGAGCAAAAGTCTAGCTGCAATGGCAAGGTGCCTGGCATGCATGGCACTCCTCCAACCGTGCCGTAAGTGTTGACTGTGCCTTGGTTCGGGTGAAGGAATTGGTGCTCTTCTTCTGCATCCTTCTAAGCTGTTCTACTACACCCTGCTCCAGGGCAATGTCCCTCTTCTTCTCTATGGAACCCTCCTGGCAATGAGGGTTGAGAAAAGTGCACTCTTGGCAACGGCCCCTTCTGCTCACAACACTGCACAGGAGATGGTCACCTTCTTCCCACAGCACTGTACCAGGGTGTTGGCCCTTATCTTTATCCTATTCCCCACCTTGCAATGGTTGTCGCAACATCACACATGAATTGGTGGCCCCTTTGGCTCACAACACTGCATGGCGATGGCCCACTTCTTTCCACAGTGAAGTATCAGAGTGATGGCCCTTATCTTCACTATCGCCCCTTCCTGACAACAAGGCATTGCTTGAACAGCAGCACCCAGGTAGATTGCCTGATTGGCCTAAGGGAGCTCATAGCAGACCCAGAATATCCCACTCTGCTTAAGGGATCCACTCAACAGGATTCCCACTAGACCTCGTTCACTGCAGACACTCCCCTCCTCCTCACAGTGTTTTGACAAGTAGGTAGATACTGGTGCTCCAGGCTCCAGGACTAATGGCCTTGATGTTCCTGGGCAATCTGGGAGGCTGGCAGACCCGAGTCTCGCGTCCTGGTCACAACAGGCAGAAGTCATGCTGAGCTTCTCCACATGGATGCACAGCTCCAGTCTGACTATTTTAGGAGTTTCAAGCTCTCCTTTTTATAATCCATTTCCGGATACAGATTGGATGGAGGGTTTATTTACAAGCCCATTGCGCATCTGCGTCACTTTTATTGACGCACCAGTGGCGCAATGGGCTTGCCCATATTTACAAGGCCACATAAAGTCACACTGCATGACTTTACATGGCCTTGAAAATATGGGCCACTTTCACACATTACTCTGCATGAAAGGGGTGTTCCATTGTGTTACTGTGGGTGTTCCCACACAATATCCATGGAGCTTGACGCACTCCCAGATTTACAACATTTTGTAAAACATCAGAAATACTCCTATATCTCCTCATTTTATGACATGCTCTATTGTTTTGTGCAGGAAGTTGTGCCTTCCTGCATAAAACAATCATCCCAGCAGCACAGACACCCTTGCAAAATTATTGCAAGAGAGCCTGAGCTGGCACATGTCAGCCAACTGTGTTCTAATGCAGGGGACAGCACAGTGATGCATTGTATTGTTGTTAATACGACGCATCAATGTGCTTTGAAAATGATGCAGCACGGCGCAGCTAAATGGCTTGCAGAGCCGCCCTGCATCCTTTTCTTGTAGATGAGGCCCTTAGTGTCTGAGTCTTTGAAATTTGTGATATGAGGGTTGATCACTTTGAAGTTCCCATTCCTATGTCCTTTCCTTTGTACAGGAAGCAGTGTGTCACAGCAGGAACAACTCCAAACCTAACCGCTAAACCGCAGCGGCAATTTCACCTCGGTGCGGCGATTTAGTGGAGTGGGCGGGGCCGTGTCAGCCAACGGGCATGCGCAGCACTATGGAGGTAGTGCTCGCGACGGCCGTTGGCCGACGAACCAATGGAAGGGGTTAATATCACCATACGCAGGGCTTGAGAGTGACTAGGGGATCACATGTGGATGTCAGCCTCACAGATATCTGCCGATCAAAAGGATACCAAGACACCCAGCCCTATTCTTTTCTTCTCTTATCAGCCCTATATCCATCCTGAGTTTTGCCAAGTCCCCACTGACCTTTACAGAAACTAAAAGCCCTTCGGTAGGGCAAAAGAGATTCTGGCTCTTCCTTTCTTCAGTGTCTGTCCCAGCCAACTCTCAGGAATGCAGGCAAATAACAAATCTGTGTGTGATGATTCCTACTCATGCATCTTTAATGCCCTGACCTTCCATTATGGAACCCACACTTTTTGTGTACTGTGCCTTACACAGGAACAAGTGCATCGCAGTACGCACACACAATCGCATGCATTGCTGCACAGTGCTACATACTAACATGATGGAGGCCAAGAGCGAATTAGGTACACAGCAGCTGAACTTCACCTGAGTGGGCCAGCAGGCCTCACTCCAGTGACACAGGTAAAGAGAACTGCCCATGTTATTGCTCACTGTCACAAAAAGCGGTATGCTGCCACCACCGACCTCATGCTACTTAACTCTGGGTAAGGTCAGTAGCCCTTTATCATTACCAGGGTAAGGCTTTGTGCATCCCTTCCCGTCTGATAAAACCACAGTCCGGGAGACAGGCCTGAGTCATGGTGCACACGCCTGATCCGTGTTCACCCATGACAAAAAAGGGGGAACATCCATTACCACGTGGTTTTTACACCGCACTGCCATTACAACGCGGGCTTTACAACGCAAGTCGTTACCACGACTTGCGCTGTGGGGCGCTCTAGGCTAAGGAATAGTAGATTTACTATTCCAACACCTTCCCTACTGTACGTAGGCTGGTGTTGGAATAGTAAATCTTACTATTCCTAAGTCCAGCACCCTACAGCGCAAATGGTGGTAACGACTTGCGTTGTAAATCCCGCATTGTAATGGCACGCGGGGTAAAAGACCGCGTTGTATTGACATACAATCACAAAAAAGTCAGTAGCATGGATCCAGATGTTTGTGCTGTTGGGGCGCTAAGGGAAGGACTGAACGTCCATTGAAATGCAGGGTGTTTTCCTGACCCAATACTCATAAATACATGCATTTATACATAGTACTGTGCATGGATGATTGCACTGATTGGGATGGAATAATGATGTGACAGATGTATGGGGTAGATGATGCAAGCTTTCTGGTATTTGGTGGCCGTTAAGATTTCACATTCCTGAGTGCACAGGTACATTGATGACAGACCAGAAAGCAGCTAATCCATACTGAAGAGTTTACCCCATACACTTTATGGGATATGCGTACGAATTTAATGGTATTACTCAAGAATAGGGATGTATGTATATCGGAATATTGGTGGGCGAAACATTTTGGTGAAACACAAAACAAGTGAAGTTCACTCATAGAAACATTTTGCTCACGGAAAAAAACTGCTGCTTTTCGTGAAATTATTTCACTGGGCATAAATTCATTAAGTTTGGGATTTTTTGTGGTGTTTGTGCAATCATTACCCTGCCACCTACTCTGAACCTGATGAAACACCTAGAACCCCTATTGACTGGCAACAATTTCTGAATTTAAAAAATGCACACAAATCAGTTTTTCACACTTTTTTCACTCGTGTTTCGCAAAAGAAAAATCGCAGGTTTAATGTGGAACATAGAAATATGGGAGATTCCTAAAAATAATAAAAACATTAAAAAAGGAAATCATTTTCAGTAATACAGTCATCTTACATCGAGAGGTTGCTGGTGGAGGTGCGTGTTTAGGTGTATCATTTGATGATTTTGCAATTGAAGCTGCAGTGGACTCAAAGAAAAACTTCCCAGTAGAAGGTAAAAATCAACCTACACAATAATTTGAAAACAGAGAGGAGCAATCGTAGAAGGAAATTTACATTAAACAGGAAACCATGCCTGAATTGCAAAGGGTTAGAAACTTGATAGGCTGGAGAATTTTCCTCTGCAATATAATTTCTGGTGCCAGTAGCATTTTAACTCAAAGCTAGCATCTTCCTTGGAAAAGTATGACTATTAGTAACTATGTAAGTTGATTTGTTAATTATATGTCAGATTTTGATCAACTCGAAAAGACCTGTATTGCAATATTACTATAATTATAAAAGTGCGAGTGAACTAAGTTTGAAAGATATCCAAACGGATGCTTCTATGATCAATCTAAATTGCTCAGGTAATTATGCATAACGCAATGTTGGCTCCTTACTCAGCCACATAATGAGATAAACCACTAGAGTTTAGTAGGAGACAGAAGGAACTTGGAAAGATGCCAAGAGCATCAGAGCTGCTGAAGCTAAAACGCGGTCGCTCTTAAAACGTTGCCGCAGGATTTCATGTATCCTATGTTGTTAGGACACCCTGGCTCAGATTTACATAAAAGTCACGGAACGCAGCACAACAGCCATAAATGATGCGCTGCGTTATGTGACAGGGAGGGAGAAGGAGAGCGCTATGTCGACAGAGATAGGGCTCTTTCCTCCCCACTCCCTAGCGCCGGTGCTGATTTCCGCTGCAGTGTGCCTTAGCGTCATAGTGCTACGGTGCATGCCTGAGTCTACCATCATTTTTGTACAAAATACTATAGGGCAGATTAATAAACCCCTTGCGTCACTTTTGCACCGCGTTGCGTCACTTTTGTGATGCATCAGCGGTGTAAAAGTTGCGGCCCATTTACAACATGACGCATCTAGAGAGATGCGTCACATTATACCTGCACCAGGTATAATGTATGCCGGGTAGGCAATCCAATGCAAAAAGCCACGTAGAACTGGCGCAGTGAAATGTACAAGATTTCACTGCTTCACTCTACGCCTTCACTGCGTCAGAATCCCTACACCTACTCAGACCAGGCGTAAGGTTTGACGAAGTACATTTTACATGGGACCTACCTATGTTTTCTGGTGCATTGCTGAAGTTGCTTCACTTTTGTGACAAACTCCAACAATGCGTCACTTTTCCTCCAACAGATGCGTCAGAATTTCTGACGCATCTGTAATTCCTTTACAATACAATGCACCATGGCGGCGCAGGGACATTTGAAGGTGACACAAGGAACTGACGCATCTATGCAGATGCGTCAGTTCCTTGTAATTCTGCCCCAAAATGTAGACAAACTTAAAAACGTTTCCTACTTTGCACGTGAGCAGCACAATGCAGCAAGAATGCGCAGTCTGAAAAAAAAGGAGAAATAATAAATTGTCTCCTTTTAATGCCTTTAAGGCTCCTTAATGTTACATTCAGGGTACTTTCCAGAACAAAACAAGTTTTGCAATGGAAAGTAAATTTGAAGAAAAAAAACTGTGCTGGTTAGTGTCACTTTTGTGCAAAATGTTAGTAAATCTACGCCCCTTGGGGCTTATTTACAAGCCCCTTGCACTGCTAGTAGGTCACTTTTTCCCATGGCAGTGCAAGCGGCTTGTGTGTTTAAACTTCCACCAATTCTTTTCAGCTTATTCTGTGGTTTTTACATTTTATCAGAAGGAACTATGAAACTGTCTGCATCCCAGAAGCTATGACCAAATCAGAACTGAAGCCAACACGCAATCTATAAAATGCAATCTATAGTATTCAAGCGCCATCTTGTGGATATTATATGTAAGACGGATAGTGTATTAAAATTTGAGTAGTTCAGTTAAACAGATATAGCAGGGACTAGCGGCAATGATGAAGACATCCCACATGTTTACATGTTTAAAACACGCAGTGGCAAAGCCAATATGTCTTGCCTTTAGGATCCAATGGATTTGCCAATGGTTTTAGCAATGCTCTACACTCAGCACTTCAAATGCTATATAGCGTGGCTAAGACTAAACAAAGAAAGTGACTATGATGCGTCCACCCACCTCTATCATTTTGTAGGCGTGAACAGCACAGGTACGCACATCTGCAAAATAACGTGGATGCCATTTTCTTTTTTTAACCTATCTGAGTTGAATAGGTAATTAAAAAATGCTAGTATCGTGAAAGAGTTTTTTTCCTATTTTGGTACACTGGCGGGGAAGCACCATGTGGGGGGCGTTTGGAAGGAAACTTTACCGGGGGTCCAAAGCAACACACTGGAGCAGAAGCAACACAGAGAGCGTGAGAAGCAATTCGGGCAAGAGAGAGAGTAACGGAGCTTGGAGGGAAAGAAAACCACCCCAGCTAGACAGAGGAACTTGGGGCCTCATTTATGAGAAGTGACACATCGCTGCGTGAAAGCAGCGATGCGTCACTTCCCAGTGCGCCCACCTTGCGACATGATTGATGCATCATATTTACTGTATGACGCATCATGTCGCAAGGAGTTACAGATACGTCAGTATTTCTGACGTATCTGTATGGCGCAAAAGTGACGCATTGCTGGAGTGTGCCACAAAGTTATGCAACTCCAGCAATGTGTCCTTTCACATGGGGCAAGCGTAAGATATTGACGCATTTGCACCCTAGAAGTGGCGCAGTGAAACCTGGTAGATTTCACTGCGTTACTTCTACGAGGCTTGCTCACATGGGAACGTCCACTCTGCATACATTATACCTGACACAGGTATAATGAGCGCAGGGGTTTGCAAAGTGACGCATCTGCGTAGATGCATCACTTTGTACATAGGGTGCAACAGAAGGCATGCTTTACGCCGCCGATGAGTCACAAAAGGTGACGCAACGGAAGCGCAAAACTGTCGCAAGGCCTCATAAATAAGGCCCTTGGAGCTGTTGGAGGTAAGCACACTTGCGAGAAAACAATGAATGAGGTGAAGATTATGAGGGCCAGCTCATGCCTAGGGAGAAAAACAAATAGTCAAGTGAGAGCAACATGAAGGGTGGTGGAGGTGAAAGGAAGTACACAATGAAGAAAACTGGAAATTACATGCAGTCTCGTGGAGTGTTTAACCAAAATGAAAAAGGTAGTGCTTCAAAAGTGAGCAGTGCAGGACACTAGTAATATGTCCATTGCTAGGAGAGGGACAAACACAAGAAGAGAAAGTAAAGCTTAACACATAAGTTAACCTTATGTGTTCAAAGCAACCAAGTGAGAGTGACAGTAAAGCCAACTAATCACAGAAATGGGAAGGTTCTAAGCCCACTGTAATTTGACAGTTGGTCTTTTCATCAACAGGCAGCTTACTCTGCGTCTGGTAGAGAGACCTAAAAAGGGCGAATCAACCAACAGAGGATCCTGGCAATCCTACTGAGTTCAGGTGGCTGACCGACACCTTATGGTTGATTGTATCAAATGAGCCAGACAGATGTAATAACAAATGTCAACCTTGTACAACTTCATTCCTGACTGTAAGCAAGTCATTGAAAATGACTAATGGCACAGACTGGCCACTCTGCCTGGAACAAAAACCTTCCTGAACTGAATCCAAATTCCCCTGGACCTCAAGGTGATTAGACAGACACTTCCCATTGTGTTTCACAATCAGTTTTAAAATGGTTGCAGGAGAGAAATGGGGGTAGAGTTGTTGAAAATAGCCAACTGTTGGTCTCATTTCTTACTCATGGCATAAAAACATTTGTTTCCGAAAGGGTAGACATGGTGCCAAAAGATAGTGAAGGACTGATGACTTTACAGATTTGCACACCAATAGTTGGAGCAAAAAGCTAAAAATAATAAAATGGCCACTGTGCAAGGATTGTCTCAGGTCCCACATTTTATGGGCATTTAATCCAAAAACAGCATTTTCCAACCAGTAAAAAGTCTAGCTTCATAGATGCCAAAGCACTGAGCCAAATATCCAAATTTCCCTGAGAGGAACCTTTTTTGATGCCTGAGAAATGAAGAGGAGTTAACATCATCTAAGAGTTCAATTTACAGGGCAACTCACTTGGCTACACAGTGAGGACCTGAAAGTTGATACATGAGATTCAATGTAGGTTTATTACAAATTCAAAGGGAAACTGATGTGTACAAGTCTCAAGAATATGGTGTAAAAATACAGAATCTCTACTGGCAGTTCAAATTGTCTCACAAGGTTTAGTCTCATTAGCAGAAACTAAGCAAGGAATTCAGTAATAGCAATGCAGAAAATAAGGAACAACATCTAGTAATCCGTGTATGATTCGTGGTCCTCTTGCCTATACATGACTATATCTAAAAACCTGAACTAAGCCTGAAATAAGTAGCGTTAAATGGGGAACCTCTAATTAGATCTAGGAAAGTATCAGCATTGTAGAGACGTCTTTAGAAGTTCTCCAACATCAGGAGTATTGCATAACATAAAACCACAGACAAAAATATAGTACCTCTCTGAGTCTAAAAGGAATCTGCCCAAAAGCTAAAGTGTGTCCACAGTACATTTGAGAATTCCACATCATGTGTCCCAGTACTTTTCCATCTTCTCACAGTTAAACTTGGCAACCTTATTTGGTACTCGCATCTCATGGTCTGAACATCAGGACATCCTTGGATTCCTCCTGTCTCTATATATAACATGAATTTGTATCCTCCCTTTGTTCATTACTGCCTCTCTTCCTTGGCAAAAGTTATTTTCCTGAGCCTCACTATCTATCATACACAATGTACCTTTCAATAACTATGAATGCACCTGCAAAGAAGAAAAACCCTGCAGCCTGAGTAAACCTTCACGTTGAAGGTTAAACATTAGAGTCCAAATACTTAAGGCCTTTGGTCAAGCTAAAGTAGCAAAACACTTCAATACATGCATGGTTATGGATGCATATACATTTATGATGCAAGATGCTATTCAAATGAATTCACAAGTATATAAGAGTTAACAAAATTACTCAAACAACACAAATGCAGATATATATGAAAACTGCAATTTGGTATCACTATAAGGAAAACATTATAAAGTTAAAGATAAAGTTTTTATGAAGCGCTTGTAGACCAGACGGTTTCTTTGCGCTGAGGATGGAGGTACAGGGGGGGAGGAGGCAGAGGTGGCGCTTATTCAGCAAATGCTGATGAGAAAAGCTGAGTCTTCAGGGCCCTACGGAAGTCCATATAGGAGGCAATTGTCCTAATGCTGAGGGGTAGAGTGTTCCAAAGAGAAGGGGCCAGAAAAGAAAAACTCATGCCACCGTGTTTTTTCCTTCTGAAACGGGGGACGCACAGAAGGTGCTTAGAGGAGGATCGCAGGTCCCGATTAGGAACATAGGCTTTAAGTTTAGAAGTAATAAAGGCAGGCGCTGTACCAGCAAGGGCCTTGAAAATCAGACAACCCAATTTGAAAAGGGAACGTTCAGAGAGCGGGAGCCAATGTAATGCTTTTAACAATGGGGTGACATGGGAGTGCTTGGGAAGTTTAAAAACTATCCTAGCAGCCTGGTTCTGGATTAGTTGGAGACGGCGGAGCTCGTATGCAGGAATACCAACATACAGAGCATTTCCATAGTCCAAACAAGATATAACCATGGCTAGTAGGATGAGTTTCAATGCTGCAGTAGAAAAAAAACGAGAAACTTTACGTATGATATGTAACTTAAGAAAGCAGGATGACACCACCACACTAATTTGAGAGTGCATAGAGAGATCACTGCTGACTCTAACACCAAGAGTTTTGACGGAAGCAGAGGGAGAAGGAGGGGAACCTAGGGACAAGGGCCAAAAGGCAGAAGACCAGGGACTGGAGACACCACCAGTAGGCACCAACTCGGTCTTATCAGGGTTAAGCTTAAGGTGGTTAAATTCATCCAGTCACTGATGAAAGTCATGATTGATTGGAAGTTAAGAACAGAAGAGGGAATAGAAGAAATATTAACCCCTTCCGCAATCATGACGAGCTGAGCTCATCATGAGTTGCGCCGCTCGCACGCTGATGACGAGCTCAGCTCGTCATGTAACGCGGCTTTTTGAAAAACGCAGCGCGCAGCGGGAAAACCGCTAGCGCGCATGCGGTTAAAGATGAGTTGAAGGTCATCGGCGTAATTAAACACCGTGACATCCAATTTCTGCAGGGCGGAAATAAGAGGAAAGATATAGAGATTAAAAAGAAGAGGAGAAAGAGATGACCCTTCGGGGACACCCCATGTGATGACGTGCGGGGCAGCAGAGAAACCTGCCAGCTGGACCGCCTGCTAACGGTTCTCCAAAAACGAAGTGATCCACACCAAGGCAGATCCCCGAATGCCCGCGCCCTTGACACGATCGATCAAGATGGTATGATCGACCGTGTCAAAGGCGGCGGACAAATCCAGGAGAACTAGGGCTTGAGAAGAGTTGGCATCAGCACCACCTCTAAGCTCGTCCAGCACAGAAAGAATGACAGACTCTGTGGAGTGCGCCGGACGAAAGCCTGCCTGATGGGGGTCTAAAAAGTGCGAATTCTCAATAAAGGAGCTAAGGCATGTAGTAACATAGCTCTCCAAGATTATCCCCAAATATATATATAAATGTCTGAATATATATTCAGATATTTATTATAAATATATTATATATATAAATGTCAGAATTATACAGCAAATGCACCTTCAGTTTGTTGGTCAAGTGCATCAATTAATTTAAAGATATTAAAGCACACAAATATATGCACTTATATATGGCATAGAAAGGATATGAAAGGGTGGAGCCAAAATTACGCTGCTCCAGTCCCCCCTCTGATGGTGAATCAAGACATCACAATTTAAGATCTCATCTTATCAGATAGATGATCTAAAACCTTGTGGTCTTCCTACATCTTTCAGACATAACATGTTCTTATATTATTTACTCTGACTCACCTCTAGCTCTACATTCATTTTCTTCCAATTCACTCCCTGTTTGACGTTCATGCACTTATATCCCTTTAAGATAACAATTAGAAACATTACACAAAGGGCAAATATCACAAGAGGTTTCAAAGTAGCACCCAAAGTTCCACTTCCCAGGTTTCCAAACCATCTGCCCACTAAAACAAATCCATTCCCAATAGCTTCTCAAGCACCTGTCACTTCTAACTATCTCAACTCTTCCTTTAGACTTGAAATATTCTTAATATACTTCTGTGAGTCTTTATTTTGTCAGGAATGTAAGTGCATCATTGATGGACCTTGATTTGATTTGATTTGATTTTTGTATAGCGCTTGAATCACCCCCCGGGGGGGGGGGGTATCTCAGCGCTTGGAAACGCAGCATTAGCAGTGCAAGGGAGGTTAAAACAGGGCAGTTTTAAGGAGTCTTCTGAATTTTAGGTGATCCTGACACTGTCTTAGGGCAATTGGTAGTTGATTCCAGATGAAAGGGGCATGATATGAGAAGGACCTGCCTCTAGATCTAGCCTTTTTTATTTTGGGTATTTTGAGGAGAGATTGGGAGCTGGAGCGCAGAGTCCAGGCCGGGTAATAGTGGTGAAGTCTCTCTACTATATAGGGTGAGCCATTGCCCCAGATAGCTTTGTGTGTGAGGCAGCAGATCTTAACTTTCACACGTTGTCGTATGAGCAGGCAGTGTAGCTGGTGGAGGAGGGGAGCGGAGGCTGATCTGGGGGGAGCATTCAGAACTGTCCGGGCGGCTGTGTTCTGTATCATTTGCAATCGGTTTAAGGAGGACTCATTTGCTGCGATCAATAGGGCGTTGCAATAGTCCAACTTGCTTAGTATCAGGGCCTGTGTTAGGGTCTTTCTTATTGTGTCGGGGAGATGAGGAAAAGCTTTCCTTAGTAGGCCAAGGGTGTGGAAGCAGGAGCCGACTGTGTGTGTAACGTGTTTCTTCATGTTTAGGGACAGTTCAAGGTGGACACCGAGGTTTTTGACTATGGTTGCCGGGATTGGGGGTTTGCCTAGTTCTGGGGGCTACCAGGAAGGTGACCAAAGGAGGGGGGCATCTCCAAAGAGCAGGACCTCCATCTTCCCGGCATTCAGTTGGAGGAAGTTGCATTCCATCCAGCGTGAGATTGCCAGCATACCTGAGGAGAAGGTAAATTGGGCAGATTGAGAATTTTTATTGAAAGCGAAGGTGAGCTGGCTGTCGTCTCATAGGATATCGGAACAAACCCATGTTTTCTCAAGAGGGTTGACAGAGGGGCTATATATATGTTGAACATAGAAGGACTCAGGCATGAGCCTTGTGGCGCCCCCTTAGTGAGTACCTGGGGAGTGGATCGGAAGGGGCCTAAATTGATGGTTTGGGAGCGGTTAGAGAGTATGCTGATTATCAATTTCAGGGCTGTCCCCCCAACTACTGCTTCCCTGATTCTTGTGAGCAAAGTCTGGTGGTCCACCGTGTCAAAGGCGGCGGATAGGTCCAATAACACTAAAAGGGTAGGCTGATTCTGGTCTAGGGAAAGTCTGATGGTGTCGGTGACGGCCACTAGGGCCGTCTCAGTACTATATTTAGGACGAAAACCTGATTGGGTGGGGTCAAGGTAGCCAGTCCTTTCAATGTGGCTGGAGAGATGATGATTGACATGTTTTTCCAAGACTTTGCTCAAATAGGGGAGGAGGGAGATGGGGCGGAGGTTCGAGAGATTTTCTGTGGGGAGTTTGGGGTTTTTTCGGATAGGGATGACTTGGGCAGCCTTCCATGAGGAGGGTAAGTGGCCTTCTTCCAGGGACTGGTTTAATATAGACCAGATGGGCTCAGATAGTTGTTCGGTTAGGGAAGCTATGATTTTGGCAGGTATGGTATCAAGTGGGGAGCCTGACTTTATGGCCTTCATGGCAGTTTTGATTTCTTCGCGTGTTAGAGGGGGGACATTTAGAAGGGTGTCAGGGTTGGGTATGGGCCTAGCGGGGGTGTCAGGAGAGGAGCCTGGGGGAGGGGGAAGTTTGGTAGTAACAATATTATTGTAGATGTTTTCAATTTTTTGTATAAAGTGATTGCTAATGTTATCACATAGCGTTTGGGAGGGAGTATCTTCTGATTCACAGGCTTTGGGGTTTGTAAAGGTTTTCAGGATTTGGTACATAGCTTTGGGCGAATTGTCCACCTGGCTAAGTTGGAGGACTATATGTGCTTTATGTGCGATCATTGATGGACCTTTAACACCCAACAAACCCTGCCCTGCTTTTCAGGAAGGATGTCTTACACAAGTCTATTCTGCGAAACCATGGACCTCTATTGCTACCATTTTGATGTCCACTACTAATATAGCTCCTGCTGCGCTAGTAGCAAACACATCCACTATAGTGGCCAGCTTTCTAATATTGAGGTCATTCAAAATTACCCCCTCAGATGGGATCATTTCACCAAAAAACATCTCCTGCCACTTCTCCAGCACTTACTCCTAGCGTAGGCCTTAAAATTTGTTCCCACACGGGATCCTTGAAATGTTCCACATGATTAATCTTTATAAAAACAACACCTAAAAAATACACTCCATACCAACCTTCAGTTAATTGGAAATAAGAATGTCCTCCACAAATATAATAAACTCTAGGAGCGTAAGCAGTATGTAAATCGGGTTAAAGAAACAATCAGATGTCTCCATCTCTGGGATGATAGGATGAGGATTTAGATGTTTAAACATGGGAACTTCCAAAAGGACTAAGAGCCTGATTTAGATCTTGGGGGATGGGTCACTTCGTCACAATGTTGGCAGATATCCCGTCCGCCGAAATACAAAACCCATAAGATATAATGGGATTTATATTCAGACGGACGGGATATTCATCACCGTTGTGATGGAGTCACCCGTTCACCAAGATCTAAATCAGGCCCTAAATCATACTTCAAAAAATAATACTGAAATTGACCCTGTCCATACAAAAGACTCATTAAAAGGCTACAAGGGACACCAGGGGGCTCATTTATGAGCCCTTGCGTCACTTTTGCACCACTGGTGCGTCACTTTTTGTGACGCACCAGCAGTGTAAAAAAATGCGCCTTGTTGCGCCATATTTACAAAGTGACGCACCTAGGTAGATGCGTCACTTTGTAAACCCCTGCGCTACATTATACCTGCGCCAGGTATAATGTATGCAGAGGGGGTGTTCCCACGCAAGAAAAGGTCGTAGAAGTGACGCAGTGAAATCTACCAGATTTCACTGCGCCACTTCTAGGACTCAAATGCGTCAAAATCTTATGCCTGCCTCACAGCAGGCGTAAGACTGACGCAAGCCCTTTCACATGGGGCTTGCCCCATGTGAAAGAACAAATTGCAGGAGTTGCGTCACTTTTGTGACACACTCCAGCAATGCGTCACTTTTGCGCCATACAGATACGTCAGAAATACTGACGTATCAGTAACTCCTTGCAACATGATGCGTCATACAGTAAATATGACGCATCAGTCATGTCGCAAGGAGGGCGCACTGAGAAGTGACGCATCGCTGCTTTCATGCAGTGATGCGTCGCTTCTCATAAATGAGGCCCCATATGTCAAAGGGAAGTGATGGTATGTAATACCATCTGCAGGGAATGCAGGTAACTTCATGCAAACATAACAGTCCCTTGCATCCATAGTATCGATGTATTCACAAAGCCATTCAATATAAGCATTTGAAGAAAAATCTCCTCTGGATGTATCTATGTGTGACTCTTTATAACATAACAAATGTAATTTACCTTCAGCAGAATGGGATGTTGTAGAGGCGACTGTGGGCCTAATCCCTACCAAACTAGGTGTAGACAGATGTAATCCTATAAGCAAAATGTGTAGTACTACAACTACAACTATTACTGTGCCTCCTGGTATGCACCTAAGTCTACTAATGTTACGATTGGCTTCCATTTCTTCCCTAAAAACAAGACCTTTGGCGGAACATATCAGCAGTGTCTTCTCTGTCGATTTCCACCTGTGCAAATGGCAAATACAAAGTCCAAGTAATATGTAATAAGATTATGTACAAGGTCTTCATCAGTCTTTCTTATGACTCCTACGTGTTCTTCTAAAGGACCCCCTTACACTCCTTCAGCTGCCTCAGGTCTTGGTACTCTTCTTTCTTCTATTATACACAAATGGAGGTCCCAGGGGTAATTTTAAAGACTCTAACTGTTGAATCCCCTGAACAGAATTGACACCAACAAAAACCAACAGAGAGTCTACAAACACTAACAAAGTACCCAACAACAATTACAAAATATTACAGAAAACTATCTCATAAATGAGTTCCCATCAGTACACCATCGAGACCGCCCTTCATCATCTGGGATCTCTTTAGACACATGTGCCTGCTGCTGTTAGAGGTGAAAAGACCTGCACTGGCCTGATGACGAGCCATGTACCAGGAAAAACCACAGCAGTTATATAGGATGTAAAAAAAGGCGTGTCTGGTGGAATACTGAATAGCAGTGCAGTGAAAAGGTGTGGGTGAAAAGAATAAGAAAAGGGGTTCTAAAATTAGGTAGTGTTCAGGGACAACAAATTTAATAACCACCGTCACACTCCTAAATCAATAAAAACAGTGCAAATAAATGGCGTAACAAATAACCACTTAATAGTTGTATAAGGTCGACATGTTTCTGCAGTCTTAGAAGAGTCTCGAGATCTCGTGCTGCTTCCTCAGGACCAAATAGTGCTACTGCTAAATAACCAAAGTTAAATAAACCATATCACCTGAATAGTGTAGGTAACTGTGTAACCATCTTCCCATCCCACTCGATGGGAAGGAAAAACCCCACCTCACCTGGCGCGCTCTATCCTCCCCCTCCCCCAGATAGAGCTCGGAGGGACGACCGGTGTACCGACGGACAGTGCGGTGCATCCATCTACCTGAGCTCGCGCCAGGTGAGGTGGGGTTTTTCCTTCCCATCGAGTGGGATGGGAAGATGGTTACACAGTTACCTACACTATTCAGGTGATATGGTTTATTTAACTTTGGTTATTTAGCAGTAGCACTATTTGGTCCTGAGGAAGCAGCACGAGATCTCGAGACTCTTCTAAGACTGCAGAAACATGTCGACCTTATACAACTATTAAGTGGTTATTTGTTACGCCATTTATTTGCACTGTTTTTATTGATTTAGGAGTGTGACGGTGGTTATTAAATTTGTTGTCCCTGAACACTACCTAATTTTAGAACCCCTTTTCTTACTCTTCTTTCTTCTCCTACTAATCCATAAAAACATCTCTAAAAAAAACGATCCACCCCTGTCAACATGGTTTTATAATGGGTCGTGGAACCACACAGCACGTACGGCGGGTGATTACTCTCTTTGACACAACGGAGATCTCATGAGACACTATGGCTGCTTTGTTATTAGATGCTGAAAAAGCATTTGATAGGGTCTCATGGGATTTTCTGTGTAAATCATTAAGATGGTTCCCCATCTGCCATGGAATCGTAATCTGCCTGGGACGACTCATGGTGGTCATCGGCGCTGGGAACCGCACCAACACCCACGGACCACGCACGCAATCCGGGCTTCATCCTGGACTCCTCCCTCACGATGACCAAACAAGTCAACGCCGTCTCATCCTCATGCTTCAACACCCTGCGAATGCTCCGAAAGATCTTCCGATGGATCCCCACTGAAACCAGAAGAACAGTCACCCAGGCCCTCGTCACCAGCCGACTGGACTACGGTAACACCCTATACGCCAGAACCACCACCAAACTTCAGACTCAGCTCCAGCGCATAGAAAACGCCTCTGCACGTCTCATCCTCAACATCCCTCGTCACAGCCACATATCCACCCACCTAAGAAACTTCCACTGGCTCCCCGTCAACAAAAGGATCACGTTCAGACTGCTCACCTACGCACACAAAGCTCTCCACAACATGGGCCCAGACTACCTCAACAGCCGACTCTCGTTCTACACCCCCACCCGCCAGCTTCGCTCCATCAGCCTCGCCATCGTCCCACGAATTCGCAGAACCACCTCCGGAGGAAGATCATTCTCCTACCTAGCAGCGAAGACCTGGAACTCCCTCCCCACTTACCTGCGACTGACCCAGGACCATCTCGGCTTCAGGAAGCACCTCAAGACCTGGCTCTTCGAGCAGTAGCAGCACCCCCCCCCCCCCAGCGCCTTGAGACCCTCACGGATGAGTAGCGCGCTCTATAAATGATTGATTGATTGATTGATGGTTCGGGCTGGGGGATGGGTTCATTAAATCTATCCAAGTGCTAAATTTGGCACCTACAGCTCATCTAAGGCTAAATGGTAATTACACTTTGCCTTTTAATATACAGAGGGGGACATGGCAGGGGGTCCGTCTTCTCCCCTGCTATTCGCTATTTATATGGACCTCTTAATATGGTTATTTGAGGCCAATAATGGAATTTGCCCAGTTGTAAGTCAGGGGGTCGAATCCAAAGTCCTTGCCTATGCTGACGATGTGGCCATTATTACCGCAGATCCACTCTCTGCATTGGTAGTGGTCGAGTCAATTGCACAAGAGTTTGGAACATACACTGGGTATGCACTTAATAGATCTAAGACTCAAATAATAAAGAACCGGTTTGTCAACTTTGAGTATTACCGCGTCAGCAATATATTTAGGTATACAGATTATGTCTGATCTAGAAAATCTGGTGGCTAAAAATATGGAACCTATAATCAGGAAGGCGAGAACGGACTTTGATAGATTGAATAAGCTTCATCTGTCTATTGTGGGATGGTGTAACGTCGTTAAGATGATGTTTTTACCAAAGATTATGTATTTGTTTGGGGCAATCCCACTGGAATTTCAAAAATCTTGGTTTATTATTTTGGAAGGTTTAGTCAATCGATTTGTTTGGGCACACGGGAAAACTAGGAGGGCTCTTCGGTTTATGTCTTTGCCACGGGAGAAAGGGGGGTTTTCAGTTCCTGATTTTCGAAGTTATTACTGGGCAGCCACTTTGCAATATATGGGTATATTGGTTGGGTCATCCCCTGGGGATATGGATGGGGAAATAGAGCTCCCTGATGTCTACAAACTACTATTGAGGGAACGTGCAGAGAATTGTTTCTGGAAATTTAGGGAGTCCAGTTATTACAAGAGGCCAATATTTAAGACTCTGCTATCTGCTTTTAAGATTTGGGGGGCCCTAAAAAGGTAGATCCGTCTGGGGAGACTCAATCACTACACTTTGCTTTATAAAAACCCCACCCATCTGGAAATTTTCTCTGATGAGATTATGGCAGGATGGGCAATAAAGGGAGTTCGAAAGGCTGGGGATTTAATTTTGAATGAAGGGTTTCGCCAATTCAGAGATATTCAGTTGGAGTCCGGGCTGGAAAAGGGCAATTTTTTTTTATATTTACAGTTGTGCAGCTTTTTCGGGGTTGGCGGGTTAGTGGGTTTAATAGTAATGTAATTATTAATATCATGCAAGGTAGCGCTAAGGGAACCATTAAGCTAATATATGCATAATTGATTAGCTTAGAACAGGATGACTTAGCTAAACATGAGATTAAATAGGCGTAGCGTGTGGGGGCTGCACCAGACACATTAACAAACTCTCTAGAGCTGGCTCGGACAGTTTTGTGTTCTGCCGGGCTTCAGGCGCAACATTTTAAAATAGTTTTTTCATTATCTTACACTCCGGCTAGAATAGCACTGTGGGGTGGGCTATCAGGGATTACATGTCCTCGGAGTGGGGGGATGGCAGCAGATCTTGTGCATATGTTTGCATCCTGCCCCCTCTGCAGGGTTTATTGGAAGCTATTACAGAATTTTTAGATCGCTCACTTGGGTTAAAAATTACATTAACCCCTGAACTAATTCTGCTGGGAATAAGCGACACAAGACAAAATGATACAGCCTACCAATTTCTTTTTGTTGCTATGGCTGTACTAAGGATCAATATTGCTTCTGCTTGGCTAGACCCTCTGGCCCCCACCTTTCAGCAATGGCTTGAGCGGCTGCTTTCTAAATACACATTGGAAATAAGTATGGGCGTAAAATCCGTTCCGCTCCTGGAATTTGCGGATATTTGGCAATTTTCCTGCGAATTTGCCCAAAAATCTGCAAGTCGCAAGTTGTCAGATTTTTTTGCTTGGTCGCGCTTGAAAAATGCAATATCGCGCCCGCATCGTTGACTTACCATGATTCTGAGTTTGCCGAGTTGTTTTTCTCCCGGTTTGTGTGTGCTGCTCCATTTTGGATCTTGCAGCATGATCGCGTGAGAGTTTTTCGACCGCGATTACGTCATCGCGGCCCGCCATCTTGCACAGCGAGAGTTTGATAATGCGAGTACATCATAAGGGTCCGCGATCATGCATCGCGGGAGTAAACAATTGCGAACACGTAGATGCAGCACACAGCTGACTTCCGGCGGGAGATTTGAACAGCTCGCTTTCCCGAACTTGCAAAAATTGCAATTCTGCAGAAGAAATCCACCGCAGGCAGCATAAACCTTCTGAAAAAATGATGGTTTTGATCAGAATAACTCCTCAGATTGACATTTGGCTTTTTTGTGCAAGGAGTCCATTTTTGGGAAGGGGTGGGAGGAACGAAGTGCCCCAGAGTCTCCAACTTCCTGTTCCTGTCCAGCAGGCTCCTCCCAGTGCTTTGTCCATGTCATGGTCACTTTTCATTTGGATATGGAGCTGGAAGGATTACTTTTTGTGGCTGCTACTGGATATTTGTATTTGAGGACTATTTTGGACTTAGGAGTTTGGATCACTTTTGGATTTGAGATTTTACAAGTAAGTTGGTGTTGTTTGTTTGGGGCATTGCAGTCGCTGCAACTACAAATTTAAAACTTTTTCACAACTTAAAAAAAAATATATTGTGGGTAGCCACAGTATCCAGTAGGCCCAGGTTTAGTCATGGGTAAATGATACAACTGTTTCTGTGAGTTTTGTTGAACTTAAATCTCATTTATGTCATAGAATTTTAGCTCACTGTTATATGTGGATTTTATTTTAATTTGGGGGTGCCTGTAAAGCCACACCAGCCAGTAGGCCCAGGGGTAGTGAGTGGTGCATGGACCAATTCTTTCTGTGGGGTGTCTTGAATTTAAACATCATTGAGGGCATGGATGGCATTGGATTGTGGTGATTTTTGTGTGTTTTTCGACTTTTTGGAGTGTTGTTGGGGCCTGGCCATGTGGTGGGGGTCAAGGGTCAAGGGTCATTTTGAAGCCAGGCAGTGTGCTCAGGCCTGCACCCAGTTTGCCTTGCTTTCATCCATTATGCCCGGGGGTACTCAGTGGTGCATGGACCAAGTCTTTCTGTGGGATGTCTTGAATTTAAACATAATTGAGGGCAAGGATGGCATTGGATTCTGGTCATTTTCCAGTGTTTTTCGACTTTTTGGGGTGTTGTTGGGGCCTGGCCATGTGGGTGGGGGCCATTTTGAGGCCTGGTCCAGGTAGGGCCTGGCCTTGTGGTGGGGGTCAGGGCTCAAGGGGCCATTTTGAAGCCAGGCAGTGTGCTCAGGCCTGCACCCAGTTTGCCTTGCTTTCATCCATTATGCCAAGGGGTACTCAGTGGTGCATGGGCCAAGTCTTTCTGTGGGGTCTATTGAATTTAAACATCATTGAGGGCATGGATGGCATTGGATTGGGGTGATTTTTTTAGTTTTTTGACTTTTTGGGGTGTTATTGGGGCCTGGCCATGTGGGTGGGGGCCATTTTGATGCCTGGTACAGGCAGGGCCTGGCCATGTGGTGGGGGTCAAGGCTCAAGGGGCCATTTTGAAGCTAGGCTGTGTGCTCAGGCCTGCACCCAGTTTGCCTTGCTTTCATCCATTATGCCCAGGGGTAATCAGTGGTGCATGGGGCAAGTCTTTCTGTGGGGTCTCTCGAATTTAAAAATCATTGAGGGCATGGATGGCATTGGATTGGGGTGATTTGTGTGTGTTTTTTTACTTTTTGGGGTGGGGTTGGGGCCTGGCCACGTGGGTGGGGGCTATTTTGAGGCCTGGTACAGGCAGGGCCTGGCCATGTGGGTGGGGGTCAAGGGGCCATTTTGAAGCCAGGCAGTGTGCTTTGTGCCATAGGCCTGCACCCAGTCTGCCTTGCTTTCATCCATTATGCCCAGGGGTAATCAGTGGTGCATGGACCAAGTCTTTCTGTGGGGTGTCTTGAATTTAAACATCATTGAGGGCATGGATGGCATTGGATTGCGGTGATTTATGTGTGTTTTTTTACTTTTTGGGGTGGTGTTGGGGCCTGGCCATGTTGGTGGGGGCCATTTTGAGACCTGGTACAGGCAGGGCCTGGCCATGTGGTGGGGGTCAAGGCTCAATGGGCCATTTTGAAGCCAGGCAGTGTGCTCAGGCCCGCACCCAGTTTGCCTTGCTTTCATCCATTATGCCAAGGGGTACTCAGTGGTGCACGAGCCAAGTCTTTCTGTGGGGTCTCTTGAATTTAAACATCATTGAGGGCATGGATGGCATTGGATTGGGGTGATTTTTATGTGGTTTTAGACTTTTTGGGGTGTTGTTGGGGCCTGGCCATGTGGGTGGGGCCATTTTGAGGCCTGGTACAGGCAGGGCCTGGCCATGTGGTGGGGGTCAAGGCTCAAGGGGCCATTTTGAAGCCAGGCAGTGTGCTCAGGCCTGCACCCAGTTTACCTTGCTTTCATCCATTATGCCCAGGGGTACTCAGTGGTGCATGGACCAAGTCTTTCTGTGGGGTGTCTTGAATTTAAACATCATTGAGGGCATGGATGGCATTGGATTGGGGTGATTTGAGTGTGTTTTTTTACTTTTTGGGGTGGTGTTGGAGCCTGGCCATGTGGGTGGGGGCCATTTTGAGGCCTGGTACAGGCAGGGCCTGGCCATGTGGGTGGGGGTCAAGGGGCTATTTTGAAGCCAGGCAGTGCGCTCAGGCCTGCACCCAGTTTGCCTTGCTTTCATCCATTATGCCCAGGGGTACTCAGTGATGCATGAAACAACTCTCTCTGTGTGGTCTCTCTTCTATTAATGTAAACATCAATTTTTGATTAGAATTGCAATTTTTATTTCGGGGCTTTCCGTTTTTTGGTGCGTTGTAAAAATAAATGCCTAGTTGCAAATATTAATTGCATATGCAACATTTATTTAACTGATGTTCCTCTGGCTTCCTTTGCTTTTAGGTGCACAAGAGAACCACAAATCAGTCATCGTTCATCATCAGTGCCAGGAAGAAGTCCTTCTGCGGTGTGTGCAGCACAACGTCACGTGACGTCACTTGTGGCCACAGACAGCTCTGCAACTCGTGCAACTGTTCTGACATCTGAAGAAGATGTGCCCAAAGAAAAGTGGCCGTAGCTCCTCTACCAAAAAAGTTGCCAGTGCCACTGCCAGTAACAAGGAGCAGAAGAAGCAAGTGGTGCCACTTACCAAGGAGACTGGTGTGCCCACAGACACTTTTTTGGGGGAAAAAACTATGCCTGCAGCAACGGGGTCCGCCGGGGACCAAGCTGGGAGCAGCACTTCCGCATTGGGCTCAGTGCCACCACGCCAAGTTAGGTCCAAGGCCATGAGTGCTACAGAGGCAGCCACTTTAATTGTTTAATCACCATCTACCAGTGATGTTGGCTCATTGCAAGAAAGTAGCATCCAATCAACGCAGGGTGTAACTCATCTGATGAGTGTTCAACAACCACTGCCACAAAGACAACCACAGGTGCAACTAGTACAAGCGCAACTACATGCGCAAGGAGAGGCGCAAGGAGAGGCGCAAAGGGAGGCGCAAGGAGAGGCGCAAGGAGAGGCGCAAGTAGAGGCGCAAGTAGAAGCGCAAGGAGAGGTGCAAGGAGAGGGACGAGGAGAGGCGCATGGAGAGGCGCATGGAGAGGCGCAACTAGAGGCGCATGGAGTGGCACAACTGCCCACAATGCTTGTTCCTCCAGACGTAGGGGCACATCAAGAAATCGAGATTCAAGCAGAGGTATCATCCGAGGAAGCCACTCCTCCTGATGATGATCCATTGTCTTCCAGATCCCCAGCAAGAAAAAGGTCAAGGAGGGCTACTACTACAAGTTCTTCTTTAAGCCCCCTTTCTTCTGATGATCTTGATGTTGATTGGAACCCACCAATGCTGTCTGAGAGTGAGGCACGCCATGAGCCGACAAAGGTAGCTAAGCCTAAAAGGAAGGTTCTCGCAAGGCTTTCACTTATGGCTGATGATGACGACGAACAAGAAGTGGTGTATTTTGCTGCTGATGAACAGTCTGACGATGACCCAGTCATCACAGTCGTCACTCCAGCCCCAGCGGGCATGCAGCAGACAGACATTTTTACCCTATCCCGAATTGCTGCTGAGCGTGATGTGGGCGGCGTGGCACTGGTACCACAACCAATACAGTTAACTACTACACCAACACGACCTACAACTTCCATATTTTCTCGTCAGAAGGGCCGGCAGGGACCTCCATCCAGCTCGACCTCCATTACCCAAAGTAGTGGTGCTGTAAGTGCACAACAGAGTCAAATTCAGCCACGCCCATCCTCCACTTCATCTGGCATTGCAGTAGCACCTCACCACCAGCAGACATCTTCAGTCCCCAGTTTGGGACTTCTTTAGTGTTAGCAAAAAGGCGGAAAACATGGTTGTTTGTTCGATTTGTAAAACTGTAGTTAGTCGGGGTAAGCTTGGTACCAACTATGGTACCGGAGGCCAGAGAGGTCATCTCCAAAAACACCACACTATCATTTGGGAGGCGCACATAAGGAAGATCCTGGAAGCCAAAAGTACAACAAATCCAAATGTATCCATTCATATTGCATTTGATGATGACGAGGGGCTGATCGTGCAGGGGGGAAGTGAAGAAGCGACAGACATTATTTCTGGTACACCCAGTACCCCTGGCAGCAGCACTGCAGTGGTAGCGCCCACACCCTCTACCCCAGCAACATGTATGAGGCACACTAAGAGTCTGGGAGAGACACCAATGTGAAAAAGTACATCAATGAGCCTAACTGGGTTGAAGAAGTCTGGATCATCATCATCACATATGAAAACGGTCCAGACCACCATTAAAAGCATGTTTTGGTCGGAGGCGCCATTTGAACGCAACCACCCCAGCGGCACGTCTGTATAACGCAAAGCTGGCTAAAATGCTAGCGCTAAAATGCTGCTCCCTTTTTCTTTCGTGGAAGGGGTGGGTTTTCTAGAATTTTTGGCAACAGTCTGCCCTAAATGGAAGGTTCCTAGCCTGTCCTATTTTGCCAGAGTTGCGGTTCCAGCACTACATGAAGATGTGCTGGAAGTGATTGGGTCAGCTTTGCAGAAGAGTGCTGTTCACACTATCCACCTGACAACAGACATGTGGACCAGTTGTCAAGCCGTGGATTACATGTGCATCACTGCACACTGGGTCTCTTTTGCATGGGTTAGAGAAAAGATGTCTACAGGTGTTGACCATGCCACAATTTTTCAAGCGAGTCAGAAACATGCAACAGTAGCCATGTTTGCCATGGAGAAATCTCATACTGCAGTAAACTTTTTGGATGAGTTTAAGAGTAAGGTCTCTAAATGGCTGGTGCCAAGAAGTCGCATTATTGGTTATGTTTCCACGGATAATGGCAGTAATATAGTTAAGGCCATGCATGATGGTGGCTACTTCAGAGTGCCGTGTTTGGCGCACTGCATTAACATTATTGTTCAAGATTTCTTGAAAAGAGAAAACACAGTCAGCAAGTTACTGACCACCTGCCGAAGAATCTGCACACATTTCAGCCATTCTTTTAAGGCCCGGAAGGAGATGAGGATCATTCAACGTAGCCATGGAGAGCCAGTCAAAGGACTCATCCAGGAGGTGGCAACACGATGGAACTCAACCTTCTTCATGCTTGAACGTCTGTTTGAGCAGTACTTGGTAATCAATGAGTATGTCAATAGCATTAACATATGAAAAACCACCGCAATGGATCGCACACCGCTAGCCCCTCCTCCGGATCGCCCCTCGGGATTCTGGTACTTGTAGTTCAGTAGTGGATCACCCAGGTGGGTGCAAGTCGGTACTTGTTGGACTCCACCCCTAACCATTTCTCTACTGATGAGGGAAGTTATCCCGAAACCCGAGCCATGTCTCGGGCGATACCCAAAAACCTGGGACATGTATCGGGTCTAGAGATTCATCAGTCCAACAAGTACCGACTTGCACCCACCTGGGTGATCCACTATTGAACTACAAGTACCAGAGTCCCGAGGGGCGATCCGGAGGAGGGGCTAGCGGTGTGCGCTCCATTGCGGTGGTTTCTACTAATTGGCTCCATTGAGCTTTGAGCCGACGGGCTCCTGGATGCTGCCCTGCGTGCCGGTTCGGGCATCGAGGCCATTGACGGTTGTTTGGCGGCCTTCTCCTCCACCCCTAACCATTTCTCTACTGATGAGGGAAGTTATCCCGAAACCCGAGCCATGTCTCGGGCGATACCCAAAAACCTGGGACATGTATCGGGTCTAGAGATTCATCAGTCCAACAAGTACCGACTTGCACCCACCTGGGTGATCCACTATTGAACTACAAGTACCAGAGTCCCGAGGGGCGATCCGGAGGAGGGGCTAGCGGTGTGCGCTCCATTGCGGTGGTTTCTACTAATTGGCTCCATTGAGCTTTGAGCCGACGGGCTCCTGGATGCTGCCCTGCGTGCCGGTTCGGGCATCGAGGCCATTGACGGTTGTTTGGCGGCCTTCTCCTCCACCCCTAACCATTTCTCTACTGATGAGGGAAGTTATCCCGAAACCCGAGCCATGTCTCGGGCGATACCCAAAAACCTGGGACATGTATCGGGTCTAGAGATTCATCAGTCCAACAAGTACCGACTTGCACCCACCTGGGTGATCCACTATTGAACTACAAGTACCAGAGTCCCGAGGGGCGATCCGGAGGAGGGGCTAGCGGTGTGCGCTCCATTGCGGTGGTTTCTACTAATTGGCTCCATTGAGCTTTGAGCCGACGGGCTCCTGGATGCTGCCCTGCGTGCCGGTTCGGGCATCGAGGCCATTGACGGTTGTTTGGCGGCCTTCTCCTCCACCCCTAACCATTTCTCTACTGATGAGGGAAGTTATCCCGAAACCCGAGCCATGTCTCGGGCGATACCCAAAAACCTGGGACATGTATCGGGTCTAGAGATTCATCAGTCCAACAAGTACCGACTTGCACCCACCTGGGTGATCCACTATTGAACTACAAGTACCAGAGTCCCGAGGGGCGATCCGGAGGAGGGGCTAGCGGTGTGCGCTCCATTGCGGTGGTTTCTACTAATTGGCTCCATTGAGCTTTGAGCCGACGGGCGCCTGGATGCTGCCCTGCGTGCCGGTTTGGGCATCGAGGCCATTGACGGTTGTTTGGCGGCCTTCTCCTCCACCCCTAACCATTTCTCTACTGATGAGGGAAGTTATCCCGAAACCCGAGCCATGTCTCGGGCGATACCCAAAATCCTGGGACATGTATCGGGTCTAGAGATTCATCAGTCCAACAAGTACCGACTTGCACCCACCTGGGTGATCCACTATTGAACTACAAGTACCAGAGTCCCGAGGGGCGATCCGGAGGAGGGGCTAGCGGTGTGCGCTCCATTGCGGTGGTTTCTACTAATTGGCTCCATTGAGCTTTGAGCCGACGGGCTCCTGGATGCTGCCCTGCGTGCCGGTTCGGGCATCGAGGCCATTGACGGTTGTTTGGCGGCCTTCTCCTCCACCCCTAACCATTTCTCTACTGATGAGGGAAGTTATCCCGAAACCCGAGCCATGTCTCGGGCGATACCCAAAAACCTGGGACATGTATCGGGTCTAGAGATTCATCAGTCCAACAAGTACCGACTTGCACCCACCTGGGTGATCCACTATTGAACTACAAGTACCAGAGTCCCGAGGGGCGATCCGGAGGAGGGGCTAGCGGTGTGCGCTCCATTGCGGTGGTTTCTACTAATTGGCTCCATTGAGCTTTGAGCCGACAGGCTCCTGGATGCTGCCCTGCGTGCCGGTTCGGGCATCGAGGCCATTGACGGTTGTTTGGCGGCCTTCTCCTCCACCCCTAACCATTTCTCTACTGATGAGGGAAGTTATCCCGAAACCCGAGCCATGTCTCGGGCGATACCCAAAAACCTGGGACATGTATTGGGTCTAGAGATTCATCAGTCCAACAAGTACCGACTTGCACCCACCTGGGTGATCCACTATTGAACTACAAGTACCAGAGTCCCGAGGGGCGATCCGGAGGAGGGGCTAGCGGTGTGCGCTCCATTGCGGTGGTTTCTAGCATTAACATATGGTCTGCTGCTATGAAAGACATGAGGCTAAAGCCGGAGGAATGGGACCTAGTTAAAAGCCTGACAGACATGCTTCGTCCTTTTGAGGTCTTCACCCGTGAAGTCAGCAGGGAGGACTGTAGTTTGGGCAATGCTGTACCATTGTTGTTCATGCTAGAGCAACAACTGAAGGCGGTGTCTTCAACGTTCCGAGCTGATGTTCATAAACAAGACGCAAATCGGTTGGCGGAGAGCTTATTAAGCCGCCTACTTGTCAATGAAAGGCTTAAAAAAATACATTCAGAACAACATTACATTTGCGCTACTATTCTGGATACACGGTACAAAAAGGCACTGACCAGCAAAATATTCATTTCTTTTGATGAAGAAGATGTTTCAAAGTACAAACATTGGCTAGCTGTGTCAGCCACTCGGTTAAAAAAAGAGCGGCAGGAAATTGAAGGAAACACCACAAGTACTACTGAAGCAGCAGGCCATCCGGCGTCAAGGTCCACTTCTGTGGCCGAAGGCAGTCACTTTCCCTCAAAGCCGTTACCGACAGCAGCAACAGTATCCTCGTCATCATCACCTGCACCAGGCCCAGCCATAATATTGTCGGAAGCGGATTGGATGACTCAGCAAGGGTGTGCTCACTCCAGTGTTGATGCAAAGGCAACACATGGTACGCAAAGTGGAGCACCACCCAGTGCAGGCCTATCTGGATGACCCAACAGAGGTCTACATTGATCGTGACCCATTGGTGTATTGGTATGGGAAAAGGCCTCACTGGCCACTGCTCAGCAGGCTGGCTATAAATGATTTGTCTTGTCCACTCGCAAGCGTGTCTTCGGAACAAGTGTTCAGTGCTGCTGGTGCCATTGTCACTTCAAAAAGGTCCCGCCTCTCGCCCAAAAATGTGGAGAGGTTAAAAATGATCAAGATGAATCAGCACTTCATATCACCAGATTACAAAATACATGAATCCACGCAGGAAGAAGAGGACACCGACTTAGGTGACGGAAGCTCTTCTCTGTTAGCTGACCTACTCCATGTTCAATTCACAGAGTTTGAGGACGAGCACTACTTCCCTGACAACTAGGCTTGAAAAACTTACTTTTTGTTTTCTTCCGTCCTTTTTGACTTTTATTTCTGTGTCTTTCTTTGATTTGCAACTTTTAGCACAACAAAACTTTATTCACAACAAATCCATCAGCAGCACTGTCTTCGTCTTATTTTTCATATTGAAGGTGCCGCTATCTGCATTCCTGAAGTTCACAAGTTCACAACTCAGTCATGCTCCTCTATCCTCCTCCTCCAGACTCCCCCTATCCATTTCCCTCAAGGCAGATTGCCGGATTACGCAGAATCTAGAAACTGTCGCTTCAGTCTGTGCACGAGTCCCCTCAAAAGAAGTGGGACTGGAATGACTCACTATGCTGACGGCACCTTCTGAAATGAACACGAGAGGCTGCCCTATGGCCCTTCACTTAAGAATAAGATGATGACAAGTGGAACAGGTAATGAATGATGAGATGGCATGCAGTGGTGGACAACACTGGCTGTCTGGCTCTAATGAAAGCAATTGTTGTTTGTTTGTTGTGCATGAAGTGAATCCTATCTATGTGTTCTGTTATCATTATTTCATCTTTTACACACTAAATGTAGCTCAAGTGCACTCTGTTACCTTGTTTAATACAAATTGTACTTCTACTGCAGGGGCCAGCCACTACGTTGCATTTTTCAATATGGAAAATGTCCTTGGAGTCAGTGTGTAGACAACATTGAGTTTGCCAATAACATACCATGATGATGATGAGTCTTGATGACTAAAGTTACATATTATCTTTATTCTTTACACAGTCACTCGCTGGGATGGATGGATCATCGTCATTGTCGGTTTACTGAAGAAATATGGCCGTTTGTGAGTGGCAAACAACAGGTAAACAAGTCAAAAACAACCACAGCAGACCTACATATCTGTCTAGTCGTGGTATGGGAGTGGTCGAGCCTGTGTAGTGTATGCCAGAGACCAGACAGCAGTTCATGTAAAAAAAAAAAAATTTTTTTTGTTAGTCCTGATACACCGTGTTGGGCATTCTTGAAGGGATTCCTCCACTCTTCTCATCTGGCTAGCTCATTCCAGACCAGATATTGGGCCAGTAATGATAATGAGGTGAGGTTCCCTCAAGTCAGAACTGTTTCCTTAGTCCACTCCTGTTCACCACAGCTCCCAAGCCATACGTTACTTAGGAGAAAAAGAACCAACAGGACCCAGGTAAAATCACGGGACCACTTTACTTATTGCGCCAGGCTACAAGGGCCAACCATATCTTATCCAGGCTCGTATTATCACAGGCAATGTCTGATTCACTAGTAAAAATGATATGTGACAGGCACTCTGCAAAGGTCGGAGGGTTTGCAGATTTCCATGCTCTTCAAATCTCTCTCCTAGCTAGAATAACAACATAGAAAATAAATTTAGAAGCTACATCTTTCAAGCAGTAGTCTGTGGTCAGTCTGAAGAAGATTGTCCTAGGGTTAACCTCCACCTGTTGTTAAAGAAGATCTTCAAGAAACCTTTTCACCTCAAGCCAATAGCTGATGATCATTGGACAATCTACAAACATATGGAAGTCGTTGGCCGCTAAGTATTTGCATCTAGGGCAATTATATACTTACCCTAACGCCTTGGCTAATTTCCCTGGGGTCCAATAAGCCCTATAGACGATGTAGAGATGATTTCTCTTGAGGGCAGCTGGTTTTACTACTGCCCGCAACAAAGTGAAAGAATCCCCCCAGATGTCATCTAGATTGTGCATCTCGGGACCAAAAACGTTGCCCCAAAGATGCTGGGTTTCAGATGCCACCAGACTTTCATCTTCCAACAGGGCCCAATACCAGAAAGAGATTTCTCGCTTCCATCCTCCCTTTCTAGAGAACAAGTTAAACCTGACACTCGAATCTTCATGATCTCAAGACTGGGTTGCCCACCACCCCGACAGTTGATAATATTTAAATCTGGTGAGCGTGCCACCTGTTATATTGGAGAGAGATTCCCAACTCAACACCCGTGAATCCTTCTGGAGATCACCTCAAATTGAATCCCTGCTGTTTTCAGAGGCTGAGAGAGATGATCCCTGAGACAAGCAGGAGTGCCTGGAGAGTCCCAAATAGGAGCCTGGCATGTGTAATACGGTATTTTGAGACTCTTCCTGATGTAAATCCAATTTTTTAATGCAACCCCAAGGACCTTGAGCCTGACTTTTTTGTAAAATTTAGGGTCCCCAAATTTAAAGAGAAAAAACTCCTGTCCTTGAGGAATATCGCGGAGTAAAGCCTGAAACAGTAGGCCCAGTGAGGACAGAACATGTTTACTAGCCAATATTCTAAAATTCTTAAAATGAAACACGTGGCAATAATTAAGTAAATCTGGTAGGGTTAAACCCCCCCTATTTAAGTTTCTCCTGAGCTTTTTCCAAGCAAATCTAGGCGATTTGGTGTTCCAGATAAAGGAGCCAATTTTTCCCTGCAATTTTGAGATATCCGAAGCACAAAAAGATAATGGGATAGAATGGAATAAAAAAGTTAACTTAGGCAAGACAATCATTTTTATTAGGTTTACTCTACCAATTATATTCAACGGGAGGCTTGATCACCGAAGAAGGAGACTGCTCCAATTGATCCTAGGGATAGCCTCTATTTTCTGAGCTAGTTGAATGCCCAGATACCTCATACGAGATTTAGTCCGTTGTGTCCCATTAGCCTGGTTCCACTCCATGATCTCAGTCTTGTCCCTATTTATTCTGTAACCCGAGATTTCCCCGAATACTTCGGCCTGCTCTACCAGTCTAGGTATAGACTCTACTGGATTGGTTGTAAACATAAGCAGGTCATCTGCGTATAGGGCAAATTTTAGCACCAGGTCTGAGATTTTGAAAGGTATAATTAACGGGTCGGTCCTAAGCCGGCAAACAAAAGGTTCTATATATAAATTAAACAAAAGGGGTCATAGGGGACACCCCTGCCTGGTGCCTCGGGAGATATTAACCCAGTCTGAAAGAGCACCGTTAACTAAAATTTTCGCTCGGGGAGCAGAATAAAGAGATCTAACGCTGGAAACAAAATTGCTAGGGAATCCAAAACTATTTAAAGATTCACAAAGATATGACCAGCTCACCTAGTCAAAAGCCTTGGCGGCATCGATGACAGGTAAAGTTAGCGGGAGTTGTTTATCTACCTCCACGTGGATGACGCCAATGGCTTGAAAAGTGAGTTTGTTCAACTGTCTTCCGTGAATAAAGCCCCTTTGGTCTTGATGTATTACAGTTTTCATAATTTTCGCGGTCCTAGTTGCCAATACCCCAGCAAAGATTTTATAATCTATGTTTAAAAGAGAAATGGGTCTGTAAGACTCAGTTTTCAATGGATCTTTGTTGGCTTTAAGAATGAGGTTAACAGTGGCTTCAGACCAAGAGCTTGGAATCGGCTCTCCCAGCATATTTTATTAAAAAGATTTTTTTGGACAGGCACAAATATATCAGTTAAGGCAAGATATACCTCTTTGGGGAGGCCATCCGGACCGGGCGCCTTACCACAGGACATTTTCTTAAGCTGAGCCTCTACCTCGCCCTCTGAAATGAGGGAGATTGATCTGATTAAGCCAATCTTTTGCTTCCTGAACGCTAAAATTCAGATCTTCCTTATATAGGTCCTGCATAAATAGTCTAGCCTCCTCCCCAATCTCATCATTGTCATGTAAGATGTTTCCTGTGCTTTTTTGAGATAAACTATTCATCTGATTCCTTGCTCTATCCGCCCTGGCCTTCCAAGCCAGGAGAGAGCCACATCTTTCCCCATATGAAAAGTTTTGGAGTTTGCTGGCGTCCCACCTATCCTTTAAGATCTTATCCAAATTTGCCTGAAATTCTGCCCGAAGGCCCTCAAGCTCAGTTTGTAGACCTAGGACTTGGTTCTGAGCGCTTACCGAGGCCCACTGCAGCTCCTGCTCTTTCCTTTTAATCTTACAGAGCCAATCCTCCTCCTACTTTCTCTTGGATTTTTTTTGTCTGATCATTAGCGAGGTTAACACGCCTCTTAAAAAGGACTTAAAGGCCTCCCATGCTTCTGATCATTTGTGGTGCTGAGGTTATAACTAAAGTATTGTTCTGCTTGAGCTACTACTTCCGCCTTTACCGCCTTTTTTAATAATAGGGATCTATCTAGGGGCCACCTCATCTGACTTTTTTTTTGCTTTAGATTCACTACCAGTACCACGGCTTAGTGGTCTGAGAGAATAGCGGGGACATCGGAGATTGAATCTACATCTGAAAAAATAATCTGATCTAACAAAAAATAATCTATTCTAGAGTGGTGTCTATATTTTTTACTATAAAACTATAAAAGGAAAAGTATTTTTTAGAACCATTTTTTACTCTCAATATGTCTAAAAGACTAAATTCCTTCATAAGAGTTTTCAACTCAGAATATGATCTGCGGGGAACAATGTATTTGGCTTTAGAAGTGCGATCCAAAAATTCATCAAAAACAAGATTGAAATCTCCCCCCAAACAACAGGAGTGGATTTGGCCAATAGACTTGTCTTTAACTTAATCATAGCCCCTGGATTATCATGATTCAGCCCATAGTACACTGCACGTACCAGGGGTGTGCCATGTATCGAGAGAGTAGCCACCAGCCACTTTCCGGATTGATCTGTTTCAAACTTTTCAACCTTTATCCATGTGTTACCTCTAATAATAATTGCCACACCCTGGGAACTACCCCTTTGTTCCGAGTACAGGCCTTCCTAGATCCATCTGAACTTACTGAACCCCGTCCTCACTCATGAGCCTCTAGATGGGTTTCTTCCAGGAAACAAATATGGACCTTACAGATGTAAAGAAATTCAGCCACTCTAGATAATTTCCTCCTATCTCTCAGGCCATTCATGCTCCAACTTATTATTTTAATTCTTGTAATACTAGTCATTTAATAAAATGTCCCCAAAAACATACTACATACCCAAGTTAGTGATGTACTTTCTTTTGCTTTAGTTGTATCAGGACTAATTTTTTTATTTTGCTCCTCTCCCCCAACCCCCCACCCAACACCCTCCACCCCCTGAGGAACTCCCTCATATTTCCCTTCGGCGATCATTGTCACCTATTCAGGACTACCCTTACACCAGCAACAGAACAGACCCCTAATAAGTGAAAACATAAACCCCAAAAATTAAAAAGAGCGAAAGCAACTCTTTTGGACGTTGACATTAGGCTTAGGGCTCATCAAAATTTGTTTTATTGCTTTTCTTTTTTTCTTATTTTTTTTCACCCTCTTTCTCTTTATTTTATATGTATTTTTTTCCCTTTCCCTATTATTTTTCCCTCTGCTATAGTAAGGAAGGGGGAGATATATATTATGGCTTTCACCTCCAAAACACATGCTTAAGGAGGACCAAATAGAGAGTTCTCTTTCATTAAGATCAGAAAAGTATCCACTTCCTGGGGGGAGCTAAAGTTGTGGAGCTTGTTCCTCCACATCACTTTCAGGAGCGCCGGGAACTTCATCTGGTCATTCGCCCCCAAGCTCCTAAGCTCGGGCATTCTTGAACCCAGTTCCCATTGCCTTTGAGCAGTTAGTTTACCAACATCAGAACGGATTTGATAATTAGCAGAATTAAATTGTAATGTTGTGTCTGTTAATGCTCTTCCCAAGATCAGCTCCTTAACTGTGTAGGTATGGAAATTAACCAAGATCTTTCTGGGAGCCTTCCTGTCTGGATGGAGCCTGAAGGGATCCCTATGACCCCTCTGAATTTCCTGTTCCAGGTCAATGTCAGGCCTATCCTTCAATAGTCCTTCGCTGAGTAGTTTACAAATAAAAGTTTTAACATCACCTCATTCTGCCCCTTCCGGGATTTTCAAGAACCTTAAGTTATTCCTCCTAGCCTGAATTTCTAGTCTCTCTATATCCATCTGGAGTGAGTTATTCTGTGTCTTCAGATCTCAAATGTTTTTTGTATTCCCCTGAACTACCTCAACTTCTAATTCTAAGGCCCCAGTGCGCTTGCATATATCGTCTAGTTTAGACTCCAGAGTTTCACATTTCTCGTGTATAGCTTTTTGGTTGGCTTCTGAGGTCTCAAATTTAGAGAATATATCCTCCCTGAGAGACTGAAACAGCTCTCCCAGTTGCGACCGCCCCTTATCTGACTTTTCAGGCCAAAACTCAGGCTCTCCGGAGCTATGACTGCCTGCTGTCGTCTGATTTTGAGCTCCGGCGTCATTGCTGTCAGAAAAGACTGGTGCAAAACCTGCCAGAGTGCTAGTCGGGTCCAGGCTGACAGTGGGTCCAGAGCACAGAGGCGGTGTAACAGTGTCCAGCTGATCCGGAGGGACAGAGATCGGAGACTCTGATACACTAGCTTCATTTATATCAGGGTCACAAGGCAAAGAGGCGTACCTATTCTCAGTAGGAATGGTAGAAAAATCTTGTTTGGTGGGAGATTTCGGGGTCTTCCCCCCCTGGAGATGGCCACCTGTTCCATGATCTTGAAATATGATTTAAGTGAGGGTGTGGGCTTCAAGGGAAGGACAGAGTCCCTGAAGTTTGTTTGCTTTCTAAACTTTCCAGCCTTTACACTTTTTTTCTTTTTAAGAGGTGTCAATGCGACTAAACCTCCACTCCCCCCGCCCCCCCTCCTGGACCACTTGTGTGGCAGTGCTCTTCAGCTCATTTAGAGAACGGAGCTGATATCTATTCCTAGCTGGAAGTATAAGAGGTACTAGGGGTATTAGGGGTGCTGGAGGTGCAGGAAGCGCAGGAAGTGCTCTCTCTCTGTATTCTACAGGGAGGACCTTTTCCATGGGCAATGCTTGTTTGCCAGAAATATTCCTCCCTACTAGTGAGCAGCCCACAGATTCTTGGCAAACCAGCCTCCCCCCTGCCACCACTGACTGTGCAGCTGCCGTTCCTCCTGGAGTGCGAAAATCGATCCTGGCAACTGCAGCCTGAAATTTCCTCCAAACCTTTGAACAGCGGCCACCGTGTAATTCGCAGGCTCGAAGATCCGCGTCTATCTCCACCCCATGCAGATACGGCTCCCCGGCCCCAGAGCTCTGCTCCAGGCTTCAAACTCCACTGTATTGTGTTGAGCTTCTTGTCTCCTCAGTCTCCCAACTCATGGAAGCTCACGGAAGCTCATGGGACCTCCCGGCAGCCGCAGCACATCAAACGGCAAAAACAATGACAAAACAGCAAAATCAATCAATCTGTCCCCCGTTTAGAGAAGGAAATCGCCCTCACCACTCTCACCGTTGGGATTGGCCATGTCGGCAGATTCAGCTCCTTGGTCCAAGAGCCCGGCTCGAGGCATCAACCTCTGCTGCGTTGCGTTACGCTCACAGGACCTCCCGGCAGCCACAGCCCATCAGAGCGGGGAAAACAAGAACAAACAGCAAAATCAATCTGTCCCTCATTTTCAAAAATAAAGAAAATCGCCCCACCATTCTCACCGTTGGGATCGGCTCAGTTAGCGTCGAAAAAGGTACGTCGTGCTGGGCATTGTTAAGGGGATTCGTCCGGCTGGTGCAAAAGCTCCTACGACCGGCATCAGCGCGCCGCCATGTTCCTCCTGCAAATCTTTGGTTTTAAAAGCAGCTGCAATGTCGTCACCAGTTCATGTAAAATTGTGGCTATGTGGCTTGCTGCATAAAATTAGATATGCTTTGTCTGTCTGTGTCAAAGAGGTATGCTACATCATCAGGTTGGTTCACTCAGTGGTGCCTGCCTTGACCGTCTGCATGGCCCTGTGCTGCTGTGTGCAATTACTATCCTTGAAAAGGAGACTCAGAGTACGCACTTTAGAAATGATGCCTGTATGTAATACTGTCGCCTCTGAAAGTGTTATTTTTGCACTACACACCATACCTTATATTTTTTCTCAGTGCTGTTTTAATATCCCTTCCTGTTTTTCCATCAACAATTGCAGGCCAGCTTTTACCTTGTGCCATGGGAACAACATCAATCGCAATTCTGCATCCGCCAGGCAGGCAGTGGACAGTGTGTCTGGTCACCAAGATTGATCGACGGAGCGTCAGATGGAATGGAGAAGTACCGCGAATAAGAGGAATGGCTGGATGCATGCAACTTCCCAAATTGAACAGGACAACAACAACATACAGTTACAGTATCCTCTTCACTTCTCCTTATCTTTTAAATAACTTATTGTTGTAAACTTCTATGAGTTCGACTCTCTGCTTCAAATTCATCCCTACAGCCATTTCATAACCACAACTTCACTGTCCCGGCCCCAACAAGGGCATCTGCAAACCAGCTGTGCTCCCAAGACCCCAGAGCCATTTCAACCTCTAATCACTCTTGAGAGCCCGCAAGTCCCCTTTTGCTTTACCTTTTCAGGTGTCCCCTGGTCTTTGAAGTGCACCAGCTACACCGACCTTGAATTCCTTGTTTACCAAGAAATCCAGGAAGCTCCTGAGAACTTGGCCTTAGCCCTTTGGACCATGGTCCGAACCTTCTGATTTCCAAAAGGGTAACCCAACAACCACTGTATTACATTGCTTTTTACACTTGCCTTTTTCCTTGCATAGGAAATATATATTGTGTGTAATTGTGCACAGGTGTGATTATTGCATTTTACTGTAATTTATCAAATAACAAAAAGTATTTACCTTGCACTGAAGTTCTTGGTTTAACTATTCATGAGAGAAGAAGTACTATTTTTCTAATTTGGTCTCGACTTCATTCCTTGAGTGTGTGTAATCATTTTTGCCTTGGTTTGACCAACAAATGCTTAGCACTACCCTCTGGTAAGCTTAACTGCTCGTCCACACTACCAGAAAAATGTAGCGTATGTATTATCTACTTTTGCCTTTGTAAACCAATAAGCGTATCTCCGACCTCTCTGCACAGTGTACCCCATTGTGGTCCACTATATAGAGAGGCAGGTTTCCCACATGTAGCATGGAAATGCCAGTGCACCTTCTTTCTCTGTGATCTTGTCCCATTGTTTAAGTCAAATGCATGTGTGAAGCCGTACACTTATCGCCATTTACTTACCTTGGAGTATCTTCGAGTTGTGGTGCTTCATTCTCTCCAACAGGTATTGTCACATCTCTCCTCAATAAATCTCGTACAACTTTTTAAAATTTCATTTTCCAGCAAAACATCAATAATCACAAACACAATTTTGTTTCAAAGAAGCAAACAATGGTTTACCCACAATTCTCTGTCAGAGTCAACAACCAATACCAGCGCAACACTCTATGACTTAGGCAACCAACAAAAGCGCTGCCGCACACCAACCGACCAATCTCATAGCGGCACACTGTGGTGTCAATCTAACTCCTTGCAGCAGTTCTCCTTCCCTTACATTTTAACGAACGCACTCTTCTCAGCAAAATGAATGCAAAACAAATACAAAGCAATTGCAACAAATAACTTTGTCTCCTCCCCTAAAGAAATCAACAATCATACAAGAAATGGTTTGAAATAACACTTTCTGACCTACTCAGAAACACTTGAATGAGCAACCAACCTATAGGGAATCCCCCCGATTAGAACAGCTTCCCCTGCATAAACAAACAACCAATCAATCACAAGTTCTTTCACACACTTTATATGCAATTGTAATCCGGTTACCCATAAATGCCAATAAAAGTTTATGAAAAAAGTAACTTTCACACACAAAAACAAATGTCCCTATCTCAATTGTGCTCTCAACAGCGTCTCATGACAGACAAAACTTTAGCAAACAATAACAATACAGTATCTTCTACACATTTTAATATCACCCCAGGATCTTAGGCCACATCAGATCCGATATCAACTTCAACTTCTCAACGATAAGTGCCACATTCAAATGACATTCAAAATATCTCCGTCAAACATCACGCAATCTCCATATGCACCACAAATTAAGCCTCAGCTAGTAGAACGTGCAACCCTATTAATAATCACACATCAACTTTTACAACTCTTTCTCGAACTGCTGGAACTCTGCCGATCCTCCTAACTGAAACATGAGCTCTAGAGCTGTGATTGGATCTGAACTATTCTAACATAAAGTATTCTAACTCCCCTACTCCAGGATCTAACCATCCTTGTTTTGCTACCGTCTGCCAGAGCACTCATATCCAAATTTCCCTGCGACAGACCTTTTTAGATGCATGAGAAATGAAGAGGAGACAACATCATTCAAGAGTTCAATTTACAGTGTTACCCATTTGGCTACACAGCGAGGACCCAAAAGTCAATAAATGGGATTAAATGTAGGGTTATTACAACTTCTAAGCCAAACTAATGTATACAAGGCTCAAGAATATGTTGTGAAATTATAGAATCTTTGCTGGCAGTCCAAACCGCCTCACAAGGTTTAGTCTCAACAGCATAAAGCATACAAGGAATAAAGCAATAGCAATGCAGAAAATAAGGAACAAAATCTGGTGATCAGTATATAATTTTTGATCCTCTTGCCTGTACATGAGTAAATCTAAATTACCTAAACTAAGCCTGAACTTAGTAGCATTATCTGGGTACCCTAATTAGATTCAGTAAAGCAAGAAAGTATCAGCATTGTAGAGACTTCTGTAGACATTCTCCAAAATCAGAAGTATTGCATAGCATGAAGCCACACAACAGAAACATAGCAAAGAGGACTGCACTCCTCTGTGTCTTGAAGAAATCTGCCTAAATCTAAAGTGTGACCACCAATTAAACTCCAGAGAACACTCAAGAATACCACATCATGTGTCCCAGTACTTTTCCACCTTCTCACAGTAAAACTTTGGTAACCGTATTCGATACTCTCATCTCATGGTCTGAACATCAGGACATCCTTGCATGCAGCCTGCCTCTAGATATGGCATGAATAGGTGTCCTTCCTTTATTCTTTAGCACCTCTCATCCGTGCCAAAAATTCTTCACCCAAGCCTAGTATCTCTCATTCGCATTGTACATTTCACTAACTGTGAACACATCTGCAAAGAAGAAATGCATTGCAACCCAAGCAAACTTTTCCTTTCAAGGTTAAACATTGGAGTCCAAATGCTTATGGCCTTTGGTCAAGCTACCATAGCAAAACACTTTAATACACATGTAAACTCATGGTTATAAAATAAATGCAGCATACTATTCAAATGACATTGGGACCGATTCACAGAACTAACTTAAGACAAAATCCTAAACTTACTACCATTTTGGCATTCACAGAAGGTACTCACTAATTTCGGTATTCACAGAAGTTAGGACTCCTAAATACCTTCTGGGAATACCAAAAGTCTTAAAGTTAGGATTTGTCTCAGTTTAGGAGTAGTAAAGTTAGGACTCCTAACTTTAAGACTCCTAAATGCCTTCTGTGAATACCGAAAGTCTTAAAGTTAGGATTTTTCTCAGTTTTGGATTTCTGGGTGGCACAGTAGCAGTACATTGCTGGCCCCCTTGGGTCACTGGAATTTATTTGATGTGATTATGATTAGAAGAGTCACAAGTAAAAACGTATGTGTTATACACATGTGTCGCTAAATATAAAAGAGCACTGGCTGTGTGGTAGAAAATACAGGCAGAAAATAACATCACAGGATTAAAAAAACAGTGATTTGATTATTTTTCTTCTTCTAAATGCATATTAAGTAACTCTAAACAGATTCAGACACTTTGAGTTGAAAACTAAATGACTTCTCATTGATGAGTACATTATTATGCTCTACATGGAGTACAAGTTGCTTGTGGTGCTAAGATTATGAAGCCATGCTCATTGCTAGCCAGCACCTCTGTTAGTTTGCTACTGTCTGCAGCTGTAGTTGACAATTGTCTATTTTTAATTCCAATGGACCTGCTCTTCACCAAATGCATTTCTCTTTCTACCCTCTAAAGAGGCAGACGGAAAATAAATGAGATACTACGTCAATCACACACCTCTTGTATGAAATGTGGATATTCATATATTATCCCATCTGTAATAAGTAGACGTTGAAGAAATTAAATCTAAATGCCAAAGGCGGGGAGGGGGGTGAGGAATGATAGGTAGGATAGATCTGGCTCACATAACACATACTGCAAGTCAAGGGAGTAGAACAAAGAATACAAGAAAATAACCTCCCCTTAGAACCATAACTTTGAATGATATTGATAACCCTACATAAACCAAGTAAGAAAAGTAGGAGAGCAGCATGCTCCTCATGAGATAAGAGCTGCCTTGCTTATTCATCCAAGCAATCCAAATATTAATTCATCCTTCCATTCTAATTCAGCCGTAGCCACCATGATTACGCTTTACTTTCTCCAATCCAGTCTTTCACCAAAATGTCCAATACATTATCTAGCCATTCAATAGCAACCCTTTCTTCAAAACATCCTTTCGCCCATCCATCCCTTTACCTACCTGTACACCCTTTTACCCACCCAATCTTTCACTCATTCCTTTCTTTTAAGTTACCTTGAATTCTTTCATGTCTCCCTCAAGCCACCAAAGCTCACTATGTGAGATTTTGCTGAGTTTTAGATAGAAGAGGCCATAATAAGTCCACCACTGCTGCAGCTGGTAAAGTTGGTGGGTTCACAGTCACATGTTGATGATGCCCTTGTACTTGTTAATGAGTATAATAGTAATTGTCAATAAGCAAGCAATTATTTGACTTACAAATGCCCGTCCCTGCCACCACTTTTCCAGATAGAAGAGGCTGTAATACTCAACCACCACTGTAACTGGTGAAGCTGGAGGGGGGTTAACTTCACGGTCATTTTTTATGAAGACAAGCAACGTCATGCCAATAGCTAGTTAGCATAGTAATTGCAAAAAATGATGTAACTTACCAGTGCCTATCCCTGCTGCCGCTTCTCCCCCTTCAACTGGACCATCTTCTCCTGCAGCAGCACTTGAGCCAGCATCACCGATCTTCTGCATGGCTAGAATAAAACATTACACATAATTTAGATTCCAGATACGCAACCCCAAATACAACTACAATGCAGCAGGACAGCCCAATTACCAGTAGCACATCAGTATCTTCCAAATATCACTCTGGGCATTTAAATGGTTGGTTCACAAAGTCAGACAAGCCAGGCATGGAATAATGTTCAATGAAAGACATATGGTGTTGGTTAGAAAATGCAATGGGAGTGGGAACTCATATTTTTTCCACCCATGCTGCACTGTCATGGGAAACTGCTGGAATACTGTAGCTTTAAATGAACAAGTCTGCAGCACACTACATTGGGGGGGGGGGGGTCCATGATGACCATGGCCACTCTCTTGTGAACTGAACTGTGTTAGAGCTAGGCATAAGCAGGAAAAGAAAAGCCCTATTAACAAACTTACATGGTGATTTTTATTTAAAATACTAGCTTACTTGGGCCTGCTATCTGAATCTTCATGATACACAGCACCGGCATTACAATACCCCAAGATTCTACCCTAAGAAGTCCACAACAATCATAAAAGGACTCCATGGGATCAGCAGAGGTGGTGGTGGTCGGTGCCAGCTTACCAGCTTCTCCTGAAACCTCAGAAAGTCCCTCTTCTTGCTCTTGGGTGCTGATGAAAGAAATTAAGAAGATAAATAAAAATAGATTAGTGATTTAGTTAATAATCTCCACAAAAAGTTTTATGTAATGCAAAAGCAATCACATACTTCGCTAAAACAGATCGCCTATAGTACTACTAGTTTCGACTCGAGTCTATCGACAGTTATGAATTCCATGTTCCAAATTTCCTTAACAAAAACGACATGTGGAACTAATATATTGCAGTGAATTATCTTTGCTTCTATTCCCATTTGTCAACACCCTTTATGGACATACTCAGTCTCCCTTTTTTACAATGCATAGATGCACACTTCACATCACTGTGAATTCTTTTAAATAACCTGGACCTGTACAAGCTACATAAACAAAGTCACAGAGAGCTTGGGCTGCTCACTAATTTACTATAGTGACAGGAGAACAGTCTGCAATGGCTTCCTAATTATTCAGCCAAAGCGAGCACCTGGTGAGTACGATTAGGTAGCACTGAGTAACTGCCTAGCAGAAACTAGAAACTGGATCACAAAATATTATACCTCCGTAAACTAAACATAACTTACCTCTGAGTGTGAGCAACATGCCATTCGGAAAACAAATGTTAGCATTGTAGAACACAAACACAACAAATAATGAATTCTCACCAAGCCCCAGAATCTCGATGCCTAGCAGGTCAAGCAGGTCCTGTTCACAGGCCAGATTGTCTGCCCAGTGGTGCGTCAGCTACTGGGTGGTACGCCGATCCTGGCTGGTGCACCGCGTGCACCGGTGCACAGTCCCCCGGGGCTGCCGCCGCTCCCACAGGGGGTAGTCGCTACCAGGCCTGCTGCCAGCATAGAGGGGAGGTGGTGCTGCACAAAAAAAACTAGTGCCCCCACCTCCTCTTTTCCAAGGATTGCATTAGGCTGCACACCTGGGTGGTGGTGCTGCCCGCAAGGAAGTGATCCCTCTGCCATGGCGCTGGGTGGGGTAGAAATAATAAGAAGGAAAAGTAAGGGAAAATAAAGAAGAAAGAAATGATGAAAGACGGGGCAATAAAACAATAAATCACAAATAAGCAAAACAAATTACAAAAAAATGTAAAATACACAAAGACACACACTATTATGAAAAAATAACAATTAGGGGTAGCACATTAATAAAGGAGGATGATTACAAAGATTAAGGACAAATAAAAATTAGGCCCAGTACCATGACAGAGAGCAGAAACCCTAGATTGGTGTGCCCATGTGGACCGTGTTTTGCTGTTTGTGCACAATTTAGTTTTCCTAACGCAATACGAATGGGTGCACTGGCAAACTCCGCAAGTGGAACGCCGTGTATCGCGGCAGAGTATTTCTTCAACTCTAGGGTTCCGTGAACTCCTCCCTTCCCTAATAAATATAAAGTAAACAAAATTAATGATTTTCTCAAAAGATGGGAGTAAGAAACAAACGTTAAAGTGGTGGTGGCCAAAAAACATCTTGAGACAGTGCTGGAATACAAGTACTTCGGTGTCATTTTGAAAACAATTAAAATAATAATAAAATGCAGGTGAAGGAGCTAGCATTTGCAAGCAAGCAAATGACTACTGTAAGAGATTCTAAACTGTGGCTGTCCCCTTACCACAAGTCCTAGAAAAAACTCTTCCTTAGCTATTTCATATAAATAGTAGAAACTAAAGTTAATATTGATAACATCTATTTCAATGTGCACAATGATACATTAGCATTTGAGAACAAAATCGTATCACTGTTATCAAATTCGCCTGAAGTAAAGTCTCCATCAACCGCAACTCAGAAATACGTGGTCAGGCAGTCTCTAGGTCCTAGGCCTGGTGTACTGATTGACAGGTCACAGGTGGGGGTGGTACATAACTTGCAGACAAACTCACAAACAGGAAACTCGGGTCAATCCCCCAGATAAGTGCAGCAACACCACAATGGTCAAGGGAAATTGACCAAAAAAAGCACACATGTCTGAAGGGGTGCACACATTCCCAAAACACCATTAAGTCAAATGCCACAGAATGTTAGAAACACAGAGCCAATCAGGACGCAGCACACACAGTACACACAGAGATCACTCGCCCCTCATGCTGAACATCTGGACATATTACCCACTGGTCCCCATTATGTCTAAGCAAGGTCAAGGCCCACCAGCATTTGTTATGCCCGCATGCATGGCCCACATTATTATACCCAAAGAAATGTACAAAAACTTGTTCAGATTAATAGTACTTTTGAGACCGCACTTAGACCTGCTTCTGTAACAGTGCTCGCGGCCGAATTGTTTAATTAAACCAACTGTTCTTGTGTTGCCAAACGCCTCTTGTCTTTTTTTTTTCAAGGTAATTTCATATTTGAGCAACACACTAAACGGTTGGCTCTGAAGCTGAGTCTAGGACAAGTCCTGGCTTTCTTAGACGGTCATTTGGGACCCTCCCATCAAGAAAAGGACAAAACAATATCTGGGTTTTGTAAATCGGGTTTCTAATCCCTTCAACATATCATTCTCATGTGTACATATTTTATTTAGTCATTTATTTTTAAGATCTCATTAAGATGCCAAAAAGGAATACAAAAAGAGAGTGAGCTGCAATACTTAAATAAGTAATTTAATATGAGAAAATACAGCAATGTCCTGAAGATTTCATTCAGAACCCCAATATTACCGCATAATACTATACCATATTTCATTAATTGTAAGGCCATCGCCTTACAACATGATGTCAATCCTAACCACCTTCCCGCCAAATCAAACCCAGACTGATACTACACTGAAACTCAGGGTTTCATTCTGGATATCCAGTTAGCCATCATAGTTCCACACTTCCTTGCCCTTCTGCTCGTACATTGATATAAATTCCTCTCATGATGATACATAGATAAAAGTCTGGCTAGCCACTGGTGATAAGAAGGGGGTTCCGGATTCAGCCAAGCCTGCAGCAATACAAATATCAGCAACTGCCATTGTAACAAAAAATTAGATACATTTTCCCCGTATCCTTAGCAGATTGATTGCCTATTCCAAGCAACATCAGTTGCAGGGTAATCAAGACCTGTATTTTCAGAATAGCACTCGAAAATTCACTAACTCATCCCTTAAAAGTCCCTAGCTTTATACACTTCAGAAACATGTGCACAATGGCTGCCTCACTTGCGCCTCATCATGGGAAATTAATCAGGCTTTTTACCCAACTGTACAGCTTAAAGGGTGTGTAATATAAGTTATATATAGTTCTATAGTGTTGAATCGTTAACCCTGCTGAAAGATCTTCCGCCCTAAGTCCAGTGATTGCTAAAAAAATATATTACTAAAAAAAAAAACACTAATCTCCTGACACCATTCTCTACTTGAGTTAGTATTTTATATATTGCCCTGACCTTCAAAGCCCCAGCGTGGCTCAATGAATGAACAATTCAAACCTCATTAAATAAAAGCTTGTTCTTGTCAATCTTTAAGAAAAACGTCCTAATTTGCAGATACTTAAAGAAGCTCAATTTAGTCATGTCATTCTTTTGCTATAGGTCCTCATAAAAGAAAATTTGATCTGAATCAGATATATTGTCTAACCGCGATATTCCAGCTTGCTGACAAACTGTATAACTTTTGTCATGAAACACAGTTGGAAAGATCTTGGAATGCTATAAGGGAGTATAATAATTATATCGAGCAATATCCAATTTCCCCATGAGCCGATTACAGATTTTGCTTGCCACCTTGAGCATCTTAAATGTAACTTTTGTGGGTTTCATGTACTGCCCTAAGAGGCATGGGTATGCCCAGACGCGCGTCTCATGCTCACTGTGGCACTGGAACCAAGCTGTACCAGGCTGATGAGCTCATAACATGGGTGAAAATGGTTCTGGGTTCCTTGAGTTCTGGTTCAGATAGGTTCTGGATTGGCAGTTTGGACAGTTCCCATGAGAAACAGGATCATGATTGATTTGCATATGGCTGGGTCCAAACTGAGGTGGACTGGTGAGCAAAAGAGAGATGCATTGGAGTGCTACCCCAAGTTATGGCAAGTGGTTAGACTTATTGTAAGCAGTCTCCCAGCTCCTTTTGTTTGTTTCATGTACTGCCCCAAGTGGCATGGGAATGCTCAGACGTGGGTCCCATGTTCACTGTGTCACTGGAACCAAGCTGTACTAGGCTGATAAGCTCATAACAAGGGTGAAAATGGTCCAGGATTCCTTGAGTTCCGGTTCGGATAGGTCCTGGATTGGCAGTTTGGACAGTTCCCTTGAGGAATAGAGTCAAGATTGATTTGCATATGGCTGGGTCCAAACTGAGGTGGACTGGTGAGCAAAAGAGCGATGCATTGGAGTGCTACCCCAAGTTATTGCAAGTGGTTAGACTTATTGTAAGCAGTCTCCCAGCTCCTTTTGTTTGTTTCATGTACTGCCCCAAGTGGCATGGGAATGCTCAGACGTGGGTCCCATGGTCACATAATGATGGGCTGGAGTGCTACCCTGAGCTATTGCCAAAGATTAGAATTATTGCAAGCAGACTTACATCCATCCTTCCTGATGTGGTTTCCTCAACAAAAAACACCCACATCAGTAAATTGCTTGCTCTTGAGCTCGTGTCGGGCCTGGGCCATCAAGAGTGCTTAATCATCTTGCTTCCAACTCTGGGTAAATCTGCTCTAGACAGAAGGGCTTACACTTGGCTTACAAAAGCAGATGCCATCTTGTTCATTTGTACATATTTTTGAGGGATCAAAGGGCCATCTTAATGCCAATTATTAAATCTCTTTGAATTCGATAAGTAAATGAAGTAAAGTTGTGGGTGATGAATTGTAAAAATGTGTTACTATGTTATAAATTATTTGAAAATATAATACTAGAAAAAAATTAGTTATAGGATTTTTAGTGGGTATAAGATAGTGGGGTTTCAAATGGCCTCATTGGGAGGTCACTGCTGTATTATTTAGGGGCCAGGGTAATTGGTTCTGGTTTTAATGTGATTGTTCTGGTGGGATGAATTAATAGGATGTGCTATCCACATTGGTGAGAAAGTTTGTAAAGGTAATTTTTAAAGTGATATCCTTTGGGAAATGTTTGCTTTGCCTGAAATGCACTCTATGAAACAAATACATTAAGCTAAACTTAACATTAATAATAAAAATGGTTGAACTTGTGGTTCTGAAACTGTTAATGTCATGCTTACATTCTTTCACACTGAGGAACCTAATGAGTTCTGCATTAATTTTCCTTATATAGTTTATTATGTATAGGATAAAATATGTACTTTAGATTGAGCCTATTAGTACCCCATCTTTTTTCTTTCTTATATCATGTTGTGTTCTCTTCTTTTTTGTGCCCTTTACTATTTATTTCCGATTATATAAAATGACTATGGTTTATACTAACAACAAACAAACAATGTGGACGAACCCACTATCAACGGACAGCTCACTAGTGTATGGGTGCCAGAGAAGCCTTTGGTTTGTTAAAAGACCCCTCACCCACCAACCTAGTTGGTGGCATACTTCATCATTGGGTTCCCAACCACGTAGCCGAATGCCACCTGGTTGTGCTATGTCACCTGATTACAGCGGAGCTGGTGTCGTGTGATGTGAGAAGGAAGTGGTGAAAGTTAAAATTATCTCTGGGAGTCCTTGAAAATGTACTTTATTCTTTGCGGCCCAGGATAAGATTAAAAAACTTTTAGGGTGGGCAACTGTGGAGATAAAATGCTCCTTGTTATCTAAAAGGTCGGTCTACATGTTTCAGCCCCAGTGAAAAAAATGGGGGGCTTTCGTCAGGACCAAGTGTGTGAAAGTGAGTGTGTGGCAAACTGTGAAAGACAACACACACGCTAAGGTGTGTTGTAAGGTAGGTGGTGTCAATATACTCATGGACCCACAAGTAAAAAACCTGTAGGGGAAGAAAGACAAGAGAACAAAACACATATAATATGAATGCAACATAAAATGCAGTCTTTGTCACAATAATGATGTGCCACTGTGCATGTCTCAGGTAAGTTAGCCCTCAGGTGAGTCTGTAAATAGTAATTACCGGGTGATAACTGGTAATGCATGCTGTTTGGTTATACTGTGCTCCCTTTCCGTGCAGCAGTCTGCTGTTAATGGTACGTATGTTGCATGCTAGATAAAGACAAGGGGCTGAGATGTCCCAGTGAGTGCTGATTAGCCTTATATTTACAGATATCTCGTATAGGTGCTTATGTAGGCATTTGTTGAGCTTTACAGCGGCCATGGGTATAGAAATTATTGCAAAGTGACACACATATGTGAAAGAACAACATATTTACACTGGCTACATGTTGGGAGTAGCTTATACAGGACCCGGGAAGAGAGCTCGTCTGTAGTCACACACTATGAGCAAAATTGAAGGAAATGTTAGCAATAATGGACTCTGAAGAGTTAACTTGTATCAGTAAATGGAGGCACATGGTAGTGCCTGCTTGAGAAATGGAAAAATCTTACTGTATCAAGACGTAGTACCCGCCAAGAGCTCCTATTCCGGTCTCCTCGTGGTCCTGGATGTTACTGGATTGAGCAGAGAGCTGGCTCACATTGCTGTGGCCAGCCGCTTGCGGGGTCGTGTGTGCATCGGTGTGTAGAATGACTAGACAGCTCACTGGCCTGTAATGCGCATGTGTAAGGGCCGGCATTCTGGGGGTATCAAGGCCTGAAGGATGGATACTCAAAGGGATGTAGTCATATAAGAAGAATGAAAAAAACCTGATGTAGTGATAGGTCCTCGCGCATTGTGTTAGCAATGTCTCTGATGGGAAAATGAATTCCGAGATAGAGGGGTCCACTATCACTGAGCTCGTTTCACCACATGCAGGTATTAATGAGGCCCCAGGAAGAGCGGTGTAGAGGGCCTCTTTCAAAGCATGGATACATGATACTCTTATGAAATGCTCTAAAGTAGCATGAATACTCATCGGGGTTTGTTAGGAGCATTCCAGAGGGCTCTTCCAAGGCGTGGGTAGATGATACTCTTATAAAGTTCTCTAAAGTAGCGTGAATACTCATGGGGGATGGTTAAGAGCATTCCAGGGGATGTTCCCCTTGAGGCCCGTAAGATGGGTTGATAGATGATAGACCCACCATTGTTCCTTCTCCAAGAGACGTCTTTGTAGGTTGGGTAGGTTGGTGTCTGGTAAGCATGGGCGCAAAATCCGTTCCGCTCGCGGATTTTGCGGATTTTCGGCAAATTCGTAATCCGCGAATTCCCACAAATTTGCCAAAAATCCGCAAATCCGCGAGCGGAACGGATCCGGGGGGCAAAAGTTCAAGCTTCAAGCTTGTAACTATTTTAGAATGGCGCCGGCAAGCTGCCAGCGCCATTCTAAAATAGTTACTAAGTTAGCTTCAACAGGAAGCACTAATAGAAGCAGGTGCTCGAGTTTAACCGAATTCGAGCACCTGCTTTATTTTATCTATTAGTGCTTCCTGATGAAGCTAACTTAGTAACTATTTTAGAATGGCACTGGCAGCTTGCCGGCGCCATTCTAACATAAAACAGGAGAGGGGCAGAGGGCAGAAGGGCACAACAACGGGTGGGGCAGAGGGCAGAAGGGCACAAAAACGAGTGGGGCAGAGGGCAGAATGGCACAAAAACGAGTGGGGCAGAGGGCAGAAGGGCACAACAACGAGCGGTCTTGCACAAAAATAACCCTGCGAACACGCAAAGCGCCCCGCGAACACGCAAATCGCCCCGCGAACACGCAAAGCGCCCCGCGAACACGCAAACAAAAAAAATCCGCAAATTTGCACGAATTCACGAATTTTGCAAATTCGCAAATCCGCAAATTCGCGGATTGCGAATTTGTAAATTTCGCCCATGCTTATTGTCTAGTGATTCGCTAACAACCCAACACATGTCATTGGTAGTGTGACCAGCCTCTTAGAAGTGGTTGGTCATACGTGTTGTATTTCTTTTGCATTGGATCGTGCTGCGGAGTTCGCATATGCGGGTGTTGATTTTGCGGCTTGTCATGCCTATATAATTAAGTCCGCAAGGGCAGCTAATTTGGCTAGATGACATTCATGGTATTACAGTTAGTGTGATGACAGATATGCAATATTTTGCCAGGTTTCAACTGTAGGCTTTTTGTGGGTTCCGTAAGGTGACAAACACTGCAGGTCCCACATGGAAAATGGCCTACGATATTAGGGAGGCCCCATGCATTCAGTACTGTTTTGGTAGGTTTTGTAGGTAGTGAGGGGCGCGTGGAAACCAGAGTGTCTTTTATACTTTTCGCCCATTTGTAGTAGAAAAGGGGCTTTTCCCATCCAAGTTTGCCCATGTTAAGCATCTTCCAGTGCTTGAGTAGTATGCGGGAGACTTTGTAGAATAGAGAAATAAATGTGGTGACGCAGATGAGGGGGATGGGTGTGGTGGTGCGTTCTGTAACTTCCAACAGGCCTTCCGGGTTTTGGTTGCGGGCGCATTTTTTGGTCCTTTTGGTAATCTTTTTGGGGTAAAACCAAAGGGGATGATGGACGGGGTGTTGAACATTGCAAGCACTCACCCCAGTCAACTGATCTGGGTTTAATCCATCATCATTCCTTAGCTCACTCCGCCACCCCAGTTCAGACATGGCCATATGCAAATAGGTCTGACCCTGTGCCTCATGGGAACATGTCGTCTCTGGACCGGAAACAAGGATCCTGGGACCAGTTTCTGGCTAATCAGCCGTCATAATGTTTTTGGGGTAGCCTTGTTTTTGTTGTTTGGTGGTAAGGGAGTTGGCCTGGTCTCTGTAATCTTGGACATCGCTACAGTTTCAGCGCAGGTGGATATATTGCCCGTTATGTAGATTCTTGCGCAGTGACCTTGGGTGAAAGCTGGTGTAGTGTAGTAGAGAGTTGCGTGCTGTTGGCTTGAAATGTTTCTTGGTTGCGAGTTTTCCGTCTTAGGCTTAAATGTCCAGGTCGAGGAAGATGATGTTAGTCCTATGGACATCGTGTGTGAACCTCAGATTGGGGTCACAGCCATTAGTCCATTGGAAGAATATTTGTAAGGACTCGTTGTTGCCGTCCCAGATCAATAGCATGTCATCAATGTAGCGCTTGTAGAATTTTATCATGGCGACCTGTGGTGTATTGGGATTGAATAGGTGTTTCATTTCAAAGTTGTAGACGTAAAGGCCAGCTACGCTGGGGGCGAAAAAGCTCCCCATGGATTTTCCATATTTTTGTAAGTCGATATCCCCTTCGAACTTGAAATAGTTTTCATTAAGCGCCAATGCTGCGCAATCCAGCACAAACAATTTTGGTGTATTGTGGTTCCAGGTGGTGGTAACCAATGCTTGTTGTAGTACAGTCAGGGTATCATCTTGAGGTAAACTGGTGTGAAAGACTCTCAATGTCAAGATTAACTAGAAATGACGTTTCAGGGTTGTAAGTGAGAGTGTCTATGTGTCCAAGGAGGTCCTTCTTGTCTTTCAGGTATGTGCTGGTGGTCTGCACTATAGGTTGGAGAAAAAAGTTGCAGTAACGTGAAAGAGGCTCTAACAGGGAGCCAATGACTGATACTATGGGGCGCCCAAGAGGTGGTGTCTTATTTGTATGGATTTTAGGGACTGAGTAAAAGTATGGACGTTTTCCCTGGGTGGTTGTAAGGAACTGGGCTTCCAGTTTGATGATGTGGCCTTGGTTTTCTGCATCCTCCACTAGGTTCTGGATTTTGGTCTTTAAGTTTTCACTGGGATCTAGTGACAGCCTTTGGTAGTTCTTGGTGTCTCCCAGTAGGCGCTTGCATTCTATGCGATAGTCATCCTAGTTCTGAATGATAATGCCTCCACCTTTATCGGCAGGATTTATCATGATTGTGTCATTTGTCTTGAGAGTTTTCAGTACTTTGTGTTCCATAGTGCTGATATTCTGGAAAGTGTGGTCTTCTTGTACGGTTTCAACTTAATTGAAGACTGCTTTTTGAATGCCGCTATTTCAACGGATATAGCACAGCATGCACTACAGGTTATCACCCGGTAATAACTATTTACCGACTCACTTGAGTGTCAACTTCCCTGAGACATGCACAGTGGCACATCATTATTGGGACAAAGATTGCATTTTATGTTGCATTCATGTTATATGTGTTTTGTTCTCTTGTAATTGAGTCTGTGAGTATACGGCCACCACCCACCTTACAACACACCTTAGCGGGTGTGTTTTCATTCACAATTTCACATGGCGTAATTTTGCCACACCCTAATTTTCACGCACTTGGTCCTGACGAAAGCCCCCTCATTTTTTTCACAGGGGCTGAAACATGTAGACCAACCTTTTGGACAACAAGGAGCATTTTCTCTCCACAGTTGCCCACCCTAAAAGTTTTTTAATCTTTTCCTGGGCAGCAAAGAATAAAGTACATTTGCAAGGATTCCCAGAGATAATTTTAACTTTCACCACTTCCTTCAACAATCACACGACACCAGCTTCGCTGTAATCAGGCGTCGTAGCACAACCGGGTGGCATTTGGCTACCTGGTTGGGACCCCAATGATGAAGCATGCCACCAACTAGGTTGGTGGGTGAGGGGTCATTTAACACAACCAAAGGTTTCTCTGGCACCCATACACTAGTGAGTCGCCCTTTGATAGTGGGTTCATCCACATTGTTTGTTATTAGTCTTGGGGATAGGGACGCACCCCCACATTATCCTCGCACTCTCCTTGGTTACACATACGCTTTATACTATTCATAATATCTTTAAATTAGTACAGTAGTGAATATTACAATTTCTAGTTGTTAAATAAAGTTTTACATGTTTATGGTTTCAACTCTTATTGCATTTAAGGTTGTAATGTAAACCTGCAACGGTATACATTTTAGTTTTTTCTCTAGTTTTATGCGGTGCTGTAATAATGCCTAAATATAATACAACTATTTAAACTAAAGAAATGGTTGGACCTAATTATCTCACCCAATTTCACGATTATCCCCAATCATTTGGCCAACTCAGCTCATGAAAAGGGGCCCATGGTTTAGCGTATATGCCCGGGCAATTCTATTGCTCGGTCTAATGATTATTGGGTGGCTGGTCAGTAGGCTTTGCTATCTTCGCATCCTTCAAGGGTAGGAAGAAATATCCAATCCTCTAGGGAACAAGGTGTCCATTAGGTCAGGGATGTTATTGATCATTCTGCTGTGGTCCCCTGCGTTCAATGAAGCAATCTTGCAACACCTTACGTTTTAGTTCTAGTGAATGTAGCCCCACTGAAAAAGGCTAAAACTGAGTCTTAATACCAGGTAAAAAATAAGGTGGTACACTGGTTAGCCGGGAAACTTTCTACTCCACAATTACAGTGTTTTTATTTTTAGAAAATCATTATGATTGGGTGAACATGATGTATCGGGAACAGCCCCAAGGCTATGGGTGGGTATTGCCTGGTGGTTACCTTTGCAAACTCATGGAGATCAGGCTTTATCCTGAGCAAATTGTTATCACTTCTTTTTCCATCTGAATCAATCCTCTTTCCCCCTGGGCTTTTGCTATAAGCCCATTTTTAGAGAGTGAGTGGACCAAGAATAGGACACTTTACTCTGCACGCATTAACAACACGTGCCATTACCCCTTGTGTTTTTACTCCGCAAAAACTCTTACAATGCAATCCATTACAACGCATTGTCCAGTACAAGGCAATTTACTATTCCAACTCCACTAACTCTTGTTTGTTCTCAGCACACTTTAGGCAAATCAGACTGACATATCTTTATTTACAGCTGATAGCATCACCAATTTCTTATTTTCTTTCTGATGTCCTTGCAACTATCCAATAATTCTGTAATGCAGGGATTTAGTTACTGTTGTGATAATGTGGGTCTTTTTAGCTCTACTTATTTTAACTGTTTTGTAAACTGTTTAGAACAATGTATATTTGATGTAATGTATCTGAGGTCTTCTTATGTAGTGTGGCTGCTATAAATGTAGCTGTCTACTTTTAGATCTACTGTTGTTCCATGTCTTGTAAACTTCTCTGATTTTACCATAAGTTTGAATAAAGTTTAATGAACTTAACTGATCAATGAAATGATAACACCATGCACTTCCTTCCATTCCCCTGCCCACCTATAACCCTCAAGCCAACATTCTAAAGGAGGTGGAATGAGCCCTATAGATATTAGAAACATTCAAACCATAAGTCACAGAAAGAAGAGTACTTCTACCAAGATTCATAGAAACTCAGGCTTCACTAAGAATCCTTTGGAACTAATAATGCATTGCTATTCCTTGAAGAGATTGCCGTTATGCAGCAAACCTCTTCCTGAGTTGACTATAAGAGATGTAGACTTGCCATTTTCAGAGGTGTGAATCAGAGTTTCTAAACTGTACGTACCTGTCCTTGTATCAAAAAAGAAAACTCTTCAGTAACTCACCTTGTGATGGCTAGTTTCATCAGAACCTCAAACACACCACCCTGAAGTAAGTCAGCACAGGCGTGCAATACCTAACCGATTAAAAACCCATATCAGGGTCCTAGAATAGCGGTCAAATCCCAGCTCTCTTCCATGTGGAACCGAATAGACTCTATAGTGACTACCAGGATTTTTTACCCAAGCTGCGGCACTGAAAACACCATCATACACTTCTGGGGAGACCAGCACATATTTAATGACTGAGCGCTTTGTGTGCCTTAGTTGCACTTGATCTGTCTACAGCACTTTTAAGCGGAGACCATGGCATCCTCCTTTTTCAACTCCAAAACTGAATGGACATTGTAATACCCAATAACTTACCGGTAATCTTCATTACTCCTAGTCCTGTTGCCCTTGTCCCATTCATTACAAGTTGAGATAATCCTATCTTACAGACAGAAAAAAGTACGAAAGGTAAGTTGGATTGTTACCCCACCCCTCCCACTGGGAGTACATAGGTGTACTTCCCCATCATTCCTTCTGAACTATCAAGCCCCAAATGAAGCTGACCGTCTGGGAGGGAAGTAATGAATGGGACGAGGACAACGGGACCAGGAGTAATGAGATTACTGGTACGTAATACACATTACCACCAGGTCCCTCATGTCCTAGTCCCATTCATTACAAATTGAGAATACCCAAGCAATACACCAGCATTCATTATCAACAGACCGCAAGGACACAAGGTCCACAGCAGCTCCCAAGTGATTTATTGAAACACAAATTCAGAAATTCAGGAGCTCATAGCCTGCAACACTCCCACGCCAAAATTAGTATGATCACATAGCAAATTCTGGATTCAGTAATGCTGCACAAATGTACTAGAGGATGTTCAAATAGTGGCCCTATAAATCTCATGCAGGCAAACCCCCTGAAACTCAGCCCAGGAAGCCGCCATCCTCTGAGTAGAATGCCCCTGGACCATGGCAGGAGATCCCAAAAGAGAGTAAGCCACCTCAATGACCTGCTTCCGCCAATGTGCAATGGGCAAAGAAGAGGACTTCCCACCCCAGTAGGAGACCTCAAAGGAAACAAACAGGGAGTCTGACATTCAAAACAGATTAGTACGATCCAGATAGGTATGGAAAGCCCACTTGACATCCAGGAAAGACCATGGAAGATCGTCCCTGGACTACTGCTCCACCCGCATAGCAGCCAAAACCACTTCCTGGGAATGATGGAACTGGGACACCATCTTGGGCATATGGGGAGGAATCCAAATGCGAGACAATACCTTCTTCAGAAAATAACAGGAAGTAATCACTCACCATCAGAGCCCCCAAATCACCCAGGCGCCTGGCCGAAGTGATGGCAACCAGGAAAATAACCTTCAAAGTGACAAACTTGATGTCCACCAAGTCCAACGCTCAAAGGAAGCTGCAACTAAAACCTGCGAAACGTGAGACAGGTCCCACTACGAGAGCAGAGGCCTTACCAAAGGACAAGACAAAGGAAAACTCCTCAGCAACCAGGAAACCAAATCACCCACATTCGGCAAACTGTCTCGAGGGGAATGAAATACCTTAACCGCAGCCCACCAGGCCCGCAAGGTCGAAACAGCCAAATGCTTCTCGAAACCCTCCCAAAGAAAATGCAACACATCTGTCACGGAACACTTCACAGGGAGAGAACTGAAGAGATCCACACCAGTGCTGGAAATTCCCCCAATGCCTCCATATGACTTGAGGGTAGAAGGCCTATGAGATTGCTGAATAGCCAAAGCTAAATGTTCGGGAGCCCCTTGTGCTGCCACCTCTTGGGAGGGAGAAAAGAAGCTACTGAGAACATCTGCAGGGCCAGAATGGCAATCAAAACCGGCCCTAGCAAAGTGCTCGGCCAGCCCCCCTCCCCGTTCTTGAGGGGGGGGTCCGGGGGTGCGGCTGAGCTCTTTGTCGGGCCGTTTTTTGGCTGATTTTGTTACAGGGACGATTTTGCAGCTATGCTGCAATTACGGCTCTGTAACAAAAACGCCCCCCAGGGGCCCCAAACCGGCCCCCACCCATGCGGCGCACCGGGGGACTGCCCGGTGCCCGCAATGGCCAGTCCAGGCCTGAGCATCTGCCACATCATTGACCACCCCCAGATATGCATAGCCACTAGAAACAACAGATGCCCTTCCAACCAGAAAAACAGGGGAATCAATGGGATTAGAGTCTGGAAACTCTTTAGACATGTCCTGAAGAGGGTAGAGCTTGTCCATGAATCAGGGAAGCATGATTCAATTCTGGTCCCTCCAATCCCTATTCATCACCACATGGATGTAAGGGTGGATGTAAGGGCGGACAGGGCCATCCACCGTGGCTGTACTCTGGAACTGGCGAAGCAGAGAACCCCCAGAAGTGCTCGGAAACTCCTCCTCACAAAGTCCCATATTGGACTTCACATGCTTCAGCAAAGTCAACCAACATGTCGTTATCAATGTATTTGCCTTTGTGCTCCTCTTACCCCAGACTCTCCTCATCTGAACCTGAAGAATGAGAGGGCTGAACTGGGACAGAGTATTTGGGTTTGCCTCCACCGCCCGTGTCCTGTAATGTTTCCCGGATCAGGCATCAACGTCAGGCATCCTCACCCTCCCTGCAGCATTTTGGTCTAGGCAGGGAAGGAGAGGAAGAAGAAGATACTGAGGAGGAAGAGGAAGCCTCAACGTGCTGCTGCTTCCTGGCATGCTCCCCATTGCTCTAGAAGCAAAACAAAGTGGTCCTGGACTCCCACAGCAGAGATGCAACCCAACAGCATGAGCCAATCCTCAGGCAAGGCACTGCACACTGAGCACCCCACCATGGCAGGAGGAGCCCGTAACACCACAGAACACATGCAAGCTCTATGATTACAAAAAACATGTAGGCACACCAAAACCACTGTGTGGTACTCACCCGGGACCGGCTTAATGTAGGCAACTGGATTCCTCTACCCCCACCAGCACCATCTGATGCAGCCAGAACAGGCGCGCCCTCCACTGCGGCATGCCTGACCCATTTCATCCAGCCACTCAACCTGTCACACCGGAAGACAGACGAGAATTCCCCAGAAGCACTCCTTAATGTGTGCCCAGGCCAAGCTGTAAGCCAGCAGCCCCAAACCGATCACCCCCCTCCCATCGCGCCCAGCAGTCAGGGAGATGCGCAGCCCGCATCGACATCCGCCAGACAATCCTGGAGGAAAAGGAATCCACAGTGAATGCTCCGCATGTCTTCCTCCAAGTACTGCAGAAAGGGAGACATGGCCACCAGCATCGTCTCTGCCGCCCAGCTGTGGGGACGCCTCTTATCGCACCAGGTACTCCAGCCATGCCAGAGCCTCCTGACTCGTCCGTTTCTGGTGGTAGACAGCAAAAAATAACAGAAAGAATGATGGGTAAATACAACTATGTACTCCTGTGGGATGGGTGGGGTAGAGTTTCAGCATTCCTTTTGTTCTTTTTTCTAACTGTTAGATAGGTTTATCTCAATTATCCTTCAAACAGCAAAGAGTATGAGATGTATGGGAGCACTGCATCGCCATCTCTATCCATTCGCGTATTCCACCTGTTATAAACTGTTAGAAATGGGGGTCTCTAATTGGCAGAGGTATGCTCCTTTCTCCAACTAGGGACCCTTGCTTCTAGTCAGAGTAATGGATATACACACTACAGATAACCCCTGCTCACCCTCTTGGTAGCATGGCACAAGCAAATAGGATAATCCCAAAGGCAATGTGTAAAGTATTTGCACTGAAAAAACACAGTAACACAGTGAATACACAACAAATGGATACAACACCAGTTTAGAAAAATAAGGTATCTTTATTTAAACCAAACAAGACCAAAACAACAAAAATCCAGCATACATATATCAAAATAGCACTTGTAGACACACACAGCTCCACCTGGGCCTATTACGACGTCGAGACCGGCATAAATCCAAAATACAGCACCAACTGAGCGTTGCGCTGCATCAGTGGAAAACAAAGGCTATGGACCATGCACAGCATCATGGATGTGAGGCATCAGTGCAGAGGTCGGGGCTGGTTCCCTGGTTGCCATGGAAGATGAGAGGAGTTGTATCTTTGAGGAGGCGTTGTGCCGAGTCCAGGACAGGGGAGGTCGGCGGCATCAGCAGAGAGGCATCTGTTCTGGTGAGGCGATGCAAAGTCAAAAAGTTTGTGCAGTCACCCTCGTTAGTTATCAGCTCAGCGATAACGGGATGGTGGTGCTTGCTGTGATGGGAAGGTCGATAACTGCAGGGGTCGGCAGGCATCAAAAGGTGTCAGAGCTGTAGTGCAGGTGAGGCGGTGCATCATATACTTCACGAGCGTTGCCGCTGGCCTCGGTGCAGTTTTTGGCGTCACTGGTGGTGGCGCTGATGGTGTTGTCGTGGTGGACCTCAGCCAGGCCTACCAGTGCTAGGGGTTCACCCTTCTCTGCACAAGTCCTCAGACCAATGGGGAAGAAGTTGGCACAGAAACTGGAATATAAAACAAAGTATTTATTAACCTCATGAGGTGGAACTACATTCACAAAACACCCTTCGGTAGTGTATGAAGTAGCACACTGAACAGAAGGAGCATGGTCCTTTTATACCCACACAGGGGCTCAAAGGAAGGCAGTACGAGTACAGAAGAGAAGGGTTACATACATAAAAGGTCATACAGAAATGCACAGTCAACAAGTGGGAGGAGCTAGCAGTTTGCTGACTCCGATTAGAATAACCTGACATTTACAGACTAGAACAGGTGTATGGACAGTCACAGTCTCCTCTGCGCATGTGCAGAGTGGCAGAGCCTAAATACAGTCTGTCTATAAGCAGAGTGCAAGAATAAACGACAGCAAGGTAGGACAGAGCACATGGTGAGCACATGGCAGACAAGATGGCTGCCGAATACAAGATGGCTTCAGCTAAATGCTAACCCCGATCGCTGACAATTTACAACAGTGTTGGAGTTGTTTTTCTTGCTTTCCTAAACGTTCTTCCAGATCCCAACAGCAGAAACTACCCCCAGAGGCCCAACACTGGAATAGGCACCTCCTGGCAGGTCAGGACTCGCAGCAGTGGAGTTCAGGGGAGCTGATGGTGAAGCCCTTGTGTCCCTGAGACTTCAGGAGGCCAGCAAACCCATGCCCTTGGAGATTCTTCTTCATGCATATTCTCAGCAAAGTTCCATTCTTTGTCCTCTTTCTTAGCAAAAGCAGCAACTGCAGGCCAACCCAGCAAAGCACACAGCAAAGGGACAGTACTCCTTCCTACAGCTCGCCAGCTCTTCTCCTTGGAAAAAGGTTCCTCTTGAGTCCAGAAGTGATCTAATTATCTGGGGTTTAAGGCCCAATACTCATATCCCAGGGACAGTACTCCTTCCTACAGCTCCCCAGCTCTTCTCCTTGGAAAAAGGTTCCTCTTGAGTCCAGAAGTGATCTAATTCTCTGGGGTTTAAGGTCCATTACTCATACCCCATTGTGTCTGTGTTATCTTTGTGGTAAGGGTCTCTGAGCCAAGTCCAAACCAGTTCTGTCTTCTCAAGTGCAGCATAACAACAGGAGGTAGCAACAGCATCGTGCAGAGGAGACGCTGCCTATTCAGGTGTTAGTGAAACTCCTTCCACCACTCTAAATTGAGCCAAGGTGTATTCAACTCAGCTCTGAGTCACCAAATAAAGGCAGGGCACACCTCAACCACCCTTGTGGCCGTCTACAGTGAATGCACATCTCCAGTCCCTGACACTTCAAAACCAGACAATCAATACACAAACCAGCAGAGGCACACACAATGGCTAAATAAGAAAATGCCTACTTTCTAAAAGTGCAATTTTCAAACACACAATTTAAAATCCATCTCCCTAAAAAGATGTGTTCTTAAATTCTAAGTTCAGAGATCCTAACTCCACTTCTGCATCTTGTCCGAATGGAAAGTTATTCTTGTAAGATGTTACAAAGTAACTCCCATGTTAGCCTATGGGACAGATAGCCTTTCAATAGTGAAAAACAAAATTGACAGTATTTCACTATCAGGACATTTATCACACACAGCAGATGTCCTACCTTTTAACAACACTGTATTCTTCCCATGGGGGTACCTTGGGCCTACCTTAGGGTTGTACATGTAAGGAAAGGGAAGATTTTGGGGCCTGGGAAATGGGTGCACTTGCCAAATCGAGATGGCAGTTTAAAACTGCACTTGCAGACACTGCAATGGCAGGTCTGAGTTACATTTGAAAAGGCTACGTGTGTGGGTGGTTGACACAATCCCACTGCACGCCCATTAGTAGTATTTGATTTCCCAGGCCCTGGCACACTCAGTGCACTTTACTAGGGACTTACCAGTAAACCAAATAGGCCAAACATGGATAACCAATCATGATACCAATTTACACAGGGAGCACCTGCACTTTAATATTGATCAGCAGTGACAAAGTGCCGAAATCTTCTAAGGCAGGAACACCAAAATCCCGCACAGCATCAAAAATACAGGAGGTAGAAGCAAAAAGTCAGGGGAAACCAAGCCAAGGATGCCAAGTCTAACAGAAAGCCCCAACAATATGTGTGTGAGAAAAACTGCCCAACATACCGGAAAACACACAGAAAGTGATGTGGTTATTCTCCATTTCTCCATTCACCATTCCCATGAAAAGAGCAGCAGTGCTTTACTTAGAATTATTGATCCCTGTGATATTAGTAATCCCATTGTAAATTTACAGATGCAGAGTTCACATAGGTATCATAATGATGTCCTAAATTTGTGTACATTGGGATCATTTACTTTGTAGTTAGCATTTATGCAATCATAAGTATGCAGATTACATACAAATTTACATCATGTTACTTGAGAGTTCTGCATGCTACCTCAAAGGCAATATTTGCCTCATGGCAATGCAAAAATGGAATTTTTACAGTCTAACTTGTTGTGCTTTAACTCCTCAAAGACAGAGGTTTTACTACTTGGCCAACTGAATCCTTTGCCTGTCCTGTTCCTCAGGCTAAACTCCTTGGGGTATATTCTCAACAACGTGTGAGAACCATCGCAAAAGTTATTTAACGCAACCCTCCACATCGCAGTCTATCACGGGAAACTATACACCGTGTTAACTTAGTTTTCACAATATGGCGGTACCATGGGATGGTCACCAGATAACACGTCAAATGGCCACATTAAAATTAATGCCACGCCACAAAAATGCATAACTCAAACACAAAAAAAGCTGCGATGAGGCCAATTGCGATACTGAAATCAGCAAAAACCAGCAACAGGCCTGCAAATCCCACGCATCTGGTGGGAAAATGCACAATAAAAGCAAAAAAAACCCACCAAAACCCATCCAAACCACGTAGCACCATGGATGCACCCGGACCGAGTGCAGAGGACAAGCCGAACTCCACAAGGCCCACGGAGGACAAACCAAGAACCCTGTGCCCGGGGAAGGGCAACAAGAAGAGGAAGACGGGGTTTAGTGCTCAGGAAGACCTGATCATCGTCACCGAGGTGATAGAACACCATCAACAACTGTTTGCCACCTCCACTGCTGCACTGGCAACATCCCAAATGGAAATATGTCAGTCTATCTACATCAAAGTCAATGCAGTCAGGGTGCACAGCCAAACCAAGGAGAAGCTTGCCGCCAACAGGAAGGCAGCAAGGACGACTGGAGGTGGGCCTCCTGTGCCACAAGAGGAGCTGGAGGAGCTGGAGCAAATGGTGGCCACAGTCATCAGTGTGGAGACGGTGGCAGGAGTTGGGGGCATGGACACAGCTCGAAATGACCTTACCCAACAGCAACAGGGTGAGTAACTACCAGGGACCAGGGTATTGGGGGTAATGGGCCCAATGGCACACATGCACAATCATGTGTTGCACAATGCACACCCAAAATGAGTGTGGAACATGTTCCTGACAACCTTGGCACACTGCAGCACACATAGTAACACCAAGTAGGCCACGTCCACTATGTGCACATATGGTTCCCTACAAATCACCAACGACACAACTATGCCATGCACATGTGCTGGATACAGAAAAGCAGTGGCTGTGTGAGCCACATTGACTATGCAAGTGACACTGCATGACCGATAGCATGGCACCAGCCAAGATACATGACATGGTGCACGAATTGACATAGAGGTGGCCCAGTGCAGATCACATCCGTAAGGGAGCAGGCCACACTCTGACATATTCAATTGCACCCACAACCCATGCCATCCAAAACACGCAACCGACGAACAATGCACAGGGCCACAGAATCTGTCCAAGAGCACATATGACCCAAGTCGCAAACAATTCACCCCCCTAAAGCACACAATTGAAAGGCACACCACCTCAAAGGGAGAAGGGTACATGAAATCAGAGCTGCAGGGGCAACTCCCCCCACAATGCAGCACACGCACATAGCAATCACAGAACTTCAGCAATGACGGCAAAGTGGTTGAAAGTGCAACACCTACACCACAGGACAGAGGACACAACAGGTTCCGCTTGTGCATAGCAACTGGCCATTCATATGTGGAATTGACTGACATTGTGTCATGATAATGTACGGGTACTACCACACATCCGACATGTAGTCGAACATCCCACTGTCTGCCATCAAATAGCCAGCTCCACCAAAACAGTCACAATGTGCATTGGCATGCAGTCTGTATGTAAACATCTGCAAAGTGTCAACATACAGGGGAAACTCTGTTAACCTGCATCTCCCATTAACATTGCAGAGGGACAATCAACACTTACTGCAGAGCAGACCACAAATCCCACCAGTGATGGTAAAGTGGGCAACCTGCACATATGTCAAGACACCCACCAACGGATAGTGGACAGTTTCCGCACCCCACCCCCGGGAGCAGGGCAGGCCAGCTGCCTCGAGGTGATCCCACCACCTGCACAGACCACACAGCATGAAACACACACAACCACGGCTGTCTCCCAGGATCCCCATGGACAATACATGGAATTCCAACGCCGTGTGTTGTGTTGCCAGGTGGAGTTGGTGGATCAGTTTCGGTTGGGTTTCGAGCAGGTGGCGGCCAAACTCAAGGCCATACATGGGTGTCTGAGTACTATCAGGGACCACGTACAGTCCCTTATGGACACCCCCTGTCTGCACCATGCTCACCGACAATCCTTGGCGAACCTCACTGGAGCCATTACGCAGATACAGGAACTGTCCAGTCAGTCAGGCACAAGCGATGACAGCACAGAGTTGGCATAGATGTGGAGGACAATGGAGACCATGGAGTAGATGCGGGCTGGAAGTATGGCTGCCACGGCTGAACACCAGCGAGATGTAGCTGGGATCTTCCATGCGCTGCAGTTCATCATCTTACCATTGCTGACACTGAGCCAGTCCCAGACAACTGCAGCGGGAACTTCGACACACACATCTCCGACCCCTGATGTGTCAGTGGCACCCAGTGATGCAGTCCCATCACCTTCGCACCCTGATGTGTCAGTCTCACCCAGTGGTTCAGCCATTACCCTGCCACCAACACCGGACACTGAAGATCAGAGGAGTAAGATGCGGATGAGAATTACTGTGTGAGGAAGGAGGTAGTAGCATACTCCACCTCCAGATGGCCTGTTCCTGCCTGGTTCAGACCTATGCATCATGCCCAGAGACAACACCCCCCTCTGTCCCCCGGAATACTCTGCAAAATCCAACCGCACCTCGACATGGACTGCCATATCTACACTGCTTGACAATTACACAGCAATCCTGCTGCTGACTGCACTCTCCCTCTTCCCAATCACTTTTCAATCTCTGAAGGTCTCTGGTTGGCCCACCACTGGTCTCCCATGTTAAGTGGGCATGGATGATCATGTACAGCTCCTGCTCTGTCATTCACCAGAAAGTGAATAAAACCTTCGAAGTCACACCGATGTGTCGCGAATATGTTCACTCATGTATGAAAGTATGGCTGGATGTAGGGACAATGATTGCACAAGAAGTTACCCCCTGGTGAATGACATCAATGCGCATGTTTATCCCTGAGATACATGGCCAACTGGATGACTGTGAAGATGGGTACTAGCTGTGTCCCCATTGCACATCAACAGCTACCCCACAACACCCCAACGTAGGCACACGTCTATGTATTGAATAGGGCTGTGTGTAGGAATGACCACATCAGTAGCAGGCCAGGAGTGGTGTCGTACATTACATGTGACAAAAGAACATCACATCACATACCTGCTCACACACATCTGTGTGGGCACGTACTTTTGTGTTTAATGACATTGCTCAACATGGTCAGAGGTTGGACACCATACTCACATTTCTGAAGACACGTAAGTTCACTGGTCTGCCAGCAACTATCCCAAAACAATGTCTGGCTCACAGAGGTGAGCTCTCATAAGGGACCAACCCCCATTGTACATGCATCAGTCAGACCTCACCCTACCTGTGTAGTGACGATGCACATTGTGCCACACAAGGGGTCCACCTAATCAACAGTCCTCACAGTTAGGCACCAGTGAAATTGCGTTGAATTTATTGGCATTTGTGTACCAGTACGAACAAGGCAACAGCCACAGTAGGCAGGGACATGTTTAAGGCACTTGCACACAGCATGGGAACCTTTTGAGGTGCAGGAAATAGGGAGGCAGAGCTGAACACCAAACATTACGGATGGCAAAGGTCTCAGCCCACCTTGCCTTGCTGGATGAGTCATGTGTTGTTTGATGTCTGCCCATTGCCCCGTGTGAGGGGGCACGACCTACAGGCCATGGGGTCTGCATAGTGTCCTGCCACCTGACTGCGCAGATTGTCTGCTCCGCTGACAGTGATCAGGTAAAAGGGTCTGACAAGGTCACATGCCCTGCTACATTGCCATGTGTGTCCCTCCCCCCAGAAGTGTGTCTGAATTTGTAACATTGCCAAACGATGCTCTACTGCTCCGACCAGGGAACTGCATCACCTTGGACAGGTGTGTGTACACACGTGCAGTTCCATGCACATGCATTCAGAGTCCAGACAAAGGCAGACATGTCCTCTGTTGTGGTAGGATATGTGAAATTCCTCACCATGCAACAAGTTTTTGGAACCTGTGCTGTGGGTGACAATCCGATGTGGCTGCAGAAACATAGTTACTCGTCCATGAAGGCCAGCGCAACCTCATGTGCAATATGTTCCAATAGTACGTCGTTGTTGGGTTCAAGGAACACCAGGGTGAGCCAATCCATTAACTGGTCTGGGCAGATGTTCTCAGTCCACGCCGTTTCCCCAAACCGCAACACAGCCCAATAGGGTAGCGCCTTGATGTGGTCACTGCACACAAGGAGTTGTGCAATCTCCCATGCGCAACTGCCAGCACATTTGCCAAAGATCAGGGCATCCCCTGCACGGGTATCCCGGTGACACTCCTGTTCGTGGACCAACAGGGGGCGCACAGTCAGGTCATAATACAATTCAGCTACCGTTGTGTTGGATAGGCAGACCTCCATGGGGCACTTGAATGTGCAGATTGACAGTGGGATCAGGGCTGGACGCAGGTAATGTAGGCAAGACAGAAACTCAGACGGAAACTGATTCGCAACACTGCCATTGGCAGGGATCCCAACCAATGCAGCATTCGTGCATGGTACAGTTCGACGTGACAGGGGTTATGCATGTGCCCGGGAATGCCTGCCATTGCATTTGTTGGGCTCGTGGCATCGACACTCCTCAAACCAGCGGAAGTTCGGTGGATGATATGCCACAGCTCTGGGCAATGAGTCGTATGTGTGTGACTAGTTTGGCCATATGTGTATTATTTAACTTATGTGTCAAGGCCATCCCTTGCAGGTGTGGGTCATGCAAAGACAAGTGTGTGTGGGGTGGGGGCACGTTGGTCTTTCCTAGGCACAGTTCGTGGAGTGGGAGTTGTCGAGGCTGGTATGGTATCTCACGCAGGGTGTGCCAGCCTCAATCAGGACCAAGGTCGGGGGTTCTGTTGGCCTTCAGCCTTGTGTGAGACAAAGGTGCTTTCATTCCTGATATCAATCTGACTACTGCTTGCATTTCTTGAATGTGTTGTGGAATTTGCGCTGACTTTGACACCAGGCCTGTGATTTGGAGTGCACAGATTTCGAGACCCAGGCACCTGATGGCATTTTCGCATGTGCCAAGGGCCCCATTGGCCTTGCTCTCCTTGTTCAGTCTCACTTTCTCTCTCTTTCTTTCTCTCTCTCCCTGTCCTTTGCTGAGTGCCTGACACATCTTCTTATATTGGATATTGTCTTGCAGGCTGTGAGTCACAGATTGTCCAGGGATGCCCCGCCATGACTCTTCAAAATGGGTATTTGTTGGCAAATTAGGATGGGACATTTTGTTTGGTCTTTCAATGGTGAATATATGAATCAGGATTTCAGTGCACACACGTATCTTGCTTGTTGCAATTGTGCTACATCAGGTGGGTACTTTTGTTCTTGTTTTCGTACAGTTGATGTGCAGTGTCTTTGTCTGGGGGTGGGTGCACGGAGTGGGGCCCCGGGGTGGGAGGGAGGTGGGGTCCTGGGGTTGATGGTGGTGGGTGTTGTTGCCCTCTTGGGGATACCGGGATGCATGTTCTGTGGCTCCATGGCATCTGTTGTTCTTCAGGTGTGGCTCTGGGCTGGGCTCTATTTTGTGGTGCAGGTTGTAGTCTGACTTTGCGCCAGGTCGGAGCAGGTGTTAGCTTCCTGGTGCTAACACACCTTATTGCATGTTTTGTGATCTTATCGCTGATCTGTCTGGTCGTTGAGAATGTTGTGGTGTGGTGTTGTCGTGGCTTTTTGCTCGGGAACGCCTACTCTGCATCTCATTAGCGATAGTTGCCGCAGTCATCCTTGGCGATGTTTTTTGCGGCTGCTATCAACCGAAAACTGGAGTTATGGGCTGTTTGCAAGGCTTGTGAATGGGGTGGTAAGTTTCTCGCAAATTTGGCTGTGTTAAGGTGCTGTAAACTCAGCAATAGCTCCTTAAGAATATGACCCTTTGTGTCTTCCTCCCTTCCCACATATGGCCCAATTACAAGTTGAGCAGGGCAGTGTTCTTCAGTTGTATACATCTCAGTGTAATTATACCAGGTCACATGTTCCAGCACCTAGATTTCTCTGGTGTGTCAACACACCAGAGTGCTGGTGTGTCAACACACCAGAGTGACTAGACTTGATTTTATCTTCAGAAATCCTGCCATGGGGCTTGGTTTGCAAGCTGAGTTTTGCCCAACCCACTATTATGGTAGAGGGAGAACAAAATGCTTTCCTGAGCCTGCACACTGCATCTGCTGTCACATGCCACCATTCTTAACTCTACGCCCAGTATCACCTGAGCCACGCCCTTCTAATTTCCTCCTTTTAAAGACAGGTGGTAAATTGAAGTAGGTATGGTCCTGGAATGGAGAAAAAGTATGCTGCTTTGCACCTTGTTATTCAGGGCTTGTGCACTATACTCCATTCAGGGGGAAATACTTGCAATACCTGGATTTGTGTAGCTGGGACATTAGCTGAGAATATTATTTCTGCTCAAACAGTATACCAGCACGTATGTTCAGCCACCTCATAATCAGGGCAACGGAAAATTCACCACCAGGGGATAGTCTTCACCACATTGTACCTAGATATTGTTGTAAGTACCAAAGTGAATCTACTGGCTGCCACGTGACATTTTTGCACTACTCCTCCAAAAGTAAATATTGATGTAGGCACAAGCAGTAACAATGTCTGTCTACTTTTGAGCACACAACAGATCCTCAGTGCAAAAATAATTACAATAATTATATAGTCACAATTTAGCAGTGCAATTAATCTTTAATCTTAAGTGCTCAGTCACATATTAAAGTGCCAACACTGGTCTTCCGTTCAATAAATGAACAGACTTCTAAATCCAATGGAATTAATCCACATAGCTGTCAATGACCCAGCACTAAACTACCAGTGTATCAAGATTCTTCATCACTATAGACCTAACAGTTGGAGGAATCGCTATATTGTATACAAAATACATTTTAAAATAACTACGAATTATTTAAAAAATGACACATTGAGAAGAACCTAATTTGAAGTGATGTCAATTGCACTTCAATTTAGTCCATAAACTTTCTACATTTAAATCTCATGAAGCACCCACCAGTACTGAACTTAAATTTCACATAGAAGTTGTTGGATCTAACCACATCCACGAAAGCAAATATGAGCAACAATATCAGTTTTGGATAGTTTACCTCACACAGGAGAGGGTGGACATGAAAACACGATAAAATCAAGGGTAATAATCAAATGAGTAACCTACCATCACTTTTAATGTTAACATACTTGATCTAGCTCTGCCCCTAGCAATACATTCAACGTCGGACCGAACATAATATACTAGTCTGTTACACTGCTCAGGCCCATTTTGAAACGAATTAATAATCTTTGTTAGCATCACTTACAACCAAATAGAAAACGAATAAAATGTTACCCCTTTAATTAGATTAAACAAGGAAGATGTCACAGTAGTATTTGGGTACATTTACTCAATGGCCCTATATTAATATCAGGTAATTGAGTTGATAGTCACTTTACACTGTATTAATCTGTTTGAGGAGAAAGCACCATACAAATTACAACAGGGAATGAAAGCCATCAAAGCCGCGATAGGTGCATCAGCTAAATGAAAACTAAAAGGATGCAGGAAAACTATTCAACAATGGATATATAGTCAAAATGAAGAAGATACACGAAAATCAAAAGATCATCCACAGCATGATAAGATGGATAACAAAACTGCATGGTACAAAGCCAAATTAGAGATTAATTTAGCCACACACAGAATCAGAATTCTCTTTATTCGGCTGCGAACAGCTATAAAAGTGTGCAAAACGTGCAAAATAGCAATAAAATAAATGTATCATCATAAGGATTTTTGAAAAACACACAGATAAAATACATAAAATCCTCAAGTGACCAACGATCTGGATAAACAAGCTGGAAAAAACAGGAACTAGACTAAAACAAAATAAATTACTAATTCACCATTCTGCGGGTGCAATAAATACATTAATCTGAAAGTATCGACAGCCGCGGGCCGTGGAGGGAGTTACGGTGGGGCAGGGAGGCGGGGAAGGGGAGGGGCGGGGTGGAGGGTGCTAAAAACAGGCATATGGATCATTGCAGGTAAGTACACAATTTAATTAATAAAACGAAATTCGTAGCGCGCACAGCATTGCTTTTTGCCATGCAGTGCGCGCTACGAATTTCGTTTTATTAATTAAATTGTGTACTTACCTGCAATGATCCATATGCCTGTTTTTAGCACCCACGACCCCGCCCCTCCCCCTCCCCGCCTCCCTGCCCCACCGTAACTCCCTCCACGGCCCGCGGCTGAGTATCGACCTCCTGGAGCAAACTGCAGCTTTAACCCCTTTAGTGTGGCGCAAAATCCGCCCCGCTGCGGGCGTTCTATTGCACGGGCGGGGCCGCGACGGCCAACGGACGTGCGCAGCACAACCAAGGTAGTGCTCGTGATGGCCGTTGGCCGACGGCAGCAACGAAGGGGTTAAGAAATAGGGTCACATACCCACATGTTTCGTCATTTGATAATGTTAGTAGAAAATGATAAGCTTGAAAACAAAGCCATACATTTCTAAGCCTCAAAAAAAGGTATAAGAATGTTTTAGTGTACATATTATAATATTCGCAAAAATGATAAAATGTATCATAGTTTGCTTATACAAGTTAGTGCATGGACATACTCTACAGTGGAGCTTATGTTGGTGTCCAGCCAGGGAACAAAGGGAATATTTCACTGTGCTAGCCCGGAAGCTAAACAATAAAAATCTTTCCCAAGTCTTATTGGTATTCTGCAGGTACTCAGTAGAAATGTCCCCTGGATTGAAGTATAAATAATATTTGTCACTGGATTTTTGGCTTTCAGCCCTCACCCTCTCTTCTTTGGATTGTTCTAGTAATAAAGCTTGCCCTTGTTTTCTGATGGCTGCTGCCCGCGGCGTTCTGTCTAAAAACATATCGTCCAATCCAATAGCTTCCAATGATTTTTTAAAATACACTATCCAGGGGATCAAAGGACATTTGTCACATGCCAAGCAATCTAAAACTATCTCTCTAGTTAATTTTTCTTCTTCAGAGCTCCTAAAAGATAGCCACAAAAGAACTGCCCAGCTACGCATAAAATCACAAAAAAGTCTAAGCCTAACTCATTGTGTCAGATAAAACTAGGGGGCATATTAACAAGCTGTGCGTTAAAAAACGCACATCGCACATTTCACTATCGCCGGCTATCGCCGGATTTTTTCGCCGTGTTAGCGCGTTATTATCAACGCGCAACACGTAGGCGATAGTAAATCCTGCGATAGCCGGCGATAGTGAACATTAGCACGTGAAAGCAAGCATTGTTTTCACGCGCTAATGTGTGCCTTGATAATATGGGGGGGGGGGTGGATCCAGCTTTACTACTACTAAACTGAGAAAAATCCTAATTTTAAGACTTTCGATATTCACAGAAGGCATTTAGGAGTCCTAAAGTTAGGAGTCCTAACTTCTGTGAATACCGAAATGAGTAAGTGTCTTCTGTGAATACCAAAATGAGTAAGTGCCTTATATGAATCCGAAAATAGCAGTAAATTTAGGATTTTGTCTTAAGTTAGTTATGTGAATCAGGGCCCATAGTGATTGGAAAGGGCTTTTGACAAGTTAGACCTGCGTTACTTTATCTCCAAATGCTGAGTAACTCCTGGGATATTTTCAATATTGCTTCTTTTCTTGTTGCTGCTGTACGAATCAAGAAAAAAAGATGCCCTAGGTTAAACAATGTTTATATTTTATTTTTAATATTCTATAAAAACGTTTTAAACCCTGAGATATTTGGTTCCTTGGAAACAGATATAAGCTACTTTTTTATATATATTGCTCAAATTTCTTTATCACATTGTGTCTTTTGGATATTGTACATTGTACTTTTATGATTTTAAATAATGGAATAAAGTGGATCGACTGACTGACAATATTTTTGCCCAGGAAACCTGGAGTAGGGATGATATTGATATGGACGGATATTGCTAATTTAATTTCCAGGCAACACCATTGCCTGCAGGGAGGGAAAAGGGAGGATTGGTGACATTGATTTCTGTTCAATATGGGTCAATAAAGATAGAGAACATAATTAATTCCCCATGGTACCAGCTCATTTTGATCTCTAACTTGGTTGATGTTACAATATTACTGATCCACTGGTATTATAACATTTTTGATCAATATAACTGTGGGGTCATTAACACCCTTAAAGAGGAAATTGACATGGTTGCGGGGAAATGTCTAAAAACATATCGTCCAATCCAATAGCTTCCAATGATTTTTTAAAATACACTATCCAGGGGATCAAAGGACATTTGTCACATGCCAAGCAATCTAAAACTATCTCTCTAGTTAATTTTTCTTCTTCAGAGCTCCTAAAAGATAGCCACAAAAGAACTGCCCAGCTACGCATAAAATCACAAAAAAGTCTAAGCCTAACTCATTGTGGCAGATAAAACTAGGGGGCATATTAACAAGCTGTGCGTTAAAAAACGCACATCGCACATTTCACTATCGCCGGCTATTGCCGGATTTTTTCGCCGTGTTAGCGCGTTATTATCAACGCGCAACACGTAGGCGATAGTAAATCCTGCGATAGCCGGCGATAGTGAACATTAGCACGTGAAAGCAAGCGTTGTTTTCACGCGCTAATGTGTGCCTTGATAATATGGGGGGGTGGATTCAGCTTTACTACTACTAAACTGAGAAAAATCCTAATTTTAAGACTTTCGATATTCACAGAAGGCATTTAGGAGTTCTAAAGTTAGGAGTCCTAACTTCTGTGAATACCGAAATGAGTTAGTGTCTTCTGTGAATACCAAAATGAGTAAGTGCCTTATATGAATCCGAAAATGGCAGTAAGTTTAGGATTTTGTCTTAAGTTAGTTATGTGAATCAGGGCCCATAGTGATTGGAAAGGGCTTTTGACAAGTTAGACCTGCGTTACTTTATCTCCAAATGCTGAGTAACTCCTGGGATATTTTCAATATTGCTTCTTTTCTTGTTGCTGCTGTACGAATCAAGAAAAAAAGATGCCCTAGGTTAAACAATGTTTATATTTTATTTTTAATATTCTATAAAAACGTTTTAAACCCTGAGATATTTGGTTCCTTGGAAACAGATATAAGCTACTTTTTTATATATATTGCTCAAATTTCTTTATCACATTGTGTCTTTTGGATATTGTACATTGTACTTTTATGATTTTAAATAATGGAATAAAGTGGATCGACTGACTGACAATATTTGTGCCCAGGAAACCTGGAGTAGGGATGATATTGATATGGACGGATATTGCTAATTTAATTTCCAGGCAACACCATTGCCTGCAGGGAGGGAAAAGGGAGGATTGGTGACATTGATTTCTGTTAAATATGGGTCAATAAAGATAGAGAACATAATTAATTCCCCATGGTACCAGCTCATTTTTATCTCTAACTTGGTTGATGTTACAATATTACTGATCCACTGGTATTATAACATTTTTGATCAATATAACTGTGGGGTCATTAACACCCTTAAAGAGGAAATTGACATGGTTGCGGGGAAATGTTATCCTTTCTGCATAATTAGGGTGGGTGATTTTAATTGTACCTTATGCCAGCATAGTTTGTACGAAGTATGTGGGGTTCTCGACTCTGAGACCCGACCCTTGTCACATTTTAAACATACTCCGCAGGGTGAAACACTAAATACCATCATTGTCGTACATTTTCTATGTTTTGTTGACACCTTGGTTAGTACTCCACCCATACAGTATCCAACTTATTTGGGTGGAGGCAGGGTCAGCACAATTGATTTATGTTGACATCTAGAAAATGTGCCTGCTTGTAGATAGTTTGGGGTTGTTAGACCTGGCATCTTTGGCGTGGTTTCCCCTATCTTTTTGCCTCTACCTCCTGTATTTTTGATGCTGTGCTCGATTTCGTTTTTGCTGGTTTAGATGCTTTGGATACTCTGCCACTGCTGATCAGTGCCAGAGTGTAAGTGCTCCCTATGTAAATTGTTATTCTGATTTGATATACATGTTTGGCATATTTGTATCACCACGAAGTCCCTAGTAAAGTGCACTGGGTGTGCCAGGGCTGGTGATGACAAATGCTACTAGTGGGCCTGCAGCACTGATTGTGCCACCCACAGGAGTAGCCCTAAAATGATGTCTCAGGCATGACACTGCAGTGCCTGTGTGCAGTTTAGAACTGCCATGTCCTCCTGGTCAGTGTCCCCACTGACCAGGCCTAACCCTTCCCTTTTTGTGCACATCAGTCACCCCTATGGAAGGCCCAAGGTACCCGGGTGCAGTGTATGTAAAAGGTAGAGCATGTACTAGTGCAGGTAACACGCTCTGATAGTGAATGGCTGCCATTTTCGTTTTTCACTATTGTAAGGCTATCTTGCTCCATAGATTAACATGGGGGATGCTGGCTACAGTGGCTTCCAGTATTTCTTCCCATAGGAACAAGATAGGACATAAGTATCTAGTATCCCTGAACTCAGAATTTAATGACATATCTGTTAGGAAAGGTTGTTTTTAAATCCTGTGTTTGAGAACAGCACTTTTAGAAAGTTGCTGTTCTCTTGTCTGACCCTTCTGTGTGCCTGGGCCTGTTTGTCTATTGACTGTCTGGTTTGAGAGTGACAGGGGCTGGGGATTCCCCAGGAGGCTGGCTGGGTCAGCCCTAGGCTGAATGACTGCATTTGCAACTTGAGTGGTGGGAGGAGTTAGCACCTGGGCCTGAATAGGGCTGTGCCTGCCTTCCACAATGCTGGCTCCACCTCCTGCTGGGCGGCTGACGACCCTGCCCCTCGCTCTGAAAGGAAGGAAGAAGCCAGCAAAACAAAGTACTCAGGAAACACCCAGAACTGGTTCAGACCGGGCTCAGGGCCCACATGCACAGAGAGAACAAAGACTTTAGGGGTATAAGTACAAGACCCCTGACAACAGAAAATTAGATCATCCTGGAATCAAGAAGGAACCTCTGCCAAGGAGAAAGCTGAAACTGAAGAAGGAAGACTGTCCTGCTGTTGCTCTGCTGGACTGACCTGCTGTTGCTTTGCTGCCAAGAAGAGGGGAAGGACTTTGCTTTGTGCTGTTGCTTGAAGGAATCTCCAAGGGCCTGAGAATAGCTGGCTCCCTGTTCTGAAGTCCCAGGAACAAAAGGACTTCACCCCCAGCTTCCCTGAACTCTGCTGAGAGAGTTCTGTCCTTCCTAGAGTGCTTGATCCAATTGTGGGGCCTCTGGAAGTTGTACCTGTGCTGGGAAGCATAAAACTAAGCTTGAGAGACTTTTGAAACTGAAAAGTGTCGCATCGCTTGCTTGCGGAGCGCATCCCCGACAGTGCCAGAAGTTTCCCGCCGCTACGGAGGTCGAGATCGTCGCAGCGCCTGATGCCGCTGCCAGAAACGTCGCATCCTTCGTTTGCAGACGCACCAGACCGGTGCGGGAAAATCGAACATCGCTGCGAGTGTCGTCGCAGAGCCTGTCGTCGTTGGGTGAGATCGCCGCACCGCTTGCTTGCGGACCGCATCACGTTGCTGCGAGCATCGTCGCAGAATCATCGCATCGAAGAGCTGCGAGAGAGAGGATCTCCGCTGGACCGCGCATCGTCGCCCCGGAAATCGTTGAAGCCCCTACGAGATCGTCGCATCGTGCCTTTGCGAGAACAAACTTCCTACGGAACCTACGCACCGGAATCCATACAAGTGGCCTTCCTCCCCATACAGACCGGATTCGTCGCAACACGTCCGCTTCTGCAGCGGGGCTGTCGCATCGCCTCCCGAGGGTCTCAGGAGCAATGCATCGCTTGTTTTCCACCGCACCAGCTTCTGCTTTTGGAACTTTGTTGCAACTAAAAGGTACTGTGAGTAAATGTGACGCAACTGTGAACTTTTCACGCATCAGTAGAGAATTCTATCGCAATGTAGAGAATTCTAATGCAACCTTAAGAACACTTTTTGAAACCATATTCTTGAACTGTGTATGTTGGATTTTTGTCGTTTTGGTCTTGTGTAGTTTAGATTAAATACCTTTATTTTTCTAAACTGTTGTGGAGTCAGTTTGTGGTGTTTTCACTGTGTTACTGTGAGTGTTGGTACAAATGCTTTACGCATTACCTCTGGTTAGCCTAGACTGCTCGTGCCAAGCTACCTAGATGGTGAGCAGGGGTTATCTCAGAGGGTTATTTCCTTGCCCTGACTAGAAGCAAGAGTCCCTATTTGGACAGTGGTACCTACCTCTGCCAACTAGAGACCCCCAGTTCTAACATTGGTGGTCAGGCGGTGGGATTTGAACTTGTATTTGTACTTGACCCACAGTAATTGGTGTATATCACTAGTGAGTGCAGACCACTACGCCACCGCATACTACTGGTTTTTGATTTTTGATTCTATTTTTGAGTAACTCTTCAAAGCATCATGGCTGCAAAAGGAAAGGCACTCAGTGAGGGGGCAGAAGTAGAGCTGGAGTTTTCCATTGAGGATTTGTACTCCTACCCAGCAAGACATCTTAAGCACTTCTGCCAGAAATTTGGGTGCCCCGGAAAAGGCGCCAGGAAAGAGGAGCTGCAGAAAATCTTGAAGGCCCATTGGGAGGCACAAGAGGGAAATGATGCTGTGGATGTAGAAAATAGTTTTCAAGTTACAGATCTGCCAGTGGGCAGAGTAGGCTCAGGAGCTGGCAGCAATCATTCCAGCAGGGGCCTCACCCCAGAAGAGTTACAAGAAAATCAGAGAGTAAGAGAATATGAGTTGGAAGTTCCGAAAATGAAAATTAAGCAATTGGAAATGGATAAAGAAAGATAAAAGGTGGCAGAGGAGAGCAAAAGTGCACGCGCCTTGGAGGAAAAGAAATTGCTTTTGGCTCATGAGTTGAGCATGAGAGAACTGGATCTTAAAGTCAAGGAGGTGGATGCCAGTTCAAATGGTGGCAGCGCGCAGCCAGTGCAGGGGGGTGAAGTATATATTCCCAAGGACCTGGTGCAGAATTACCATAGGAGTGAGGATATTTATGCCTGGTTCACTTCTTATGAGATTGCATTGAGGATGAATGGTGTGCCTGAACAGCATTGGGGGGCGGGCCTGTGGAAACATTTTGAGGCTTCTGGGAGGAGTGCTCTAGAGCCCTTAGAGTTGGCAGGTGCCATGACATACCCCAATATGAAGGAGGCCTTATGTCTCAGGTATGGCCTTACTCCAGAGCAGTATAGACTGCAGTTTAGAAATTCCAAGAAGAGAGAGTCTGAGACTTGGGTGAAATGTGTGAATCAGTACTCACGTGCACTGGAAGGTTGGATGAAGGGCAGTAAAGTAACTGATTTTAAGGGGTTGTTGCATTTAATCAGTTGGGAGCACTTGAGTAGTCTTTGTGTTTCAGAGCTGCGCCAGCATCTTTTAGACAGCAAGCTGACAGACCCCATTAAGCTTGCTAAGGAGGCGGACCGCTGGACCAGTACCAGGGTCCACAGAGGAATTGTGGGTACCACAGCCAAAGGTGGGCAGGGTCCCCAGCAGAAGAGTGGGGGGGGACAAGGGTAACCAAAAGGAGTTCTCACGAGGGCCCCAAAATAGTTCCCAGGGAAAGGAATCCCAACCTCCAGACCTAGACAGCCATGGCCCCCTAAGGGCAGGCGGGACAATAGAGACAGAAGAGATAACCAAGGTCCCCCTACCTGCTATCACTGCAATGAGGTGGGCCACTTTGCTCCAAATTGTCCCAAGAAGAAACCGGCACCCACTGGTGGTCCCGAACCAGCGTTAGCTAGTGTAGCTTTGGGAGGGGACTTGGTTTCTAGTGAATGGGGGGAGCTAGCAGTTATGACCCTTGTCTCTCTAGGAGACCAAGAGATGGTCCAGGAAACCTTACTGCCCTCTAACACTAAGAAGTATGGGCAGAAGGTGACCATCAATGGGAAGGAGGTTGAGGCTCTGAGAGACACAGGAGCCAGCGTGACATCCGTGAGGTGTCAGTGGGTGTCTGAAGAGCAAATCATCCCTGATGTACTCCGCCCTGTAGTGGCAGCTGACAGCTCAGTGCGCCTCTGCAAGCTGCGCGTGTTCCCTTTGCATGGGGGGGGAGTCTCTGGTCTCTTGGAGGTAGTTGTCAGTGATGCCTTGCCTGTAGACTGTCTGTTAGGTAACGACCTGGAGAGTTCTCCATGGAAGGATGTAGAACACAGAACTCACTTGGAGATTTCGGGTCTGCCTGCGTGGATCTGCGTGACCACGCGAGCTATGGCAGCCAGTAAGGGTGATTCAGCCGAACTGGAGCCTGAAACAGTGGCCCAGAGACCTGCCAGGAGAGGAAGAGGCAGGGGGAGCGGGAAACCCGCCCCAGCAGTTCCCACAGTCCAGGAAGAAGCAGAACCTGAGGGGGATGCCCTGGAACCTACAGGGGAACAGGTGGCCGAACTGGGAGACCTACCTGAGCTGACCCATTGGCAGCAGGAAGGTGGTCCCTCCAGGGAGGAATTCTGCCAGGCGCAGTAAGAATGCCCTTCCCTCATTGGTCTGCGGCAACAGGCTGTAGATCAGGCAGCAGGTGGAGCAGCCAGAGATCACTTTATCTACTGGGAAGATGACCTACTATATAGCGAGCCTACGTTTGCTGAGCCCGGTGCAGCCAGTGTGCTGGTGGTACCCGAGTGCTTCAGAAACTTCCTAATGGATCTGGCTCATGACGTGCCTCTTGCAGGACATCTGGGGCAAGACAAGGCCCTAAACCGGCTTGTCACCCACTTCCACTGGCCCCAGATGAGAAAGCACGTTGGTTCCTTTTGCAGATCTTGCCAAACCTGTCAAGCCAGTGGCAAGACTGGAATGAAGTTGAAGGCACCCCTTCAGCCCTTCCCAGTGGTGAGCACCCCTTTCGAGCGGGTGGGCATAGACATTGTAGGGCCCCTGGACCCCAAGACAGCCCTAGGCAACAGGTTCATCCTGGTCTTGGTGGACCATGCCACCCGGTACCCAGAAGCAGTCCCTCCAGGACAATCACAGCACCCGTGGTGGGCCGTGCATTGATGGGGATCTTTTCCTGTGTGGGGTTCCCCAGAGAGGTGGTCTCCGACCGGGGTACCAACTTCATCTCTAAGTACATGAAGTCTCTGTGGGAGGAGTGTGGGGTAACTTATAAGTTCACCACTCCTTACCACCCTCAAGGAAATGGGTTGGTTGAAACGTTCAACCGGACCCTAAAAGGTATGATTATGGGCCTAGCGGAGCCCATGAGACGGAAGTGGGACGTCTTGTTACCATGCCTGTTGTTTGCCTACAGGGAGGTGCCTCAGAACTCCTTAGGGTTCAGTCCCTTTGAACTCCTGTATGGCCACCCTGTTAGAGGACCTCTCTCACTGGTGAAGGAGGGTTGAGAAAAGTCCCGTGGGAAAACCCCCCAGGATGTGTTCAGCTATGTGCTGGCCATCCGCAACCAGATACAACGCTTCAGGAAGCTCGCTCAGGCGAACCTGGAAGCAAGCCAGGAAGAAATGAAAAGATGGTACGACCAGAATACCACTCTGGTCGAATTTCAACCTGGGCAGAAAGTGTGGGTGATGGCACCAGTGGAGCCTTGTGCGCTCCAAGACAAGTGGACTGGGCCATATGAGGTGGTGGAAAGGAAGAGTGAGGTAACCTACCTGGTTTACCTGAGGACTCCCAGGCAGCCCCTGAGAGTCTTACATGTGAACCGCCTCAAACCACACTTTGAGAGGTCTGAAGTGACTATGCTCATGGCTACAGATGCAGGAATGGAAGAGGATAGTGATCCTCTCCCTGACCTCCTGGCAGTTAAGGAGCAAGATGGATCAGTGGATGGTGTGGTCCTCTCGCCCACCCTGACCCCACAGTAGCAGAGGGACTGTCGCCAAGTGTTGGGTCAGTTCTCCTCCCTGTTCTCCCTGACCCCAGGTGTCACCAACTGGTGCGTCCATGATGTGGACACTGGAGACAGTCTGCCTGTGAAACACAAATTTCACAGGGTAGCTGACAAGGTCAGGGCCAGCATCAAGGAAGAGGTTTCCAAGATGTTGGCGCTAGGGGTGATTGAGCCCTCCAGCAGCCCCTGGGCTAGCCCAGTGGTCTTGGTGCCCAAGAAAGCTGCTACGCCCGGTGGCCCTCCAGAACTCAGTTTTTGCGTGGACTACCGTTGGCTCAATGCGGTTACGAAGACTGACGCACACCCCATCCCCAGAGCTGATGAGCTCGTAGATCGGTTGGGAGCTGCCCAGTACCTCAGTACATTCGATTTGACTTCTGGGTACTGGCAGAGTGCCTTAACTGATGGGGCCAAAGAGAGGTCAGCATTTTCAACGTCAGAGGGGCACTTCCAGTTCCGAGTCATGCCCTTTGGGTTGAAAAATGCCCCTGCCACATTCCAGAGACTGGTTAACAAGATACTGACCGGGCTGGAGGAATTCAGCGCCGCATACCTGGATGACATTGCTATGTTCAGCTCCACGTGGGAGGAACACTTGCAACACCTCTGCGAAGTGTTGAAGGCTCTGCAAAGGGCAGGCCTCACTGTCAAGGCCAGCAAGTGCCAGATAGGGAAGGGATCTGTGGTGTATTTGGGACACCAGGTGGGGAGCGGCCAGGTGGCGGCTCTACAGGCAAAGATTGATACCATTCTGGCTTGGGAGCCCCCCAAGACCCAGACAGAGGTGAGAGCCTTTTTAGGACTCACCGGGTATTACAGATGGTTTGTCAAGGGATATGGCACCATTGTCGCCCCTTGACAGAACTCACTTCCAAGAAGTTGCCCAAAAGAGTTGACTGGACTGTCGCCTGTCAAACTGCTTTTGATGCCCTGAAAACTGCAATGTGCACAGCACCGGTGCTCAAGGCACCTGACTTTTCCAGTGAGTTCGTAGTACAGACAGACGCTTCAGAGCATGGTGTGGGAATAGTACTCTCACAAGTCACTGAGGAGAATGGAGACCAGCCGGTAGATTTCATTAGTAGGAGGCTACTAGCCAGGGAACAGAGGTGAAGTGCAATTGAGAGAGAAGCATTTGCTGTGGTCTGGGCTCTGAAAAAGTTGAGGCCCTACCTGTTTGGGACTCACTTCCGTGTTCAGACCGACCACAGGCCCCTCAGATGGTTAATGCAAATGAGGGGTGAGAACCCAAAACTGTTGAGGTGGTCCATCTCCCTACAGGGAATGGACTTCACGGTGGAACACCGCCCTGGCACAGAACACACCAATGCTGATGGTCTGTTCAGGTTTTTCCGCCTTAGTGAAGAGAACTCCCAAGATGGTGGGCAGTTCTCCCCACTTTCAGCTGGAGGGAACACGTGTTAGACCTGGCATCTTTGGCGTGGTTTCCCCTATCTTTTTGCCTCTACCTCCTGTATTTTTGATGCTGTGCTGGATTTCGTTTTTGCTGGTTTAGATGCTTTGGACACTCTGCCACTGCTGATCAGTGCCAGGGTGTAAGTGCTCCCTATGTAAATTGTTATTCTGATTGGATATACATGTTTGGCATATTTGTATCACCATGAAGTCCCTAGTAAAGTGCACTGGGTGTGCCAGGGCTGGTGATGACAAATGCTACTAGTGGGCCTGCAGCACTGATTGTGCCACCCACAGGAGTAGCCCTAAAATGATGTCTCAGGCCTGACACTGCAGTGCCTGTGTGCAGTTTAGAACTGCCATGTCCTCCTGGTCAGTGTCCCCACTGACCAGGCCTAACCCTTCCCTTTTTGTGCACATCAGTCACCCCTATGGAAGGCCCAAGGTACCCCCCTGGGCAGGGTGCAGTGTATGTAAAAGGTAGAGCATGTACTAGTGCAGGTAACATGCTCTGATAGTGAATGGCAGCCATTTTCGTTTTTCACTATTGTAAGGCTATCTTGCTCCATAGATTAACATGGGGGATGCTGGCTACAGTGGCTTCCAGTATTTCTTCCCATAGGAACAAGATAGGACATAAGTATATAGTATCCCTGAACCCAGAATTTAATAACACATCTTTTAGGAAAGGTTGTTTTTAAATCCTGTGTTTGAGAACAGCACTTTTAGAAAGTTGCTGTTCTCTTGTCTGACCCTTCTGTGTGCCTGGGCCTGTTTGTGTATTGACTGTCTGGTTTGAGAGTGACAGGGGCTGGGGATTCCCCAGGAGGCTGGCTGAGTCAGCCCTAGGCTGAATGACTGCATTTACAACTTGAGTGGTGGGAGGCGTTAGCACCTGGGCCTGAATAGGGCTGTGCCTGCCTTCCACAATGATGGCTCCACCTCCTGCTGGGCGGCTGACGACCCTGCCCCTCACTCTGAAAGGAAGGAAGAAGCCAGCAAAACAAAGTACTCAGGAAACACACAGAACTGGTTCAGACCGGGCTCAGGGCCCACATGCACAGAGAGAACAAAGACTGTAGGGGTATAAGTACAGGACCCCTGACAACAGAAAATTAGATCATCCTGGAATCAAGAAGGAACCTCTGCCAAGGAGAAAGCTGAAACTGAATAAGGAAGACTGTCCTGCTGTTGCTCTGCTGGACTGACATGCTGTTGCTTTGCTGCCAAGGAGAGGGGAAGGACTTTGCTTTGTGCTGTGTCCCCTTGCTTGAAGGAATCTCCAAGGGCCTGAGAAGAGCTGGCTCCCTGTTCTGAAGTCCCAGCTTCCCTGAACTCTGCTGAGAGAGTTCTGTCCTTCCTAGAGTGCTTGATCCAATTGTGAGGCCTCTGGAAGTTGTACCTGTGCTGGGAATCTTAAAACTAAGCTTGAGAGACTTTTGAAACTGAAAAGTGTTGCATCGCTCACTTGCGGAGCGCATCCCCGACAGTGCGAGAATTTTCCCGCCACTACGGAGGTCGAGATCGTCGCAGCGCCTGACGCCGCTGCCAGAGACGTCGCATCCTTCGTTTGCGGGACGCACCAGACCGGTGCGGGAAAATCGAACATCGCTGCGAGTGTCGTCGCAGAGCCTGTCGTCGCTGGGTGAGATCGCCGCACCGCTTGCTTGCGGACAGCATCACGTCGCTGCGAGCATCGTCGCAGAATCATCGCATCGAGGAGCTGCGAGAGAGAGGATCACCGCTGGACCGCGCATCGTCCCCGCGGAGATCATCGCAGCCCCTACGAGATCGTCGCATCGTGCCTTTGCGAGAACAAACTTCCTACGGAACCTACGCCCCGGAATCCATACAAGTGGCCTTCCTCCCCATACAGAACGGATTTGTCGCAACACGCCCGCTGCTGCAGCGGGGCTGTCGCATCGCCTCCCCAGGGTCTCAGGAGCAACGCATCGCTTGTTTTCCACCGCACCAGCTTCTGCTTTTGGAACTTTGTTGAAAAACATAAGGTACTGTGAGTAAACGTGACGCAACTGTGAAACTGTGAACTTTTCACGCATCAGTAGAGAATTCTATCGCAACGTAGAGAATTCTAACGCAACCTTAAGAACACTTTTTGAAACCATATTCTTGAACTGTGTATGTTGGATTTTTGTCGTTTTGGTCTTGTGTAGTTTAGATTAAATACCTTTATTTTCCTAAACTGTTGTGGAGTCAGTTTGTGGTGTTTTCACTGTGTTACTGTGAGTGTTGGTACAAATACTTTACGCATTGCCTCTGGATAGCCTAGACTGCTCTTGCCAAGCTACCTAGAGGGTGAGCAGGGGTTATCTCAGAGGGTTATCTCCTTGCCCTGACTAGAAGCAAGGGTCCCTATTTGGGCAGTGGTACCTACCTCTGCCAACTAGAGACCCCCAGTTCTAACAGGGGTGAACCAAACCCTATTAGCGACCACAACGCCCTCACTGTCTCCTTGCACGTAACAGCATAGGTGGGTAAGGGTGACGACTGCCCAATTAAATATAATCACTATCAGGGGGTGAGATTAAAATGGAGTAAAATGAATCCCTCACAATTTGAGGAGAATATTGTCAAAGCTAATCTAAACCAAATTATGACATGCTTATCCCACGACTCTACTCTAGATGTGGTCACACAGGACTTTGAATCAATTTTTAGAGATATTGCCAAAAACCTGATAAAATCAGTGAGAAGTAGGGATCCCCAGGAAACAAGGTGGTTTAATGCTGAGTGTTCTGGGGCACAAAAAGATCTTTAAAAAGCCTTGCATGCAATCCCCTGTGACAACATTTTTATTAAAAATGTGAGACAGACCTACAAACGTGTAATTGGGCTGAGGAAGGATGAACTGAGAAGACTAGCCTGGGAAGACCTTGAAAAAGCTAGTCTTCTTAAGGATTCCAAGAGTTTTTGGGAAGTCATAAATCGCCCCTTTTATTCGAAAGATGCAAGGAGTATGGATTAGACAATACCGGGGGAAGTTTCAGAATCCCATTTTTCAAACACATTGAACCCAAATGGCGTTTTACCACAAGAGCAAAGAGATGAAATAGTAACTAATGTACAAACTACACTTAGCTCTTACCTGACTGTTTGTGAGGTTGAGGATGCTTTAGCAAAGGGTATCCCCTTGAAAGCCCCAGGTCCTGATGGGGTGCCCCTGGACATGTTTAAAAGCAATACTCAATTATGGGCACCCTCGATGGTTAACGTCTTCAAAGCAGTAATAGTTGGTCGAATTTCTTCATCATGGAAAGAGGCAGTAGTGGTACCAATCTATAAAAAAGGCAACAGGAATGACCCTGTATGTTACAGGCCTATTTCTTTAATTGACGCCACATGCAAAGTCCTGGGGAGGGTAATTCTTGTATGCCTGGAGTCATGTGCTAATGCCTCTGGACTTGTATCTAATACACAATATGGCTTCAAGAGGGGTATGGGAACAAATGGACAGTGCCTCAACTTTTCCCTGATTATGGGTAGGTACATGAAGGCCAGGAAGGGGTCAATCCACCTGGCCTTCATGGACTTATCCAGTGCTTTTGATACAGTAAATTGGGGGAATTTGTTAACACTGATTGAGAAAATGAGCTTTGAGGAAGCTCTTATTACATTGCTGCACAGGTTTCATGCGTCTACTACTGTTGCCATACGCTATGGTCCTGGGGGAGAGAAGTCTAGGCCCATTTTCTCTACAGAGGGGGTTCACCAGGGTTTTATCATGGCCCCTTTTTTATTCCTTTTATATACAAATGGTTTGGAGTCATTTATGTAAGAGCAGCAACTAGACTTCCCAAGCATAGGAGGCAAATCAGTTCCCTCGTTGTCATATGCTGATGACAAGGTTCTGATGGCTTTAAAGGCCAATAGCCTCCAAAAGGCCTTGAATGCTTTTACTGACTTTATGATGGCATTGGACGTAAAAGTACATTTCAGTAAATCTTTTAATATGGTATGCAGTCCTAACCAAACCAAAACAAGGAAATTTGTTGTAAAGGAAAAGATCATTGATAAGGTGTCCAATTTTACTTATTTAGGACATGTTTTTAATAACAAATTGAATTGGGACCATCCGATTGTGGCTAGGGTCCAACACACTAGTAGAATAGTGGAGGGGATGTTTTGCTTTGCCTGCAAGATGGGACATAAGCCGGTAGCAGAAATGGTAACCCTGTACAAATCACAATGCCTGTCAGTAGCTACCTACGGGGCTGGAGTATTGGGACATCATAAAAGTACCCAGATCCAAATTTTGGATAATAATTTTTTTTAAACTGTTGATGATTCCTATCAGTTCTCCCACACATTTTTGTCACTCAGAGGTGGGGCTGGATTTTGTAGAAGATAGAATAAATATTGCCCCACTGATTCTATGGAGAAAAGTTTGGACCTCAGAGGACCTATTATTCTCAAGGAGTATTCTTAGAGACTGTATGAACCTTGAAAAGGATCTGGCTATCCTCTGGGTTTGTAACGTCAAAGATCATTTTAACAAGATTGGTTTAGGGCACTAGTATGATAATCCAGATAGCATTCAATCTAACATGTAATTGATGATAAAAAAATGCATAATGTGCTGAATTAAGTACGTCTAATCGGGATCGCGGAATACGAAACTGTGTAGATGGGTGCCCAAACCATCAGCAATTTTACTTGTCCTTTACTACGCATGTACAATCACGTTTCCTCATGACCAGATTTCGTCTTTGCACAATGCACTTTCTTGTGGCTTTTCCCAAACAGGCAAGTTGGTGTGAGAGACTGACTCCCTGTCCTTGTAATGATTCAGCCCAACAAAGCACTATGCACTTTATGTTGTCATGCACACTTTAAAAAGATCTAAGGGCATGTTTTATCAAGCCTGTTTTGAGCAAAAACCATCCCTGTCCTTACCGGGAGGGTTTTAATTATTTACGATCACTATCTACTGCTGCTATTTGTACCGCTGTGCTTAACTTTATTAGAACTGTGTTACATTTCATGTTATTATATCCTCACCTGTACCTTTAAGTTTCCTTTGTTATTCTTTAAGTGTTCTTAGAACACTACTGTCCTCCAGGTTTCAGGTCAGTTGGACTGTTCCTGTGGACCTGGAAGCTGCTTGCTGTGTTGCTGTGCTGTGAATAAAACCTCATCAATCATACCCAGCTTTTGTGGATTATTCAACAAAATTGGCGACGAGGGTGACTTTATCCTGGTTGAGGACTACAGCACAGAGGTGGAGTTCTAATTTTGAAATGATCAAATATTTTTGACAAATTGGAAGAAAGGAAGTTTCGTTTTCTGTTAAAAAAACACATTTTTGTGTAACCTACGGACTTCTAGAGAAGAAAGAAGAAAACCCCGTTTCAAGACTCCTACCAACAGCTGGATGGGAAATTTTTGACGCTTTTGGAGAGATTCCTGTAAGTGTTTACCTTCAAATCCTTTGGAGCGGATCGTGAGCGGAGCAGCAGGGCGCGAGACCGACGCGCGACCAAAGCAGCTGTTCACATCTGCCATCAAGAAAGGAATTCTTCTCGCGTACAACGCTCGAGGGAACTGACCTATTCCATACGTCATTGGCCTCTACAGCAGGGAGCGCTTGTACAAGGACGTCATCGCGCGATCAAACATGCGTAATGACGTAACAGCGCAACGTCACACAGCGTGGCGGCCATTTTGTGGAGCATTGTACATCTCCATGACTACGGATTTGCCGTGTTGTCGAGTGAGAGGAATTTAACAATATCGCAGCGTCACAGAACTCGTTTCCTTTCGTTTTGGGTGCAAATCGTAATGAATTCTTAGAGCTTTATTTCAAGTAGGAAATGTTGGCTTTTATTTTACTGAACTTAAAAAAAAAAACATTTTGTGTATAATTTGAAATACTTACAAGTTGCATTTGGTAATTATCACCAGTCAGCAGCAGTGAATCACATTGCATTTTCAGTCAGTTTAGTGATATTTGATTGGTCACAGGGAACAACTGTGGTATTCACTTTACTATAATTTCGCTAGTATATTTTTGCAAGTTACTTTACACAGTTTTCTAGAATTCAAAATATGCAGTTTGATCCTCCCGAAAAGTTTCTACAAAATAAGGGTGATCCACCCATTCCTTGGACTCGGTGGAAAGAGGAGTTCTTTAACTACATGAAAGCTATAGATGGTGAACGCATGGGGGCGGAGAGGAAAAAGAGTATTCTCTTGCACTGTCTCGGTTCTGAGGGGCAAATGGTCTTTAGAGATTTACCACCCATTCCACCTGAGTTGGGTGAAGGGGAATCTACTAATGTGTATAAAGAAGCACTGCTTAGAATTGAGAAAAGTTTCAAACCAGTTTCTAACATAGCTCTAAATAGGTATAAGTTTTATACTCGTGCACAACTAGACTCAGAATCGTTTGATGAATTCATAACTGCTTTGAGATCTTTAGCCATTCACTGTAATTTTGGCACTATTTGTGATGAAATGTTAAGAGATCAGATTATTGTCCATGTTAAGAATAAAAAAACACAAGGGCGTTTATGGGAATTAGGTGATCCTAAGCTATCAGAGGCAATTTCGATTGCCAAGTCACTAGAACAATCTGAGAAATGGATGCTTACTGTACAGAAACATTCTAGTAGTAAGTCAGATTCCCATGATGAAGTTTGTTTGATCAAACAAGGTGAAAGACATAATGAAAACTTACGCTCTTTTACAAACAACAACAGAGTTAATAACACGGGAAATTACAAAAGATTTGAAAAATCTGTTATCTGCTACAAATGTGGCAGTAGAATGCATGTGGCTTCGTTTGCTAGATGTCCTGCCATAATTAAAGAATGCAGGAAGTGTGGAAGGTTAGGACACTTTTCTAATATGTGTAGAGATTCAGGGAAATTTGTACAAAGTTCTAATGTTAAAGTAGCTGTGGTTACGGATGATATACAGAAAAATTGCAGTTGTGTTTCTGAAAGCACAGAGAATGTTTCTTCAATCAATAAAGGTTTTGTAGTTTATCTGGATGAAGAAATTTCTTTGATTAGTTCAGAAGGTCAATATATTAAGAAACCCATTTGTGAAATGGTTGTTTTGGGTGTTAGTCTCAATTTAATGGCTGATTCTGGGTCACCTTGGACCATTATCACCAAGGAATATTTTGATGAGAGATTAAGACATGTGCTGAATTTGAACGAAATTCTTCCTTCGTGTATTCGTGCACTCAGTTTCAAAGGGTCAAGAGTAGAAATTTTAGGTCATTTTGTGGTTAAGATTACTTTTAGATCCAGGTGTGTCCAAATTAGTTTATATATTGCTGAAAGAGGGGTGAATGTTATTGGTTGGATGGATCAATGGAGATTTGGTATAATACTTAATCCTCGTGCAGAGGATCCTGTTATGTTGGGTGAGATTTTCGAGGATGGTAATATCTCTGCCATTTCCAATGAAAAGGAAATTGATATGATCCAGTCTAAGTTTAAGGATGTGTTCTCGGACCAGTTGGGTATGCTTCAAAACTTTTCACATAAAATTAAACTTAAATCTGGAGTTGTTCCTGTAAAGCAGAAGTTGAGAGGTGTTCCTATCAATGTTAGGGAAGAACTTAAGAAAACTTTGGATGATTTGGTTAAAGAGGGTATTATAGAACCCATTGACTCAGCTGAATGTGTTTCCCCGATCGTTTTAGTAAGGAAACCCGATCAATCTTTGAGAATGTGTGTGGACCTGAGGGCACTAAATTTAGCGATATTAGTAGACTGCCATCCCCTTCCCAACATTAACGAGGTTGTTTCCATGCTAGAAGGTGCCAAAGTTTTCTCCACTCTTGATTTGAGATCGGCTTATCACCAAATTTCCCTGACAGACGAATCTAAGTGTCTCACAGCTTTCATTACCCCTCAAGGTCTTTTTCAGTATACAAGGATGCCGTTTGGGTTGGCTTCGGCAGCCTCAGTTTTTCAAAGGGTCATGTATAATATATTTAGAGATGTGGAACATTTTGTGAAGTGTTTTCAAGATGATATTTTGATTTTTTCTAGTACGGATGAAGAGCATTTGGTTCATTTACACTGTGTTTGTGAAAAGTTAAGGAAGAGTGGTCTTACTTTGAAGGCAAACAAGTGTAAGTTATTTCAGTCTACTGTTGAATATCTGGGTCACACTTTGTCTGGGGATGGTGTTTTTCCAAAAAAATCCAATGTGGATGGCATCAGCAAGGCTCACTCACCTGTCAATAGAGATCAGTTGTTATCATTTGCAGGTATGTGTGAATATTATAGTAAATTTGTCAATAACTTCGCCACCAAGATGGAGCCACTAAGAAGACTTTTGAGACATGGCAATGATTTTGTTTGGGAAAGAGAACAACAGGTGGCATTTGATCTCATTAAAAACGACATTTTACATGCCCCTACTCTTAAACCGTTTTGCATAAATAAGATGTGTGTCATCACAGTAGATGCAAGTATGTATGGTATTGGTTCTGTTTTATCGCAAAGATCAGGTCAAGATGAATGGAATGTATGTTTTGCATCTCGCACACTCAATGAAACTGAACGCAGATATGCTGTCATTGAAAAGGAACTTTTGGCTTGTGTATGGGCAATTGAACATTTCAGAAACTTTATATGGGGAAGTAAGTTTGTGTTAAGAACTGATCACAAGCCATTAGTTAATATCCTTTCTCCTGGTGGAGGTTGGAATTCTACAGCTCGCATTTCCAGACTAACTTCCAGACTCCAAGAATATTCTTTCACTCCAGAATATGTTCCAGGAAAAAAAAATGTTGTAGCAGATTTTTTGTCTCGCCATCCCTGTGAATGTTCTGTTAATGAGAATACAAGTGATTCAGATGTTTTTATGTTCTTACAAGATGTTCTTTCTACTTCCTTTACTGAGATTTCTGAAGAAATGTGGGAAAAATCTGATAATCAGGATCTCACTTTGCAAGCTATTAAAAAGTTTATTCAAGAAGGATGGCCTGAAAAGAACTTGTTGAAGGAAGATTTTATGCCATTTTTTAATATTTCAAATGAGTTGGAATTGGAGAATAATTTGGTTTTCAAATCTGGTAAATGTGTTCCACCTTTCAGTGTGCAAAATGTAATTTTAGATATTGCACACAAATCTCATCCTGGGATGTCTGCCATGAAAACATTGATCAGGAATTTTTTTTGGTGGCCATCTTTGGATCGTTTGGTGGAACACAAAGTCAGGGAATGTGTTGTCTGTATGGGAAATGACAAGATGTTGAAAACCAATATTCCCCCTTTGAAAACCACTTCTTGGCCTACCGCACCATGGAAAAAAATCTCTTTTGATATTTCTGGTCCATTTATGTGTCTTCCTTCCGATTCTAGGTATGCCCTTGTGCTGATAGATTATCATTCTAAATGGCCAGAAGTCAAGTTTGTTTCCTCGGCCTCCACCGGTGTTGTAGTGGAGTTCTTTAAGGAGGTCTTTGCTAGAGAAGGCTGCCCTTCTGTTTTAGTCACTGATAATGGGGTTCAGCTCACATCAGTAGAAATGGAGGATTTTCTTAAATTACATTCTATAAAACACCATACAGTTTCTTTTTATGAACCACATGAAAACGGCCTCGTAGAACGTTTTAATAGGGTTTTGAAAGGGTTCATTTCTGATGTCTCTAAAAATGCTTCAGATTGGAAGACAGGTTTGAGGGAAAAACTTTGGTCCTACAGGATTACTCCTCATTCCACTACTGAGGTTAGCCCCTTTCGTTTGCTCAAAGGACGTGATCCTGTTTCGTCCATTTGTCCTTGGTGGTTCAAAGATAAGTGTGCTAACAGATCTTTCTCTGACAATTTAGTTGATTTAGCTGCACAGAAGGTTGAAACTAAACAAGCTAAGTCTAAGGTATGGTATGATAAAAAGTGGAATGTTAAGTCTTCAAATTTTGCCGTGGGTGCTGTTGTTAGAATTAAGAAACCTGGTTTAATTCCGAAATGTTCCAATAAGTTTGGCAACCTATGAAAATAGTCAAAGTTTTTAGCAACAGTGTTATTACCCAAGATGGTAGACTCTGGAACATCAGGCGGGTTGCAAAGTGTCCCACTTCGCATTTGGTTTCTCCTCCGTGTTCTCAAAACGATACCAATTATTCCATTGCTTCAAGAGTCAAGTTTTCTGATCGCTCGAGATTGGGTCCTGCTAAATTCAATGATTATGTAACATGATTATCTGTTGTTTTTTTTATTTGCATTGAAGGGAGGTGTGTTACATTTCATGTTATTATATCCTCACCTGTACCTTTAAGTTTCCTTTGTTATTCTTTAAGTGTTCTTAGAACACTACTGTCCTCCAGGTTTCAGGTCAGTTGGACTGTTCCTGTGGACCTGGAAGCTGCTTGCTGTGTTGCTGTGCTGTGAATAAAACCTCATCAATCATACCCAGCTTTTGTGGATTATTCAACAAACTGCTTTATCAATTAGGAAACGCTATGAATTGTCCAAAGAAATTACGTTTTAAGTGATTTTACAGTTTTATTTATCTTGTATGGATGTGTTGGAAAATGATAGGATGTATTAATTTTATTAATATAAAACTTGTGCTGGTGGAGCTAGAGCCTTGGAGGAGGATATGTTTTTTTAAGTTAGGCAAAGTGTACATTGTTTTAAAATGTTAAACCTTGAGTCTATATATGTCTTCTGTGTCTAATTTTTGCATACATTTTCTTATGAATACTTAAGTATTTTATGTATGTATGTCAAACTTTTATGATTCTAATGAATCGAATAAAGTTATTTGACTTGACTTGACCTTGAAGAAGATATTGTAAGCTAGAGGAAAAAGGATGACTTCACAAAATCTACAGTTGTCGCTTTGTTGTGCCAACTTCAGAGTGAGGCTATGCTTACTAGAGCAGTTAGGCTAAATGTTCATTGTACATTGTGGGACAAAAAATGGCAGTGCATTTACAATATGTGTAAATATGCAATAATGTGAAGGCTTTTGTGTGCATTAATCAGGTATAAAGCTCATTTGCAATTGTTAATACAAATAGAAAGGCGTGTGAATGTTTTTCTCCCTACCGAGCAACCACTCATTGAAAATATTTGAGAAAATTATCGAAAGCCAATACCTGAATCCAACAGATCAACGTTCTATACCAATACCAACCGAGCGTCATGTGTGAAAACAACATCATCAATTCAGGCACACTTGATTCTGGATAAAGTCCTACGGCTGATTAACAAGGGTGAAACCTGCCTGGTGGCACTTCTTGATCTCTCAAAGCCTTTTATGTCCTTCTTCCCTGCAATTTTACCTCTAGAGGAACACATCATCTAAAACAAGGTCCACTGGTTCCAGATCCGGTGAATTCTGGTCTGGAAACAGACCATACTATGGTAAAGCCGTATTCATATCCAGTATGAATGTTGTGCCATTCTCACAATCAGAGAATGGGGCTTTGGGGGGCGTCCGACTGTCAGGGAGCCTCGCATCCCCGGGGTTTTTGGGCCGTGTGGTGCAGCCCGGGCCCAATTGGGCTCTCTTTGGGCTGCATTTGTGCTGGGGGCTGGGGCTCTTAACCTGCCACTTCAGGTCCTGTGTCACGATTTTGTAAGGTGACACGGCACCCAGTAGACCGGGTCAGTTTAGATCCCTACCCACCTTCCCTGAGAATGGAGTTGGGGTTGATTGGTAATAGGGTTGGATGGCTAATTTAGTTGAGTACAGACACATCAAGGGGGCAAAAAAATGCATTGTATTAGGTTGTTGCTTGAAGCAGGTGCATGACTTCTGGTAGCTAGTTCTGTGCAGTTTTACAGTTTCATTTTAGGGTTGGGAAAAAGTTACTCCGGGAGCAGGTAATAAGGTAGATAAATAGGAGATACTTAGAGAGATCTGTAGACAGGTAGAGAAGAGGTTGCAGGGTTTAAAGGGTCAACAGTTATTGACTGAGTTGGGTGTGTCAAATAGTTGCAAAGGAAGGAGAAGGTTGGAGTACCATTAGGGGTGGGGGAGCAGGATACATAGATGAAGCATGTATAGTGAGTGAGGTGTAGTTTTGTGAGGCAAAGGCCAAGGTTACGTTGGTTGTAACGTGCACCTGTATTCAATAAAGCCGCCTTTTCACACTTCATGAGAGTCGATTGTGGAACGTTCTGCCCTTTGCGGCTCAATGAGTACTTTAAATCAACAAGAAGTGACTATCATCCAGGGTGAAGGGGAAATGTGTTTTTTTTTGTTTACTGTAACTACTTTGCCTGACATCATAGATATTAAATCCATACTCAACAAGTGTAAAAATGGAATTATGTCATCCTAACAGGAGTATAACCGTGACAGAAATGAATGTACACTGCTTGATTTAGAGACAACTACACCTGGGATTAAAAAATATGTGTAAGCAACAACACCTTTCTGAATCGTCTCCTCAATAAACAAACATAAATATGCCTGGGATTCATGTAGGAAAACAACTTGAGCCTTCAAGATCATGTCTAGAATACAGTAAAGACTGTCCAATGCCACAAATCCACCCGAAGTCATAAAAGCCATAAAAGCCATGAGCCCGGAAGATGTCAAACAAGTAATTTAATATTCAACAAAGGAAAAGCTACCCAGGTGGCTCATGTACCCCAAAATAACACGGCACTCATCTTTAAAAAAAGCTTATGCATTAATCCTGTGCTAAATCTTTCTGTTTCCCATAGAAAGTTATCTCTCATGTGCTGTGGTGTTGCTTAAGTATGGATAAAATATTGTCTACTTATTTGGAATAAAATCAGTGACATTTTCTAGGGCTCGTATACTAAAAGAAATAGATTTGCTAACTCGAATTTTCAGCAAGAGGCAGAACTGGTGTGTAATGACTGGCTAATTGGGTGACTGGCTTATCTCAAACGCAGCTATATTGACTTTCCTTGGATCACTAAATTAGTTCGATCATTGTGATATGTGTATTACACGTCTTGGAGATAATTTTTTTGCTGTGTATGTAGAAAAATGTATTAATTTCCCAAGTAAGAATTCCAATGTTCCTCCAGTGACTCTAATAAATAACATGTAGAGAGGCACTCTTAAGTCGAAAAGGAATGGAAAACAGCATAATATTCACGTATCCTTTAAATATCATTTCTTCACAATCTCGGCGTTATGATTGAATTTCGCTTATTTACAACGCATTTTATAAACGTGGATCTGTCTCAAACAAATGTTCCAGTAGGTGGCGACGTTTGCCAAGAGATGCCTGTAAATTTTCAAAAGGTCGATGTATGCGCTGTGAAAATCTTATCATTGCATTCCCCCACTCCACTCCTAGGTTCTTCAATAACTGTGAACGCTAGATATCCTTTTTCATAGTCTAGGTTACAAATGCAGAGACTCGTACTGAATCAGCCTGCTTCCAAATGTCCCTTGTTGCTACCATAAAGAAAGTCTTTGCCTAAATTAAAAGCGACTTTATTTCCTAACCGTGTGCACTTGGAGAACAGAAACTGTGAAGATCATCCTCTACCTACCGACCTGACATTTTAAAATCTCTTTGTTTGGCATCTATCCTCGTTTACTCCTGATGCATCCTTGGGTTTCGTTATCAGTTTGGCCGTGGTAAAGGCAGCCTGTGGTTTGTGACTGGTCAACGAGCATTTTGTATGTATGATTGAGTATGATGGTACGTTGGTACATACAACTTAATCTTTTAGTAACTTTGTCAAAAATGTGTCCCCATTGGTCATGTGGATCTTTGTTGATTGACTTGAAGTGCTGTATGGGAGAAGACATTAGAAATACATTTCAAACTCGTGAAGCCAGTGTGACTCCACAAAAAATTCCAGGAATTGTTTCGTTTCATAGGGTACCCCAATGTAGGCTTTAGGAGTCCCCTAACATTTTACCTACATTTACCTTACCATTACACTACACAATGGGTTTTGGTATTGCCCTTTTACCTAGTTAATCGCTGCATACATTTTGTGTGGTTTTCCCCAAAAACCTAGCCTCATTAATTATGCATGAAGATTCTCAGAATCCCAGCAGGATTACCACCTTCTGCATAGTAACTATTTATAAGGGTCATCCCTTCCATCATTCACGATTGACACACAGCAAGGTAGAATCCCCTGAGCGTACCTTTTGGGTATATATACACCCTATCTTTGCCAAGGCAGCCAGAGGAGCAAGACTTCCATGCTGATACACTGACACAAGACGCTGAGGTTCCTGCATGGAGACACTCCAGCTTGCAGTGGTGTGACATCCCTCGTGTGGTCCCATCTGAAGACCAAGACGGGGTCCCACAGTCTCTCAATTCAGGTAATGGGGTTGACTTCAGCCTAGGGTGATTATTGGCTCTACACTTACATCCATGCTAGGTGCACCTAGGTACATCTAGTTAGGGTTGTATCGTAGAAGTACGCATTATTACTGTCATGTATTTTTATACCTGCCTGTATTCATTGTTTTAGCACTATGGTAGGAATCTACCATCCATTTACTCTATTGATGCTTATGATCATTTATAGCACTTGCAGGTAGATGCATCAAGCAAAATACCTCCCGGTAAAATAGCGAATCGGTAAAACAGGCCGATACCGACCGCAAAACCCCTAAATGCAATGCATCAACACAAATCGGTAAATAATAAAGAATCGCTAAAAAATTCCCCTCGGTGATTTACCGAATCGCTATCCAGCCTATCGGAAATAACGAATACCTAAGCAGGCCCCGGAAATACCGAATCGCTATTAAGGAATCGCAACGGAATGCATCAAAAATCGCAAATACTGAAACGCTCAGAAATCGCTATTTAGCATGAGCAAATTAAGGGGAATCTCAACCTGGAGGTAAAGTTATACAAATGATGAAAAAAAAAAAAAAATATTCTGACAGGTGCTGACAATCAGTAACCCTTCAAAATGACCCTGGAAACCCTGTTAGTCAACCAAAATGGCTGCCCCCTACGTGCTTGCTCGGAGGAGGAGAATCAATGCCCTGGCCCAGCGAACGAGGATAATCCAGGATAGGATCTTCAAGGTGCGCATCACATTGCTCGGGCAAACAGAGGAGCAGGTGTACGATAAGTACAGACTCAGCCCTGCCATGATAATGCGTCTAATAGCAGATCTGGAACCACAACTCCAGCACCAGACCCTTAGGACCCACGCAATACCAGCCCATGTCCAGGTCCTATGCAGCCTGCACCTGCTGGTGTCTGGAAGCTTCCAGGGGGTAATAGCAGAAGCCGGAGGCTTGTCGCAAAGCGCACTTTCACGCTTCTTCCACAGGTTCCTGGACGCCATGCTGGCATCGATACATCGTCACATCACCTTCCCTACGACCCCCCAACAGTTGAACCGCACCAAGCGTGAGTTCTACCAGGTGGCACAATTCCCCCATGTGATAGGGTGTGTCGACTGCACCCATGTCCACATCTATCCTCCCTCAGCCACCGAATACATCTACCGCAACCGGAAGTCATACCATTCCATTAATGTGCAGGTTGTGTGCAATGCCAAGCACATCATTACGGACCTCGTAGCCCAATTCCCAGGGAGCACACACGACGCATACATCTTCCGTCACAGTGGCATCCACAGGCACCTGCTCAACGATGAATTTGGAGTTGGACACCTACTAGGCACGTATTGATGCAACACCATTTAATCCATCCCCACATGTACCATAGCATTCATGCCGCTAACCATTCTCTCCCCATCCTGCAGGTGACAGAGCTTACGCCTTGCGTGAGTATCTACTCACTCCCTACCTCAACTCAGCAACACCACAAGAGTAGCGCTACAACAGAGCACACATCAGCACAAGGAATGTTGTAGAGCGCACATTCGGCATCCTCAAGAGTCGCTTCAGAATATTGCACAAGACAGGAGGTGCCTTGCAGTACCACCCAGTGACCTGCTGCAAGATCATAGCTGTCTGTGCCATCCTGCATAACATTGCAACAAGAAGGGGGATACCCATAGAGGTGTACGGTGAGGACGAGCTACGTGCACAGCAACCCCCCCAACACCGACAGGCACATGTGCCCAACACAGCAGAAGGGCAAAGGAGGCGGACATACATCACACGGCATCACTTCTGAGACAGGTAAGAAAGAGCCATGACAAGATGATATGCATTGCAAGGGTTTAATGCCCATTAACACCTGACTGGTGCTGATTAATGTAACAGAAACATGACACAGCGTGAATGAAAACAAAAGAGATAATGTCCATTGACAACACAGGTGCTGCATGTGGCACTACAGTTGGCCCATGGTTACCTCACCATGGCCAGGGAGCCATTGCATCATGGCTATTTACGTTTGCCACGGACACCCAGCCTCCTGTCCCGTGACTCCTCAACATCTCCTTGATCACTCACAGTGGCTGGTGCACTGCGCGCGCTGCGCCTCCTCTCGCTTGTCTCAGGCATGATGACGCTGCTCACACTTGAGGCTGCCTCACTCACCTCATCCCCTCCCGCACTGCTGATACTGGCAGTTCCAGACTGCAGGTGCTCCACTGCAGTGGTCATTCTCTCGAGGGTCCTTGCCACATCCCCACAATAATGGCCCATGTCCACCTGCAGGGAGACCGATCTGCGGGCTACCACAGCTGTGCTGTTGCACAGATTCTTGATGGCCTTAATTGTGGCATTGGTACTGAGTGAGTACTGCTCATGTCTCCTGCGCTCACTCCGTTGGCCTGCAACAACAGCGTGTGTTAGTTCCTGTAGACATACCTTAATGTCATTGTTGCCCTCTGCAATAGCTGTGGTCAGCTCTCGCACTGCGTCAGTCATTGCAGAAAATCTGTAGGACATCCCTGTCATGCTAATTTTCATTGCACCCATGTGTTTTGCCTCCAGGCGCTGAACACGCAGCATCCGGCTCTCCACGACTCCATACATATCTGCAGGATCTGCTGTTGTCGCTGCAGCCCTACCCAGGGATCCCGCCCGCTGTCTAGCTCACAGACGTGCTGCTGGTTGTGCGGTTGGGGTGACGACAGCCTGCTGCTGTACATTTTTGGCTGCTGGCCTCAGCTCCGTCTCCATCTCCTGCAGGGAGGAGACATTTGCCCTGCGGCTATGTGTGGTTGGCAGGACTTGTGGAGGTGGTGTTGGTGTTGCTGTCCGCAGTGGTTGTGTCGGTGTTCTTGACCGCGGTGCTGGTGGTGGTGTTCTTGTCCGCGGTGCTGGTGGTGGTGTTCTTGTCCGCGGTGCTGGTGGTGGTGGTGATGTTTGCGGAGGTGGTGAAGGGGAAGGACTGCCTCCACGTTCCTGCGTGTTCTCCGCATCAGTCACCACTGGGGTCTCACAGATGACTAGGCGGGCGCTGTCATCTGATTCCATGGGGGAGGCATATGTGTGTGAAACAGAGCATTGTTCTGTTTTCATGTCATGCACCTCAGGGGTCAGACAGGAACCCTTTCATGTTATGACTACAACTCCCATGAAGCATCACTCTGTTGAGGGATTGTGCTTTAGGCACGGCCACCTGTGCACTGTGTTTGGCTTGGGGAAATGGGCAGGGGTTGACAAGATGCTGCATATCTGCGCTGGCATGCATCTTACCTTGTCCGCCTTCCGCAGCACCTGAGGTGTCCAGTTGGGTGACCCCCACAACAGCTTCCGGTTCGATGGTCGACTCCACAAGGTCCTCGAGGGCTGTGTTCGGTGTCACATTTGAGGACCCACCACCTGTGCCAGCGCATCCTTCACCCTTTCCGCGATCTTCTCCTTAGCCCTTTTGCGGAGGTCGTACCACCGTTTTTTAAGGTCCTCGATGCTGCGGTGGGTGACTCCCACAGCATTCACACTGTCCTTGATGCGCAGCCACATCCTGCGCATCTATGCCTCTGGCACCTTCGGGGACAGTCTGCCAAACAGTTTTTCATGCCTGCTGCTGACACCCTCTATCAGAATCTCAAGTTCCTTGTCAGAAAACTTGCGTTTTCTCTTCCTGGTGTTTTTCTTTCCCTTGGGTGCTTCTTTCTCCATGATGCACTGCTGTGCAGGTCCTGGTCACTGCTGGCTGTGTATTGCTCCTCTGCTCCTGTGCTCTGCCTCCTCCTCTGAGCTCCTCAGGGCACCGAGTGAAGCATGGGCTGAGCTGCTTCCTGGTTGTGACGCCATCAACCTGCTTCCGGAGCGCCGCGTGTTTTTGCCGATTTCGCTAATACCGACTTCGCTAATACCGATTCGGTATTTGCTATTTCGGTATTTGCGGAATCGGTATCTCCCAGTCATCTCGCAACGTTTTACCGATTTTTACCGATTCGGTAATATTTAGCGATTTTATTGATGCATAGCGGTTTGCATGTCCTTATTAGCGATTCCTTATTTTTCGCTAATAACGACTAGGAATACTGATTTTTGATGCATCTGCCAGTTTGTGTCTTATGGTTGTTTCAGCAGACCTATTTTACACCAGAATGATGCTGGTTCAATAAATGCTTATTGAAAAACGTCCCCAATGTTTATTGTGTGTATTTCTCTGAAATGAAGTGAGAATGAGTGACTGAGCGAAAAGTACAGTACTGTTTCCATGATCCCTGATGGGACAGAGTTGTCATGTTCGGGAGTTGCAAGAACTATTCTCTCCTTCGTAAGAGAAGCTTACAGTGCACTGTGAGCTTGCTGGTATATAGGCGAACATACCCGGTGGGGGTGTCTGGAATCAATCTGGACACCAATCCCACAGTCTATGTTGTTTGAATGCATAGATTCTATATAGGTTTATAGGAACTACATGACAGTATTAAGCCCGGGTGATGAACTCCGCTCCGCTTGCGGAGTTTTCTGAGTTTTCCACACTCTGCATTACACGGCGCTGGCGGAGTTTTTTACCTCGCTCGCATTTGTCAACATTAAGATGGCGAGCGCGAGTGAGGAAAATCCACCTCCCGGCGAGATTTTTCCTTGTTCGTCAACATCAAGTTGGTGAGCACGAGCGTGGAAAATAAACCTCCTGACGAGATTTCTCAATGCAGGGGGGTCAGGGTTCTCATTGCGAGTGGTCCCGTATGCTCGTGACCGCTCGTGTTGAGAAACTACCTGTTCGCGTTGAGAAAGCTGCTGCTCGAGTAAAAATCTACTCGAGCGGCAGAAAGGAAAATAGCGCCCGCTTCCGTTGGGCATGGTGCCATTCGTGATGTTTGCACAGTGCAGACAAGCATCCGGCACTGAAAATCATTGTGAACAGCATTTCTCTATTGCACTCCGCCTCGTGCGGAGCTCCAAGTAGTGCAGCTAAGTTTTTTCCACTTGGCGGACTTTTGCGTAGCGTAACTCTGCGAAATGTGGAAAGTGGATATTTTTCTTTATTTATGTCCCATTATACACCCTCTCTTTCACGTCCCGAGCTCATCATGATGGTAATTAGAAAACCCGGGCGCATCAACGTAAGGTTGCACACAACACATTTCTTCCTCTAACTGCAACCACACATTCTTATGGTCAAGCCGATTCCGAGAAACGAGCCCCTGTTGTAACCACCCCCTCTTATGGTCAGGTCAATTCTGAGAAATAAGCCCCCGTTTGCCAAGACACGACAACCGATTCCGAGAAACCAGCTCCTGTTTGCTAAGACATGACACCAGACATCCTGTCACGACCATTTCTCTCTCTTATCTAAGGAACCAGCCTAGGGTTATTTCTCATCACTCTGCCTCTGCCGTGACTTCCTCACGATTATGACACAGTTACGTCGCTACTGCCATGATTTCTGTATGATTGCCACATTAGTAACTGAAATTTGCTAAAGGGAAACTCCTTCCTCTTTTCTATGTATATATACTGTATTTTCTTTGATTAAAGTAGAGACTATTCCCGAGCCTCCTTAGGAGACGGAGCTCTCCCTTAACTCGAGTTACTGAATAAAGACCCTGAATTCTAACCACCACGGACTCTGCTCTTCATGCTTGACCTTATTGATATTATAGAAATTCCGATCAAGGTTAATTACTAAAATATTTACCACAGAACTCTGCCCAGGGTTAGATAGAATCACTTATTATGATATAAGAAAGTTTATTTTAAGATATTTATTATTCCAGTATATAAACAAAATAAAAGTAAGAGCACAGTATAGAGCAATACGACTTGCAGGCTGAAATGTCTTAATAGGTTAAGCTGTAATAATATGAGATACAGAATAGTGACAGCCACAATATTGATAAAGCAAATTGTCACAAAATAGGTTTTCCATAAAGAAACTTCCCTTCTCTCTGCAAACATAGATCAACTATAGATCTGCACACTCCCTTAAGTTTCCCATCTCTTCATACCTGGGACTGTTGACACCAACTTGAACATCTGACTGTCCTGGTACATGATACAAAAAAAAACTCCTTTTTCTTGATTTATCCAAGTTCATTGCCAGGTTCCACTCTTCTATTGTGGGCTGTGTCTGGCAATCTGTCTCAAGGAAAGCTGTTTCACCCTCCTTCTCCGGTGGCCACGGTGATAGTGGATGCTTCCACTCTAGGGTAGGGAGCTCATCTGGGTGGTCTGGAGGTCAAAGGTTTTTGGTCTCCAGAGGAAAGAATGTTTTGCATCAATCTTGGGTGATACCTTTAGGTCTCAAGGCCTTGCTCCCTTCCCTTCGTAGTCAATCAGTTCAGGTCTTAACAGACACTACTACTGCAATGTGGTATATCAAAAAGCAGGGAGGAGTAGGGTTGTATTTTCTTTGGAGAGAAGCTTTGGGACTTTGGGACTTTGGGCCTAGGCCTGGGATATATAGGTCGACATGTTTCTGCTTATAGACGCTAGCTCAGCAAAGCTTTCATCAGGACTAGATTTGAAAATAAAAAATAAAAAATACCCAGGCGGGCCGCGGAAGTGCACGTAGTAGGTTGCTTGAGGGGAGCCGTCAAGGAAGAAATTATCCTTGCCGTGAAGAGATCCCCTGCCGCGGTGCCCATGTAGCACCACAATACAACTTTTCTAAACTGTAGGCCTTGGAAATTCTGAGACTACCTACATCGGGTAAAATCGTGAGTTTACCTCAACATGCACAGACATCCCAAAGTTTAGGGTACGCCTCGGGATTTTTTATTTTTTATTTTCAAATCTGGTCTTGATGAAAGCTTTGCTGAGCTAGCGTCTATAAGCAGAAACATGTCGACCTATATATCCCACAGGATACTTTTGGCTCAAATTTATAGCCAGTAGTGTCCGAACCACTTGTTTTTAACGATCGTGGTCGGACTCTTCATTAAAGTTGTTTTGGAGTTCAGTCCGCCATCTTTTAATCCACTTATCCCCCTGAGCACCATCTTACACGTCCTTTACTTACCAGCTCCGCTGTAATTCAGGCGCGGGAGAACACCAAGGAGACATTCGGTATCCTTGGTGAAACCCTATGATGAAGCATGTCATCAACTATGTTGATGAGTGAGGGTTCTACTTTTTAACAAAAGTTGCTTTTCATCTAGTCATACACCTTGATATTATGTACTTCCATTTCTTTCTTTCCCTTATATATTTGGAAATTACTTATCTGAATAAAACTATCATTGGTTGGTTTCTTTTTATTTTTATTGTTCTCGTCACTTTGTTGTTCTATAGTTAAACATGTACAAGAGCACTCATCCAAATTCTAAATGTGTTTACATCTAATATGCTGAGATAGGAATGTGTGATAGGAATGTGTGTTTTCAATATTGTGACACAGCAGCTGCTCACTAAAATTATTAAAATAAACTCTCTAACATCCTCCCATTTCTCAAATATGAAGTCCTGTTTTGATCTAAAAGAAACTTTTTTATGGGTTTTGCATGTAACATGAACACACCATTTCTCAGCAAAATGTCTGTGATAGACACTCACACATCACGCAAAATAAAAATAACTTAAAGAGTAAAGGTATTTAAAACAATTTGTTTAAGAATTACTCAAGGTCATCAGGGTAAGACTCTCTGCAAAACAGAGCCAGCTCTACCAGAAAAAAGGCTTAACATAGGAAAATTTGTAAAATATTAATATTAAGCAGTAACAAAACTGTTAAAAAGTTAAAACACACCTAAATACAAATTTCACAATGAATTTACAAAAATAAAGAAACACATAGTGAGTAAGATGACACCAAAACTATAAAAATTCAAAGAGGGAAACCAGAGATATGGCCGGTACTAGCTAGCTATACACCACATCCTAACATTGAAAGAATGAGAGATGTAGAACTGTTAGCTCAGCTAAAACAATTCATTAAAATACATAGACAATTGGTATAATATGTCTTGCGGACTCTGACAATCCAACCTGCTATTAGAATTCCACACCACACCCCTCATCAGGGGAACACAAACAAAATCACACCACAGACTATACAATCAGTCATTGGTAAATTGCCCGCAAAAAGGGAAGAAATTCCATTCTGGTTAGCCCAGCAAATTACTCAAATAGAGGCAGTATTTCCCGATAGTAGACCTCATGAAAAACACAGGATTCTAACAATCTGTTTACCAATGGGGATTGCACCACACGTAGAGGACTGTGACACTTGGGGTACAGTCTTTGCTTCAATCTACACAGTGTTCCGTCTATGGCGGTAATACCAAATGTTCTCAGACAGATTCAAACTGAATCTCGGTATGAAATTACTGAAAGATTTCAAACAGGTCTCAGCTATCTTATTAGCTAACATTAAATGTGAAGCAGCATCGGTGGCAATCTGCCAAAAATTAAAAGTACTCGATATTACTGAGCAACCGTATGAACTTGCCAGAATTATTGAAAAATGTTATGAAGAACTAGGAAGAGATAGTTTGGGAGGGAAACCTGTAAAGCCTGAACTAACCGAAAATCCTGAAAAAGTTTTTATCAAAAACAATCTCACTACTCCTAAAAAGAAGTGGGAAAATACTAGACAGTCACTTCCTAAAGAGAGGAGCTCTCAGTCCAGAGGTAGATCTCCTCAAAAGGAGCACTCTGAAAAGAGATATAACCTCAGAAATAGGGATAATTTAAGAAAACCTGATAGATATCAAGATACTGATACACGACCCTCTCGTACCTTTCAGACTTCCTCGCGGAAATCCGAAAGAAGAGGACGATCAGAACACAAAGAAGAACGCATGAAGTCCAAAGACGATCAACACATTCCAAAAAATAAGAAAACTCAATTCACCAAAAAGAAGGTAGCAAGTATTAAAATCAGACATGCCGAGGAACTTGAGGACACAACTCAAGAACGGGGAGTGGGCCCAGACAATGCTGGACAGCGCAGCAGAAGTTACCTTAGCTCGCAGGATCCTGAAGGATCATCTGGAGACAGTGGATTTAAATGAATGCATTCAGGTGGAAACTGCCGATACCAGGGTTAGCGTACCCCATAAGTTATATGAAGTAACACTCCGGATAGAGGGGGACATAACTAGAAAAATAAAAGCACTCTTTTGGGAAAAACTATCAAAGGGTTTTGACATCCTTCTGGCCACCTGAATTTGTCAGGGAGTGCCCAAACGGCGAAGAAATCATTATGCCAGCCTTCTCTAATCATATTCCTATTCATAAAAAATATACATATGCCAGGAAATGGGCTCTGGCCCAGGCTCCAGCATTATATAAAAATCAAGTGGGATGGGATGAGGACTCTCCTCACCATAAAATCCAGTTAACAAATCGACATACTGCTCAGAGGAAGTATCCAGTTAAGCAAGAACCTAAAAAACAGGTCAGGGAGCTCTTAGATCAACTTGAATACCAAGGGGTGATTGAAACATGCACCTCGTCAATGAACAATCCTTTGTTTCCTGTCTCCAAACCAGACAATACATATCGTCTAGTTTTGGACTACAGACATTTAAACTCTTGTTGCAAAACTTTTGCAGTACAAAACGCACACAGTGCAGCACTGATAAATAACATCGTACGCAAGAAATATAATACTACATTAGATATTTCAAATGGTTTCTTCTGTCAAAACATTGCACCAGAAAGCAGGTATTTGGCCGCTTTCTCAATAATGGGGACAAATCGACAATTTTGTCGTCTCCCCCAGGGATTCAAGAACAGACCTGGATTATTTTCAGCAAGAGTAACAGAGTTACTACAAACGTATGATGATGAGGCATTATCTTATGTCGATGACATCTATCTTACAGATGATGATTGGGACAGGAACTTGACCAGGGTGAACACCATAATACTTGGATTCGCCTGTGAAGGGTACAAATTAAATTTTAAGAAATCACGAATTGCCCACCTAAACGTCCTATTCTTAGGATACGAACTTTCAAGTGAAGGCAAGATCCTGTCAGCAAACTTTTTAGAAAAATGTGCGCTGCTCCAACCTCCAAAAACGCTGAAAAACTTAGAGTCAATTCTAGGATTCCTAAGCTTCGGAAGAACTTACATTTTGAATTACACAGAAAGGGTTAAACCTCTCTAAGAACTAATCAAACCTGATTTCAAACCAACTAATTGGACTCAAAAACACACAGAAATTTTGCGTTCAGTGCAAACAGACATGTTGGCAACAACACATTTACAGACACGCGACAATGTATGCAACCGTGTAATCTGAAGCATCCCAGGGAGAAGCGGATTCACCTACCTAACCTTTAATGAAGGTGAAAAGGTGCCAATAGCTTACAAATCACGCTTGTACATACAAGCTGAAATGAAATTCACTTCAACAGAAAAATTTCTGACAGCGGTTCAAACTGCAGTAGCAAAAAAGAGAGTACTCGCGCAGGGTAAACGCATAATGGTCGTTACGCCTGTACCTGCCTTAGAGGCAGTGACAAAAGCGAGCATTCCGAATGCAAAAGCTTTACATCCGAGATGGATACAATGGGTTAACTCTCTTGCTGCAACAGACATTGAACACGTTTTTGACCCCTACTTGAAAATTCAAGAATTTCTACAATACAAACGTGAATATCCTCTGCCCATTGAAATTCTACCTCTAGAACATTGCAGCTGTATAATATATACAGACGGATCAGCACAGCCCGCTATTGGTGGTAAACAAGCTTATAGTGCTGCGTGCGAGATTGTTAAAGGTCGCTGGCGCGATGGTAAATTCAGACCTATGGTCACAAAAACTTAATCACTAGGAGACTGTACAGCTCAGCAAGCAGAACTACAGGCATTCAAGATGGCGCTTGAAAATACCGATCGCAAATTCCCCACACTCATAGTGTGCGATTCGTATTACTGCGTCCAGTCTTACAAAGAATACTTGCAGAACTGGGTTCAAAACGGTTTCAAAGACACAAAAGGTGGCACAATCAAGCATAATCTGCTTTGGGAACAGGTAGTTCTATTACAGAAAGAACTACAAAAGACTCACGTGATCCATACACTGAGTCATCAGCGTGATGGCGTTCATGTTGCAGGGAATTCATTGGCTGATGAAGCCGCAAAGGCAGCTGTGCAAACGGCTTCCGTAGCTGCAATCACTCATTCAAAAACAAAAATAGACAGCGAAATAATGTCTCAGTAAAAGGCAGTGGTAAAACACTCCCGAAAAGGCTTTCCACTAGATAGAGTAATCCCAAACATGGAACACAGATTAGGACTAATTTTAGCAGCACATGAAGGGCTTGCCTCTGCACACGCAGGTATTTCCGCCACAGTTTCATTATTAAAACAGCGATACTGGTGGCCGCAAATGAGGAAACAGACCAGAAACTATGTTTTGGAATGTTAAATCTGCTAAAAAAAGAAAGTTTAAACAGTGAAACGTCCTGCACAGATGCCCCTTCTTATTTCAAATAAACCACTAGCGTGCATTTACCTGGACCACTGTTGTCCCTTACAATGGGATGGCAACTATAAATATATCATGGTCGCAGTGGATTCCTGCTCAAGATTCATTTGGATGAGCCTCAGCGCTCGGCTGACACCCGAACTGTTATAAAAGATTTGCGAGTCTTTATCAGCACATACGCAATCGGCACACTACATTCTGACCAGGGTCCAGCGTTTAGCTCTCGAGCTTACAAGGAGGCCATGGCCAGTTTGGATGTTGCATTGCAGTTTTCGAGTCCATTCCATCCTGAGGGAAATTCGGTTGTGGAGAGAACAAAACGTGACATAAAGCAATCTATAGCAGCTAGGGTATTAGGTTCAGGTGATGGGTGGGTCAAACATCTAATAAATGTCCAACATAGTCTTAAAAACCTGCCAAGAAGTGCAATCCCTCCATATGAACTCCTTTTTGGTACTAGAATGTTGTTTGAAGACCTCGATTGTCACACTTCAGTGGTGGAACGAAAACCATTTCATATCAAAGATTGTTTGGCTGTTTTACAGGACTTAAATGAAACAAGAAGAAGTCTAAGCAACACCCATGAAAAGCCAACGACCACTGAAGAAAAACCACCTGTCCCAGCAAGACCTGTCTGCATTCCAAAGGTTGGGATCTAGCCAGTGAGAAAATAGCGGACAAGAAGGAATTTGGGCCTTCTTACAGAAAACCAGTACCTGTACTGGCAATCCACGGACAAGAACAGTGCTACGGCCGCCCCTTGCTGGAAGAAAGGAGAACCGGTCTGTATCGATTGACATGGTAGAACCACACCATGTGGCCGATAATAAGTAGTAGGCCCAGTGGGCTCCCAAGATGTAGCAGACAACCAAATCTTGCTACCATCCAAGAGGTTCAAACAGAAAGAGTCATCACCTTTGAAGATTCTAAAGTGGGAAAAGAAGGACTATGCAACAAAGCCATGGAACTTGTGCCTCTTGAAAACCAAATGACAGTTCGTCAAGAAACTCCCGTCTACAATGATGTAGCATCTGACTATACAAATATGTCAAGGGAACAAGCAACTCCAGCAATTTCTGAGAATTCGGATGCAATACCGACTATTGACAGAACTGCCTCTGGCTATTTTATCAACTTTGATAACTTTTCTGAGGATCCCAATGAACCTGAAACTACGCCAGAAAATAAAACCTTCAAGGAAAAATTAACGGAACTTGGTCAAGAGCTTGCTAAAACATATCTGGTTTCACCATGGGTTGAATTTTGGATTCGGTTAGGTGTATTTTTTCTATTGCTATGGCTCATTCTTGTTTTGAGCCTGGGAAAGCTGATAGATGGAAAACACATTAAAATGGACACAGCAAGTAAGAACATCAACTTGTTTCTAAAGCCACACAAATCATCTCATTGTGCACAACGAGACCTGTCATCAGTGAACATCACAGCGGTTCCTCTACCAGGTGGAACAGCATGGAATACAACTGATTATGACATTTATGGCCCAGTCGAGCTGCTAAAAATCCCACACCAATTTAAGGTTTCCTTGATTGACTTCGTTTCACCCAGCACATTTTCAGATGATTGGGACTTAAATGTTTTAACTTATAATCAATGGGAACATTGTCCAACACCTCCAAAAGGAATTACTAAAACATTTATTGGAAAATTTCTATATTTCACAGGTTTTAATGTTACAAACCCAGAAAGTGTTTTACTTTAAATATGTTAATAAGACAGGCATGAAAAGTATGTTGACAAATACTAAACAAATGTATTCTGCGGCCTTTTATGCTCAATTGTCCACCTTAGGCTTTGACTTTTGGAAAGACAACATTGAGACAAAAACTGTTTGGGGCGCAAAGGTCTGGCAGGTACAAGTTTTAGAAGCATCATCCCAGAACAAATGATGTTCTTAAATGACACTGTTAAACAGACGGCTTGTCTTGGCATCGCTAAGATAAAAGATTTAAACAAACCGTCCATACCTAAACCCACACCTGATAGTAATTTAACTTCAAGTGAGGAGGTAGACGTAAACTATATTTTACAACAGAACAGAACAAATCCTGATTGGAAAAAATGGTTAATCTGGCCCATAGACACGGATAACTGTCAAGATAGATTCCTGAACAAGACACAAGGGTTTACAGTAACTAGGCCAGATCCAAGATATATCCAAAGACAACATCCAGGGATAATAACAACTTATAGTGCAGGAAAACTATGCCTTGAGTGGCTGAAGAGATCCACACTTCCAGAAATAAAACAACACTTATCTTTGCTTAAAGATGACGTTGATTTATGAGAATTCTTACTGGGATCTCATAATCCACGTCATAAACGTTTCATATTCACTGGTATATATGCTGCATACAATGAAGCATGAAAAGTCATGCAAATTGAAAAAGCTGAAAGAATACGAGAAATGGATTGTATTCATTTAGAGAAATCACTCTCTGTAGTTGACAATGGCTTAACAACTCTGTCGTCCAGAACATATTCTACAGACAGCATTGTATCCTCTGCCATAGACATTATAGAACAAGACTTGCTAATGTTACAACATGGCCAGTCTCAATTACGTTCGATAATGCTGCTGGCTGGACGTTACAAAACCTTCGTTCTGGCTATGTGCCTTGGCGTTTAATCAACACTACGTCCTTGTTTACTGTGTTTAACCTTACAGAGGCAGCTTTCCAATGGTAGCTACATTATTTTTAATGATCACAGCTGTTGTTGAATGAGGCCAGGAATAGGCTATCTCGTTAGTGTGTCAGCCAGGGTCACTTGTTGTATGCAAGTATTGTTTCCTAAAACTAAGACAGACGGGGAGTCGCTGCTATGGCCTTCACTGAAAGTCTCTTTTATTCAAATTGTTACTTTAAGCAGAATGAAAGCCATTCTTTTACAAAAAACTGTGCCACTGACCCAGTCCAAAGAGATGTATGATCTGCAAGTTGCAAGGACTTCTGCAGAGATACATGCATTATTATCAACAAACTGCCCAATACGTTTCTCAGAAATGTTATGTCGTATCTTTAACATGTCTGATACCAGCGGTATTGCACATGTATTTAGGACGATTTTTTCGGGACTGTTAGCACCCTTTGAAGCAGTCTCGGGCATTTTTCCTGATTTCGTACCGTCTGTGTTCGGCGGCCTGCCTCTCATTTTGGGACTCGTAGCAGGGATCTTATTTTTATTGCTCCTGCTCCGTTATGGCAAATCCGGCCACCAGCGATACCCAAGTCAGCATGGATGCGCTCCAGGCATGAGGTATCGTGAACGCATAACACAGATCCTTGGCTTGGCTCATTTGAGAGATCTGAATACCACATGGTTATATATATATATGTGTGGGTGTACTTGTAAAGCACACTGCGACTCCATGCAGTATCCTGGCGCTGAAGACTGCTGGGGAACCCGTCCTGGTTTTCCCTGTGAGATGGTCCCTTTCTGGGTATCTCCAAGGTGAAACCAGGCATCCCCGGTGTCTGTGGGGGCCATTGTAGAGATGAGGCAAGCTTAATGCCCAGAGTTGCCGAGTGTGTTCCCTGGTTAGAGTAGGCACCGAGGCGAGAATTATCAAGTCCGTTTTGACCCTGGTCCACGACCCTGCCGCATCGGGAATTGAACCCTAGTCCCGGGCCGTTCTCTGCTTACGGGTCTGCCGCCTCTAACCAGTGAGCCACACCACTCCACTGTCATTCAGACCAATCTGATAAGATTGCAACTTACCTGTTCTACGATGCCTGCTTTGTGGAGAGGAATGCGTGTTAGATATCTGTCTGACACTTCCATCAGCACAGCCAACGGAGGTTGACGCTTTGCTTGGTTCGGTAATGGCTCATGCATTGTGTTGCCCCCAACGGCTACCAATCCTGATGACGGCATTCATTGAGATCTCACCGGCAAATCCTACTGGTGGTGAAATACACGGACCAACAGGCACACAGGTACCATCTGCTATGAACATTGCTAACGTGGCTGACGCTGACGGCGATGCTTCTCATCTGTGTACAATTGATCTTCTTAATGAAGTGGTCGAACTTTCACCGACTGTGGTAGACGATTTCTTTGCCAGCCTTGAGGACTTAATGTTTTCTCCTGACAGCGAGAATAACTTTTGAGATTATCACACAGCATTCTTTTCGAACTCTGAAATTCGACCTTCACTTTTTCCATAATAGAAGCTCCCAAGTTTGGAACTTTATTTCGCTACAATTTAATTTGAATTTTTTTTTTCCAAAACAGACTGAACTTTGGGACAAAGGGCCAGATGCATCAAGCAAAGAAATAGCGAGTCCTTAATAGCGATTTTTAAGGAATCTCTATTAAAGACTCGCTGTTGTCTATGCATGAAGAGAAATGGGAAATAATAAAGAATCGGTAACATTCGCAAAATACAATAGCGAGTCCATGTGAAGGACTCGCTATTGGTAAAAAACGCACAGCTCGCATAAATTCCGCACATTGCAATAGCTAATTGCGGGCGCAATTAGCGACCGCAATTAGCTAGCGCAAAAAACAATAGCGTGAAAACTACAGAGTCGCCTAGGAAGCAGACTGATAACATCACAACCAGGAAGTCAATCAGCAATTGCAGCCACCTGTGCACAGAGGAACACAGAGGCAGAAGCTGAGTGCAGGGAGACAGAGCTGAAGGAAAATTACTGCAGCCAGCTCACAGGGGGAGACAGCCATGTCCCAAACAGCCACAGAGGAGGGTGCAGTGGGCAGAAAACGAAAAATTAAGTTCAGTGAGGGTGAACTTACCTCCTCATTGAGGAGGTCGCAAACAATCATGAAAAGCTGTTTGGGAAGCTCCCCTTAAAGTGCCAGAGGCAGACAAGAGAAGGATCTGGAACAGGATCAGGGACAAGGTAAATGCTGTGGGGGTCACACACCGCAGCATAGATGACCTGAAGAAACGCTGGTACGACCTGCGCAGTCGTGCCAAGGAGCGTGTAGCGGAAAGGCTGAAAGAGGCGAAGGGGACTGGAGGAGGAGGCCCAACAGTCCCAGACAACACACCCCAGGAGGACATGGTGGAGGGCACAATTGAGCATGAAGCTGTGGTTGGGGTAACGATCCTGGACACATCTGGCCCAGCCTGTAGCACACAAGGTAAGATGCATGAGTATGAACTGAAGTATGTACACACTGATAGTGGGCAATTGTGAATCGACCTGCAAAATAATGTTAAAAATAGTCCAGCACACATTTCACATAGGGAGACCAATGCATCATGGGACCTGTAGTCAGTACTACCCAATAGCCAGTTTGAATCCAATACAGTAAGCACTAATGCTGACAATAAGCAGTACAGTGATAGATGAGAGTCAGTTAGAACATAAAAGTATTATTTTTATTAAGTTTGCATTTTAAAATGACCAAATCAAATAACATTGCACTGTTTCACATCACAGATGCAGCTGATGTACACAGTGAAGATAGTGATATAGAAGACATCACACAGCCCGACCAAGAGTCAGCGGTGTCAAAAGATGTGACACCACCACCCAAAGCCAAGGCACCAGCTAAACGCAGGGCCACAGTTACACCACTGCAGCCAATGGAGAAAGAACAGGATAAAAGTGCTGCACCTAGTACAAGCCGTGGAAGTGCCAGCAACACACCTACACCGCAGGCACATGTCCGGCCAGGGACAAGTCGCAGGCCATTGACCCATACTTGGGCACAGGAAGCAGGAAGTCCCGATCAGTGGGGTGGCGTGGAGTCACAGATGGTGCGGGTGCAGCGCGTGCAAGCAAGGCACATGGGAGCAATCAACCTGCAGATGACAAAAATGAACACTAATATTACTGCAATCGCTGACAGTGTGAGGGAGCTCACAACTGCACTAGTGGAGGCACACAGGGAATCGAACAACGCCCTGCTGGAGGTTGCGCGTGTGATGCAGGAGGGACACACCACAAAGAGGAGAAGGCATCACCAGTTTCTGACATGTATGGCCGCCTATACCAGGTCAAACAACAAGATCAGCACAGGCGTGGCCCAGCTGTCACGTCGTTCTGTAGAAATGCAGATAGATATGGGCCATTGTTGTGGGGATGTGTCCAAGGCACTGGGGCATATTACAACTGCCGTAGAAATGATGCAGGCTAGCACTGGTGTTCAGGGTGATGTAACAGCGGAAGAGGGTAGTGAGGGATCAAGCCGCAGCAGCATCACTGTGCCACTCACCACTGTCAGGAGGAGCAGTAGCCGTAGACAGCCAGCCCCAGCTGCATCCGGAAATGCAGATGCAGAAGCAGGAGAAAGACATTTGGGTGTGAGAGGGAGGAGACGGTAAACACAATTGGAGGGGTGTTAGACTTCATGGTGACGTAACCATATACAAGACTATCTTTGTGACTGCATTACAAGTCCTCAGTGTGTCTACTCTGTCCTTCAGTGCATGGAGTTAATGTGCTCATGGACACCATTTTTGTTATATTTACGCACCCCTACCACCTGCCGTGGTAATAAATAGTTCTACTTCAAATGCTGATGAGTGTTGTGTGTCATTGTTACATACCTTAGAAATAATGCTGGGTGATGTCAGCACGTTTTCTCTGTCCCTCCGCTGAACTACCAAGGTGTGCACGGCGTGGTTGTGCTGGGGGCTGGTTGCCCTCTGTGTCGGATTCCTCAATGGGAATGCCTCTCCTTGTAGCTATGTTGTGCAACATTGCACATGCCGCTATTATCCTGCAGCAGGTTTCCGGTTGGTACAGCATTGCTCCTCCAGTTTTATGCAGGATGCGAAAGCGACTCTTGAGCAGTCCAAATGTCCGTTCAATTACATTACGTGTCCAGATGTGGGCTGCATTGTACCTCTGTTGTTGTGGGCTGGCTGGGTTAAGGTAGGGAGTCAAGATGTAATGCCTCACCGCATATGCACTGTCACCTACAGAGTTACAGACAAGATGTTAGTGTCAGGTATGCATTGCCATGACTAAGTCAGTGATGTGTACAGTGTACAACTTACCTAGCAGGTGTCCATTGCCAAAATCTCCCCTGAGCAGACGTGTGTGCAAGCCACAATGGCGGAAGATGTAAGAATCGTGAGTGCTTCCAGGGTATTGTGCTACCAGGTCGGTGATGATGTTATCAGCATTGCACACTGCTTGGACATTGATTGAGTGATATGCTTTACGGTTGCGGTATATATACTCATTTACGGCAGGGGGACATATGGCTACGTGGGTGCAATCAATGCATCCAATCACGTGTGGGAACCTTGCTACTTGGTAGAAATCCTGTTTTGTTTGGCTCAATTCCTGTGGGGTGGTGGGGAAGCTGATGTGGTTACTGATCACAGTCATCATGGCGTCCAGGAAGGATTTAAAGAAACGCGAGAGGGAGCTCTGTGATACCCCTCCTGCTTCTGCCACTATGTCCTGGATACTACCTGACGCAAGGAGGTGCAGGCTACATAGCACCTGGACATGAGTAGGTATGGCCTGTGTCCTATGTGTTTGCCGCTGCAATAGTGGGTCCAATTCAGCTATCAGGTCTAGTATCATGGCTGCATTCATCCTGTACTTATCATATATCTGCTCACGTGTCTGTCCTAACAATGTGATGCGCAGGCGGAAGACTCTCTCCTGGATTTGCCTTCTGGCCTGGCCTGCTGCAAGTATCCTCCTTCTCCTCGCGAAGATGTATAGTCCTGCCATTGTGGGAGGCCACTGTGGCCTCATGGGTCTGTTTAAATAGACCTCTGATGTGAGGCAGGTGTGTGAGGTATTTTTTTTTGTTATTTTTTTTTTTACCACCTGATTGTGATTCCCTGTAAACTGCGCATGCAAAATAGCGATTTTTGCATGATTCGCTATTAGCGAGTTTTCATGCATGTGATTTGCGAGTTCTTCGCGCTTTCGCAAATATGATTTTGCGCTTTCGCTATGTGACTCGCAGAGTCTTTGGTTTCTCGCTAGGTGCGAGTCGCTAATGGGGTTCTGCCTTGTCATTGCGATTTTGTTCCGCTTTCGCTATTTAGCGTTTGCGATTCCGCTATTTTTTAGCGTTTTTGATTCATGCATGCCGTTTCTTCCATTTGCGATCGCAATTGGTGATTCGCACCAGTTGCGATCGCTTTTTTGCTTGATGCATCTGGCCCAAAGTAATCTGCTTAAAGTAGAACTATTCTTAGAGAACAAGAATTCTTTGACTACTTCCAAGACTACTTCCAAGAAACAGTATTGACCTAATGCACAAATGAAACTAGCCTGTATATTCTGTTAAGGAATGGACTCGACCTTTTTTCTGCATCTAGAGCCATTTCAGAAATGTAAATTTTGTGATTCATTTGGTTAGCATTTCTAATATCATATCATATGCTTACAATGAAATCATTGCTTTTAGATGCATACTGTACAAATGCTCATTTTGTGTACGACCAGTTTCTTAAAATACATTTCATGCTTTTTTTGGGTGGGATTGTAAAAACACATACTCTGGCTTCTATGTTTTAGTATTTACTCTTAGATGAACATAATAGCGTGGAGTGGATGTTGTAAACCATTTTAGGGCACTATTGTAAATTTCCCGATTCATGCCCTTATATAGGTATAAATCACCATGTCCTTATATAGGCATAAGAATCATAACTATATTTTGACATAGCTCATGCAGTCCAAATACGGCAGGGCTACTTCCACTAGTTCTGAAAATCTACAACGATTTCTTGGAAAACTCGGCTTCAGCAGCTACGGACTTTATCTTGCTTGAGAATTAACTTGTCCAAGAACTCATGGAGTTTTCAAAGAACTGAGACTCTTTGATGACTTTAATATGTCCACCTTTATGTCAAACTTGCCAACTTCAAGGTATAAATATGCCAACACTTGCCTTAGCAAACACACGGTGGTTTGGAGCAGTTCGACTATCCACTTGCCCCACGCATCCTGCTACAGCAAGTGCCAAAGGAAGCCGACCCTCCAGCAGACGCACTGAGAGAGACGCTGTCTTTTCTCCTGCCGAGAAATCCAGCTCCAGTGTTTTCAAGCTACCCTTGCGGGTTGTTGGGAAATTGAGTCCGAGACTAATCTTCTCCATTCTAAACTAAGGTACGGAGCTGATTAGACCCTAAGAGAAATCTTGGACAGATTCTGGGCAAAAGAATACTACATTTATGCTACACCTCACTTACTTCTTCCCTCGTACTAAGCTTAGGTTAGGTACACCAGGGTAGGCGTATTTTTGCCTTTGTTATTTATGTATGTATTTATCTATGGTTTAGGAACCATACAATGCTCTTACAGTATTATTTAATTCTACTTTTTATGCTGTATGCGTTATATCCTACAATCAGTTTTACGATTGTAACAGCACTACTGACCGAACATAACATCAAAAACAAGTGGGCAATTAGCACCTCCAAAATTAAAGGTATGATTTTGGAAGAGCTAAAGTAAATCATGTAAGGTATGCAAAAGGTACAATCTTACATCAGGTCTCTCAGTTTACCTATTTGTGGGAAAATGTCAGTCATTGCTTAATTTTGATACTGTATTTTGAAGCTCTCACAGTAAAAACAGATATAAAGAGTGCAGTTCTCAACCGTATTAACAAAATATACACCTGAGAAGCACCACTGATAAAAATTATTTGAGGCAATAATTCCAATAGTGTTGTTATGCTGTACAGCTTGTATAATGATTAGGGTTGTCCAGAAATGCAGTTGCGTCTGGTGCAGGTAAGCGAGGTGAGGCGGGGCTGGGCAGCGAGAGGATGTTGACGGATGATGGCTTTATTAATTAATTTATTTTATTTTCCCTATTCTGTCACATGTTGAATTCAGCCCCATACCTGCCCCGCCCCACCACGCTTACCTGCACTGGCGTGACTGCAGAATTGGATCATATAGAATTGTTAGCGGGTTAGAGGAAATCTCTCAGGCTTTAAGTGGTGTTAACCCGGATTTTATTGGTTTTAACAGTTTTTTCCGCCTTGGACTGAGTCTATAATAAGGTAGCGAGGTTTCCTGCTCCTTGTCTTGGGATATGAGCCCTCTCAGAACGGTTTTTCCTCTTTTCTTCCACTCCAGGGCGCTCACAGGGCCAGTCGCCGATCCGGAGTATGCGGAAAGGAAAAGATAAAGACTTTGTTTCAGTCGGGTGTCCCCATATATACAGTGAGCAAGAGTAGGCTAGTGAGGAGTCACACGGTGCCCAAAACAAAAATAAACAAAAGAGTAACCGGGTACTTCGTGCCGGTAGTGCTCAGGAAGGGAAGTGACTGGGTTTCTCACCCGTGTGTCTACGGTGATTTAAAACCCTTCCTCCCGCCCAACCCGAGATACGCGCCCATACCTGAGCGAGCCACGCTTCTCCTGAAGCTTGGCTGGGTGATACGCCGTGTCGTTGGTCTCCTGGCTCCGGTAGAGGTCGCCTTGGATCTTCTCCGGTGTCTTCCTCCTTCAGTTTTCTCCCCTCTTTCGGTTCGGCAGCCTCTTCGTACTCTCTTCCTCCTCTGGGTGGAGGACACACCTTCCTTTCCTCACTTCCTGGTTTTACTGGCTCTGCCTCTGTGGCGTCATTCCAGGGGGCAGGGTCTTTTGTAAACTCGGCCCAGTTAAAGAAGCAGGGTCCAGTTTCTTCATCAGGGCGGAAGAGTGGTGTCTCCGCCCTATTCCAATTTTCGTTTTGCTGTGGGGAGAGAGGTGAGATCGGTATATCTTTTGGCTTCATAGTTAGAGCGTTTCCCTTCTCGGTTCCGGACTGGTCCCCCTCGTCACATACCACCCCCCCTGGATTCTCCCGAATGGGGAGAGGGAATCGAGAGAGGAAGTCAGCATTAACATTATTGATTCCCTTTCGATGACGTACAGTAAAGGAAAAGGGTTGTAGAGATAAAAACCATCTCAAGACTCGGGGATTTTGGAGGCGTTGAGGCTCATCCATTTAAGAGGAGTATGGTCTGTGTAAAGGGTAAAAGGATGTCCTTCGAGATAATATTTTAATTTGTCCACCGCCCACTTTATCGCGAGACACTCCTTCTCGTTGGTTGGGTATTTTAACTCCAGAGGGAAAAGCTTCCTACTGATGTAGAGTATTGGATGTTCTATCCCCTCAGGAGAGAGTTGAGATAGGACGCCCCCACCCCGTATTCTGATGGGTCGTGTAGGATGAAGGGACGGGTAAAGTCCAGGGAGGTTAAGACCGGACTTGTAGTGATTGCTCTTTTTAGGGAATTGAATGCGCCCCACATGGAGGATGTTGGGCATTGATATGTTTTGGTTTTGGACTCTTTTTTTAGGGTGTCTGTTAAGTGGGCTGCTATCTCTGAAAAAGAGGGGATAAAGCGGCGATAATACCCAATCAGTCCTAAGAAGGCCCTCATCTCTCTCTTATTCTTGGGGAAAGGGGTTTCTGCAATCTATCTGTGGCTCAATGACTCTGTGACCCAGTAGGTACCCCAGATATTTCACTTTTTGAAAGTCAATGTGGGATTTCTTTGAATTCACATGGAGGCCAGCATCTTTTAAGGCTCCTAGGATGGTTTGCAGGTGTTTGAGGTGGCTTTCCCAGGATGGACTAAATATTATGATGTAATCTAGGTACGTGGAGCTGAAGGCCTGGTGTTCCCATAATACTTCATTCATGAGGCACTGAAACCTTGCGGGCGTTCCCTGCAGACCGAAGGGGAGCACGTTGAACTCATAGAGCCCATTGGGTGTTACGAAAGCCGTCTTTTTCCGGTCTTCCTCTTTCAAAGGAACTTGCCAGTAGCCTTTGGTCAAATCTAGCGTACTTTTGTATTTGGCTTCTCAGAGTTTTTCTATGAGTTCATCAACGCGGGGTATCGGGTAGGCATCGAAAGAAGATATATGATTCAAGGCACGAAAGTCCATGCAGAACCTTGTACTCCCATCTTGCTTTGGGAACATCACTATTGGAGAGGACCACTCACTCCTAGACGCAACATATCCTGTACTTCCTTACGCACGTCCGATCTTTTAGCGGCTGGTATCCGATACGGTCACTGTTTAATTACGGCACCCGGCGGGCTGTCGATTCAATGTTCAATCACGAGGTCTTCCCAGGGAGGTCGGAGAATAAGGGAGAGAAAGAAAATAGAACTTTCCCGCTATGAACAAAATCTTCTTTCTCCTCTCCGCAGATTGCGGTTGGACGTGGCTAGGTGGCGTAGATTGCCTTTGTCTCCACTTGGCAGGGCCGCTCTATTTAAAATGATGTCCTTACCCCGGTTTCTTTACGCACTCCAGAATTCTTTTGATGCTATCCCTGCTAGCTATTTTCGGGAGGTGGAGGGTCTACAGAGACGACTCGTTTGGGACAGACGTGCACGCATCGCCCTCGCGAAACTCACTATCCCCTGGTATGACGGGGGCATGGCGCTCCCGGATATCAGACGGTATTATTGGGCCTCCCAGTTGTCCGTGATTAACCATGCAATGTACTCACCCGGCCCGAATCCTGCTTTTGAGATGGATAAGTTCCAATTGCCGGGTCGAGATTTTAATAGAGCGCTCTATTCCAGGGCGGCTGGTCGGACCCTTACGGGACCCACCAAGATTGCGGTGAGTGTGTGGCGGGCGGCGAATGTGAGCATGGGCTGGGATGAGCGAGTGACGCTGGCAACCCCACTCTACGCGTCTGAACAATTGGGATGTCTCTGGACGACGAAAGGGTTTGAAAGGTGGGATATGATTGGTATCAGTAGAGTGGGTGATCTCTGGGTGAAAGGAGCGGTGAAGTCTTTTGAGGTGCTTCAGAAGGAATATGAACTGAGTGAAAGGGAGTTTTTCAGATATGCGCAGGTCCGTCACGCCCTAACGTCGGTCCTCGTTCCCGGCACTACTGTCCCTGATTCCTCTCCTCTTGAGGACCGCATACTTGACGGTCATCTACCCGACAGTACGATTTCTTTAATCTATAAGAAATTGATCAACGGTCGGGCGGATCTCCTCGGTCGTCTACGAGAGGTCCGGACCGGAGATGGGCTGGAATTGGACGACGAAGACTGGCAATCAGCGTTGTCTTCCCCGAAGGAGGTCGCCATTCCCGCCCGCCTCCGCCTAGTCCAGCTCAAGATTTTGCATCGTGTGTACATTACTGGCCCCCGTTTGGTAGCAATGGGATTCTCCTTGGATGGGTTGTGCAAGCGTGGGTGTGGTTTGAGTGCTACATTCCTCCATATCATCTGGGAATGTCGAGAGGTGGCTGCATATTGGAAGAGGGTGCATGCGGTGATGGCGGATGTCACTGGCGTCGCCTTGCTGCCTGAGGCTCGCAGATGTCTGTTGAATGTGTGGGAGCCCAACGATTACAGCGCAGCCCAGACCCGGTGGGCGGCCCTTGGGTATATGGTTGCGAAACGGGATATAGCACAGCTGTGGGGTTCCCAACGGCCCCCCACTGTGTCAGTATGGAAGGAGAATATGGATTGGTCAATGTTTAGGGAGAAGACGGTATATTCGGCTAGGGGCAGACCGAGGGCATGGACGAAAATCTGGAGTCAGTGGAATGCCTATCGCGGGAACATCTGTACGCCCCCACTCGAGGAGATCCCTGAAGCTCCCCTGTCCCCTTGAGCCTGACATTCCTGAACGAAATTACTCCTTTTCTGGGTTTTTCCTGACCTCTCCACAGTATCTCCCCCACCCTGACTAGCTCCATTGCCTGCAAATATGTTTTTTCCTTTGTACAAGTGAGCTTCCCCCCCCATTAGGGCTCGACTTTGTTCATTACGCCATTCGCCTTGAAGTTTTATGTGTTTGTTTCTTTAGTGTTGTTCTAAAAATAGAAAAGTATGTTATCCTGCTCGTCTACTGTGTGCCTTGACCTAGATCCTGTCTTTGCCTGGCCTCTTGGTGCTTGACCGCCTTTTTTTGCTGTATGTATACTATGCCTTATGTCTTGGGGGCCGGCCAAGTGGTTGTAGACACATACGTGTACTTATATACTTCACTGCACAATAAAAGTTTTTACCTAAAAAAAAAGAAAAAAAAAAAAAAAGAAAATAGAACTTTCTGCAGATCTTCTCGTTCTTGCCTTCTGAGTTCGTCGTTTACCACTAGTAGGTCTAGTGTTGATTTAGGGGATGAGCCCATGGGTATGGTAAGGTGGCTGTTCTTTGGGACAGGTCCTAAACACTTTTTCAGTGAGTTTATATGGTAGATCTGGTTCTTGTCGGAGGAGATCCGCATCTTATATCTCGTTTTCCCTACTGTTCCGGTCACTTTATAGGGCCCCATCCATTCTGAAACTTTTTGGTGCTGGAGGGAAGCAAGATCAGAGCCCAGTGTCCCACTTCTAGTCTTCTCCAACGCTTTCCCTTATCATAGCATTTCTTTTGTTTCTCCTGACTTTTCTCCAAGTTGGAATAGGCCGGCTCTCTTATTTTCCCTAGTTGTTTCTTCAGAGTTTGGCTGTATTCCAAAATGTTGCGGTCTTCTCTGGCTTCTTCTGTTTCCCATGCTTCCTTCGTGATCTCGAGGAGTGTTCGGGGCTGACGGCTGTATAGTAGCTCAAATGACGAACATCCGAGACTACTTTGAGTTTGCCCTCTGATGACATAAAGAGCCATGGGTAGTATGCGATCCCACTCCATCCCATTCACAGAAAGCATCTTTTTGAGAGTGGGCTTTAGGGTGCCATTGTACAGCTCAACCAGGCCGTCCGTTTGCGGGTGGAATGCGGATGTTTTAATGTGTCGAAGGTCCAGCAATTTACATACCTCCCGCATCAGCCTGGACACAAAAGGCGTGCCTTGATCAGTTAAGATCTCTTTAGGGAACCCTACCCGGGAGAACAATTCGATAAGTTTCTCCGCTATGACTCGGGACGTAGGGACTTTCAGGGGGAAAGCCTCGGGCAACCTGGTGGCATAGTCAACAATGACAAGTGCGTATAGATTTCCTTTCCAGGTTCTAGGTAGGCGCCCTATCAAATCCATCCCCACTCTTTCAAACGGGGTGCCTATTATCGGGAGTGGTTGTAGTGGAACAGCGGGTGGGCGGTGGGTGACACACATCACAGGACTGGCAATGGGTCTTGATATCTCTGTATATCCCCAGCCAATATAAGTGCCTCAATACATTTTGGGTAGTTTTCTCACTCGCTATGTGTCCAGCTAACAGATGTGTATGGGCGTAAAACATGATTTGTTCCCTAAAGCACACTGGTATGAGAAGCTGAATGGGTTCATCATTATCACATTGTCTATAGAGGAGCCAGGGGGCCAGGGGTGTCTTGTGTAGCATGTGCCTGTTCCCAGACATTGAACAGTGTGGTGTCATTAGCCTGTGTGAATTTAAAGCTTCTATCGGTGGCCCAAGGTTCGGGGGATAGTAAGGCTGGAACAGAAGGGGGGTCTTTGCCTTTCAGTTGCTTATGGGCAGGAGACAGATTGAGGGTGTGGGTGAACAGATCTAGGAAATTAGGGTTATCTGTCCCTATGATGATCTCCTTGGGGAGAGTCACGAGAACTCCCACCCTCACCGTGCAAGCCTTTCTCCCTGTCAGCTCTAAAGTTATGTTTGCTTTGGGATATGCTTTTACATCCCCATGGACACATTTATTATAAACCCAGGAGTTGGGGAGCACCTGGTTGGGCTTAACGAACACCCCTTTTATTACAGACTGTTTGCAGCCTGAATCAAGGAGAGCCTTAATTACTTCCCCATTCAACCTTACTCTCACATGATATGCTCCTCCTAATTCAACCGAATATAAGACAGTCTTGGGAAGGTATCCCACTGCCATGGGTTCTTCCTGCGTCTTTTTTGGGGGGCATAGCCTGGCAATATGGCCCCAGGCCCCACATTCGAAACATTGCGGCACCTGGAAACTGGGTATGTCAGGTTTGAGGGGGTGGGATTGGTATGTTTCGCTGCCAGTTCGAGGTTATTTTTCCACTTTGTTGGACGATACTCAGGAGGTTTTGTCGGGCACCCAGGGCAGCAGCCGGGGTTGAGCCCTGGCAAATGTAACCGCCATTTCCATTGCTTGGTCCGTGGTCAAGTTGGGGTGCTGGCGCTGCCACTTCTGAGTGTTGTATGGCAACGCCTCCAAAAACTGCTCCAAATATATTTTTACCATGATTTCCTCTTTGGACGATACTGTAGGGGTGAGCCATTTATTAGCGGCCATTTTCAAACAAAAAAAAAAAGGTTTTGGGGTTTTCCCCTGGTGTGCCCCTCTCCTTTCTAAAATGCACATGATATGCTTCCGAGTCAAGTCCAAGATGGACTAGGATGATTGTTTTAATGGTGGCATAGGGGACATTCCCTGAGGCGTTGGCCACCTGATCTGCTGCCTGAGCCTCCGCAGACAATAGGGGGGCAAGAAAAAACGGCCACTTCTCTAGGGACCAACCACATGCATGTGCAGCCCTTTCAAAATTTAGGAGAAATGCGTCGGGGTCTTCTCCTGGCATGTACTTCTGGAGGGATACCCCAGAGGGACTGGGATGGGGGCTTCGTGGTTCCCTGCACGAGGTTGTCAGGGGTTCCGATATCATCTTCTGTAACCCCTCGATTTGGGCTGAGATCGTGGTTTTGAATGTTTCTCTATCCGCTTGGGCGGATATTAGTTGTTGTTCAACAGCCCACCCTAGCTGTACTTGGCCTTTCAGTAGGTGCTGCAACAGATCCTCTATCTTTTCGGTACAGATGGATACCTCTATGCCCGCATTCTCCACCAGTGTTAGCAGGTTAGAGGGAATATCTGAGGCTTTAAGTGGTGTTAACCCGGATTTTATTGGTTTTAACAGTTTTTTCAACCTTGGACTGAGTCTATAATAAGGTAGCGAGGTTTCCTGCTCCTTGTCTGGGGATATACACCCTCTCAGAAGGGTTTTTCTTCTTTTCTTCCACTCCAGGGTGCTCACAGGGCCAGTCGCCGGTCCGGAGTATGCGGAAAGGAAAAGACAAAGACTTTGTTTCAGTCAGGTGTCCCCCTATATACAGTGAGCAAGGGTAGGGTAGTAAGTAGTCACACAGTGCCCAAAACAAAAATAAACAAAAGAGTAACCGGGTACTTCGTGCCAGTAGTGCTCAGGAAGGGGAGTGACTGGGTTTCTTGCCGGTGTGTCTACGGTGGTTTAAAACCCTTCCTCCCCGCCCAACCCGAGATACGTACCCGTACCTGAGTGAGCCACGCTTCTCCTGAAGCGCGTCTGGGCGATACACCGTGTCGTTGGCCTCCCGGCTTCGGTAGACGTCGGCATGGATCTTCTACGGTGGCTTACTCCTTCAGTTTTCTCCCCTCATTCGGTTCGGCAGCCTCATCGTACTTTCTTCCTCCTCCGGGTGGAGGACACACCTTCCTTTCTTCACTTCCTGGTTTTACCGGCTCTGCCTCCGTGACGTCATTCCAGGGGGCGGGGCCTTCTGTAAACTCGGCCCAGTTAAAGAAGCATGGTCCAGTTTCTTCGTCAGGGCGGAAGAGTGGTGTCTCCGCCCTGTTCCAATTTTCGGGTTGCTGTGGGGAGAGAGGTGAGATCGGTATATCTTTTGGCTTCACAGTTAGAGCGTTTCCCTTCTCGGTTCCGGACTGGTCCCCCTCCTCACAAGAATATAAATGTTGTAGATGTTAAGTACATAATATACTTGGAACTTACCATTACAGCTCAGTCCCAAAGAATGGATGTGTCTTCCATCTTTTATCAGAGTGGCCTCCGGAGGAGAACAGATCCCCCTTTGGTTTGGTTTCTGTTGTAAGAGCTGTCTCAAGAATCCACTATAAAGACGCAGGGGTCAATTAGTATTTACATAGATAAAAACTTCAGAACATGTGGGACCTTACATACTAAAAGTCATCCGAAAATATTCTGCTGCCCTTGGGCTTCATTAGATTAGGTCTTATTCTATTCATATGGCCAGTCAAAACGAGACTCAATGTTCTCTACTTCCTGATCTTTCAAGGCTCATTTACCCCTTGCCAGTGGCGGCTTCTCTGCTAAGGCTGAGGAGTATTGCCTCACTGCACAAAAAGGAAAAATAAAATGAAAATAAAGTATAGTTATTATCATTTTATTTTTCGCTTTGCCCCTCCTCACTTTCGGGCATTTAGAATCGTGACCCGGCCCTCGCATCGGCTCCATTGCGCGCGCAACTTGAGCATAAAAACATCTCCATTTTCCCTGGTGTTCTCTCCTCACCCGGATGTACTACCGAGACGCCAGATGACTCCATTATTGGATCGCATGCGGGACTCTTAAATCAGGTACCTACCCGCCCCAATTTACACCGTCCCCGGTGTCTCCGGGCCATGTCGTTCTATCCAGGGTCTTTTCCCCTAATGCTTGCATGTACATTTCCCTGGTTTCCAGATCAATCCTACCACGGAATTTGTACCCTATCCACATTGCTGATCGAAGCTCCCGACCGAAAGACCCCATTATAGCAACACCCGGCGGATCGTCTATGCAGGTACCCTACCCGTTTTGCTACCGCTCTAGCCTTTCCACCCCGCCCCACATAGTAATTGTGACTGTATTCACAGGTGTTTTTTACTTGCTTTATCATGTTATCAGAATTTCCCTGCTGATGCTTTGCACGTACATTCACTTTGCCCCTAGATAATCCTGTCATAGGAGCTGCACCTTTATTCAAAACCGTAGATTTCAATATCAGCTTAACAGACTCCAACATCGGAACACGTGACGGACTGAGTACACAGGTCTTTATCATTCCATAAGTTTGCCCAGCCTCTCTGCCCGTTGCTGAGTAAAACAATTGAGACCACATACCCTGGTGTGTTCCTCTCCCTGAATCAATCTCGTTCTCCTTCCCCAGAATCAAACCCCAGTCAATCACGTTTGGAACACCAATACTTATGGCTCCTGAGATACCGAACTCTACAGAATAAGGTATTTGGGTTTCCTGAACACTACAACATTGTGTCTCTCATAGTTTTTGGAATTCCGATTTAGTCATTTGCTTTTATTGGAATCCACTGTTATCTCCCTCCACAGCCCATATCGCACAGTAACAACATACCCTTCAAAGGCGGCTCTTCATTTCATCATTTGACCCTCAGGTACTTTCTAACCGTCCTTCATTTGCTTGGCTTCTCTATCAGCACTCCCCCTCACTAATCCTCCATGTCCCCGTTTAATATGGGTTTTTCGAGTCTTTGTTCAATTTTTTCAAAAATGTCAAGGCTGAGATGTACACCTATTCTCTTCTAGACTCTGTAGTAAACCCCAGCTCATGTAAATAGTTAGTCAGGATGCTCACAAAGTTTTGTATATATGTATATATATAGATGAGGATAGTAGGGCAGTTTTGTGTCCTTTTGAGGCAATTCTGCGCTTGTTTTTAATCACAAGTCCATAAAAACTGTAAAATTGAAACACTGCATGTTTTTTCGAATGTATTTGTTAAGGACAATATACTGACACTGATATGTATCTTTATGTATTTTCTGTTTGCATAGGTTCATTTGGAATATTCATGGCTTCCTGATGAAGGCTCACAGCCGAAACGCGCGTAGTAACCTTTAGCCATGTTTTTAGATTGAATTGTTTAGTTGGATTAATATCCAAAATAAAATCTCCACACAATGAATTGTAATGCAATGTACGACTAATGGAAATGAACTAATGTGTACAGCATTTCATATATGTAGATTGTTCATCACATATATATAGGAGACAAAAATGATTGCTTTTTAAATGATAATTGAATAACAAAAAATAAAATATATATATTTGTACCATGCATCTTGCTTAGATACATTCCTTATTGTCTGATGTCAGTTCATGTCCACTAATTACCTTTGTTCCTAAATAACTGTTCTTTCAACTGATTTGTATATCCCGAATTAGGAACTATAGTCGGGGGTACCCCCTTCTTTCTCGCATACAAGGCTGAGGAGTATTGCCTCACTGCACAAAAAGGAAAAATAAAATGAAAACAAAGTATAGTTATTATCATTTTATTTTTCCTATAGGTTGCAGTCAGTGGCCTGTATGTGGTGTCTCCTGTGTACTTTTCTCTGTGGATAAGGATGTGCTGAAACCCATAGACTGCAATCATGTGGACGCTCGACCGAGGGTCAAGGGCGGCGTTAGTGCTGCTGGATCTCTCAGCAGCATTCGACACCGTCTCTCACAGGATCCTGCTGAGGAGGCTGGAGGACTTGGGCGTGGGTGGCACTGTGTTGAAATGGCTCACGTCGTATCTCTCTGACCGTACACAGCAGGTTTTCACCCCCCCTACACTTCCACAGCCAGACCACTCAAATGGGGAGTCCCACAGGGCTCCTCCCTTAGCCCGCTCCTGTTTAATGTTTATTTCAACCCCTTGGCTAAGCTGATCGCCCAGACTGGGATCAAATCTACATCCTATGCTGACGACATTCAGCTTCTCTTTACCTTCGACTCCCCCTCCTCTTCTGCTTTTGATCCGTTAAAAACTTGCCTTAGGGACATTTCCAAATGGATGGATGCCAACTCCCTTCGACTTAATGCAGGAAAAACGGAGATCCTCTTTTTCAAATCACCTTCCCTGTTGGACTCCAGATTGTGGTGGCCAGAAGATCTTAGCCAAGCCCCCACGCCCAAAGACTTGGTAAGAAACCTTGGAGTCGTTGGGATAGCCATTTCAGCTTTAGTACCCAGGTACAAACAGTGACAGCCTCCTGTTTTGGTAAGATCAGGACCATCAAACGGCTTATCAACTACCTACCAGCGGACTGCCGTAAGACTGTGATCCAGGCATTGATCACTTCCCATCTTGATTATGCCAATGCCCTTTATCTAGGTATCACAGCAGGTCTATGTCAAAAACTCCAGACGGTCCAAAACGCCGCAGCTCGGCTAGTGGAAAGAATCCCCTTCAGACACCACATCTCTCTCCACCTTCGCAAATTGCACTGGCTGCCAATAGCTAAAAGATGCATTTTCAAAGCTATGACGCTGGCCTATCGAGCTTCGAAGGGTTTTGGGTCCGCCCACTTGAAAAACACCCTGCGACCGTATACCAATTACAGGACATTACGGTCCAACTCTCTTCTCCTCCTGGAAACTCCACGTTTTAAACGTTCACGTGCAGGTGGAAGAACCTTTGAGGTCTGTGCCATTCAGCATTGGAACAAGCTACCAGTAGCTTTACGTTCCTCCCAAACAGAACTGTCATTCCGCAAGTCCTTGAAAACCCATCTGTTCTCCCTTTAACACATTCCTGTGCCCTCCGCTCTCAAAGTTTTCAGCGCCGGGACGCCCCGTTGGGGCAGCCGTGCGCTTTATAAAATACACAAATAAATAAATAAATGTCATAGTGGTGTCCCAGGAACTCTGTTCTAATCTTCCCATCTTGTTCTAGGACAAAGTCCCTGTAAGAAATTGGTTTGAAATTGGTGTGAGACCTAGTCAAGCAACAGCCACAATCCCTGGCAAGGGGACCACAGAAAGTCACCATATTAGCTTACAAGCAATATGTAAAGCATTTAGGCAACAGTGATAAAGTGTAAACAGAACACAATAAAAAATAATCACACTGATTTGGAAAAATAGAGTACATTTTTAAAAATTATATGACATCAAAACAACAAAAATCGAATCAATAGTCAGAAACATCAATTTAAAAAGTTTTAGTAAAAAGTAGTGCCTAAAAGATCAAACCACCAACTACAGATAGCTAGTCACACGAAACAAAAGGTGGCAATTGTGATGGAGCGGGGGGCTGACACAAAAAGTAGATTAGGCCCAGATGGCACTTACCTTCAGACTTAGAAGAATTTTTAAGAAAAATATTCTGAGAAGGTAAAGTTCAGTGGGGGCAAGGCTGCAGGCAGTGTCTGAGAAGGGGGCATCGTCATAGGGGAGCTGCTGGACGATGTTGTGCTGAAGATTTCTATGTTCAGACGTAGTCACTTTTATGGAAGTCAAAAATCTTTAGTGGGAGGGCAGGTGGCTCTAGCTGACAAGAGTTCCATGAGGCAGGATACCCCTTTGTTGAAGGACTACTGAACAGGATTTGCTGCTGCAGAGAAATATGTTGTGGAAGCAGCTGCAAAATCAGTACAGCCGGGGATGCACCATGGGTGGATAGGTGAGAATGTTGATCCTGGTCTTACCTCGGTTTTTAGAGCAGTTTTTAGCCAATCAGGTTCCAACTTCTGGATTTTGGCTATCTGGGCACATTTAGCACCACAACCATGGGTCTATTACTGGAGGGATGCCACTTGGAAGTACATGGCTCACTCTAGCTGGGTCCATATGCAGGTTCAAGATGGTGAAAGCCTGTTATTTCCCTGTGGCTCTGAAAGGGGGCTAGTATACTAATCTTTAGAGCCACTTTGGTAGACCTGGGTTCAGATGTAGAAGTGGGACTCAAACACCAGGTTTGGCCAATGAGTGTTCAATGCAGACTCCAGGCAGCCAAGCAGTACTTACAAATACTGCAAAGCAGTCTTGTGGTGTCCACAACATCCGAAAGCAGCAGGTAGTCCTCTGAGAGTCTTTCCGCAGGTCCATAAAGTGAAGTTAAGAGTGGGTCTAAGCGTCCTAATTTAATACCTAGGGCCTTCTTTGAAGTTAGGAGAAGTTTCTAGAGGTTTCTCCTTTAAGTGCTAGGGATTTCTCGACTCCCCTGCTCTGACTCCAAGCTGGCTGCAGAGACAATGTGGAGGTGACTAGCCCTTTTCAGTGAAGGCACAGTACAGAAAAAAACATAGAGGGAAACCAGGCAAAAGATTTGGGGAAAGACCACCCTAAGTCTGACAAATCTAAAAGTCCCCAAGATTTACTCCATGTTTCCTAAACAACTGCACTTGACCAGTGTCCTACTACATCTCTAGCACTCCACTAGTTCTCCCCAGGGATACTTTTCTCTCTCTCAGTTCTCAAAATTATCAAGCGAGAACATCCTTTTCTGATGTCTATCAAATCTGGATCTCCATCAGTTCCTTGCCATTCCCAAATCTTCTGCTGGGCATCGGATAGTATTTACCCTGCCTTACCATATCTTTGCAACAAATCCCTCAGAGCACCCACAGTGTGGGACATTTCAAAACAGGCACTAGTTGTGCTGTTACTTAAGGATCATCTGCAGACCCACAATCCTCAGAAATTATCATCTTGTTTCTCCTTTGCCTCTTCCTACAAAAATCTCTAAAAAAGGAATCAATAAAAAACTGTTGCACTATTTTGAAGGGAATGCCTGGCTTGCTCCTACCTAATCAGGATTCCACCTGCGGCACTGGATTGAAACCTCTTGGCCAGCCATATCTGACATCCTTAGATCTGTACTGAATTAAAGTGGCTCTGTTGACCTGATACTCAATCTTTCTATTTTCCATGGCTTTGGACATGGTCTCACATACCGTAATTAGATCTCATCTTTTTGATAATAGCCTCTAATAGTCCTTGCTTTTTAGTACTCATTTCTTTATAACACATCTCAGCCCATTATTCTTTCGTTGTTCCACTCTTTTCTATGTCTGCATCAAATGTGGAATATCTCAGGGCTCTTCCCTACTTTTATGTCAGATCTTTAGGCTTCTAGATTATGTCCTTTGCAGTTTGCAGACAAATCATCGTCTCCATGAGTGATAGCATCTTTTTTCTCAAGACCATTTCTGTGCCTCCATAACCTAGCTCTCTGACTGAAAAAAATCAAAACTCTCAAGCAGAGCTGTGACAATCCAGAAGAACCCAAAAACGGACCTTGCCAACTGCTTACCACTCCACATCCTGATCTTAAATTACCCTGAACTGATGATAATATGCTCTAAGCATTAAACTATCTAAGTAAACCCAGGTAAGCATACCATTATATCAACTAACTAACATACCAATGCTCGAAACTTGTCAAAAAGGCACTTTAAAAATTACAGCTTCTTCATTGCCTAATGCTAACAGTCTGCCTAATTAAGCTAGGTCAAAGCAAACATACTGTTCTTTAAAAGGGGTATGCAGTGAAGTGAAAAAACAGTTTTCTTTACCCAGTTGTGCAATGTTGCTTTGTTAGATGACGTCAACTGGGATTTTTGCCTGTATTATGACACCAATCACAGGTTAGCCCCTTTAACTCTGACAAATACCTTGTTGTTGTGTGGGCCAGGAGATCGGCGCAGGGACTCATTCTCCCAAGGAACATTGCCTTTCTTCCAGCCCAGGAGGATGCTGCTCTACTAGAATCTTCGCCCTTACTAGCCTGCTGGTACCTGAAAGTGCCTGTGTGAGTAGCTATTAGCTATCCTTTGTGGTTCCCAATAATATCATTTGTCCTGTTGTGGGGGGTGGGATGGTTGTGCTGAAACTGTCACTCAGTTCTGAGGCAGACACAGTTGCATTGTTTCACTTCTAGCTCTTAGATTATGGATCTGACTTGTCCCTTAGCTCTGGTCTAAAGCATCCTAGACATGTCAATTAAGTCATCGTTCTAATCAAATAAGGAAACCCCCTGCAATGGCCCCTAACCACTGGGTAAAACCCATCTAACAAGTACAGACTATTTATCAGGGGGTATTGGAATAGTGAGAAGAACATTTCTAGTTCAGAAAAGAGTCTGCCAACGTACGCACGGGTTTACCAGCTACTCCCGCAGTTGATCTAACAAAGCAAGGAATTAATAAAATGCTCTGGGCCTGATGCTGTGGAAAAAAGACCAGCTTCTGCATGCTCCAAGTTTACTCGTCCCTCTCCATCTTACTCCAAGTTTCAATCACCATCAAAACGGATGAGGAGCCCCACGGCTAGCCCATGTGTAAGTGACTGTCCTCAACCAACAGGGGACAAAGTAAAACCTAAGCTGCAGGCCAAGGCGCTCCCTAGATCCAGCAGTAGAAAGCCCAGAGTAACACCATCCACAGGAGACTTAAAACCCTGGTTGACTCAGTGCAAGCCTTGCATACCATGGTGAAAGGTCTTATTGATTCCATCACCTCCACGCTGATGCGTGAGGAGAGCATCACCTCCAGTATTTTGGATTTGCTTTGTTCTAATGCTTCCACAATTGTAAAACAGCACAGACTTTGAACTAGCAAAGCTTCCACAATGACATTATATGGTATCTCACATAGCATGGAAGCCTGCTCTGCATCTCGGATGAATACTGGGGATACTAATCCAATGCCTGCTACCATTCAAGGGGTAGATCATGTTACCCCACCCATTTTAGCTGGAAGTACTAATACCCTTTCCACACTTCCCCACACGGTACCCCTTCCTGTACAAGTCACTGACAGAATATCGAAGGTCAGAATATCGACCTACAGAAATATCGATGCAAAAATATCAAAGGCAAGAATATCAACATCCTATCTACAACATGGTAAGTACAAAAATATCGAAAATAAAATATCGATGTTAAAAATATCATTATTAAAAATATTGGGTTTTTTTTGTTTAAAAAATATGTAAAATAAAGTTAATAATACTTATAAATAAAATAAACATAGTTTAAAATATGTAATAATGTTTAAAATCAATAAGTAATACATTTATAATAAAACATTAACTAAATATATACATAAAATATACAATATATATATACTTACTTAATAATCAGTTTGAATAAGTATTTTAACAACTTATAAATTGTTAAAAAATATTATAAATTACAAATCCATCTACACACATAAAACAATAACAAATAAAAACGAAATATTTATGTTTAATCAATTACAAAAATTTAATTTACTTTAAAAAATTTTAAAATTATTTATATACTACATTATCTAAAATAATACAAAAAATATTAAATAGCTAAAGAAATAAAACTACTATTCAAACTCCAAAAAAAACTAGAGTATTGAAAATGTTGGATAGCATAGGGCTTAAAATTACTATTCCCACTCCAGAAATTGTAACAGTAGGAAAAGTGTTGGATAGCGTAGGGGAAAATTACTATTCCAACTCCAGAGAGTGAAACAGTAGGGAAAGAGTTGGATAGCATAGGGGTAAAAAGTACTATTCCAACTCCAAAGAGTGCAAAAGTATGGAAAGCATTGGATAGCGTAGGGGTAAAAATTACTATTCCAACTCAAGAGAGTGAAACAGTAGGGAAAGCGTTGGATAGCGTAGGGGTAAAAATTACTATTCCCACTCCAGAGAGTGCAACAGTAGGGAAAGTGTTGGATAGCGTAGTGGTAAAAATTACTATTCCAACTCCAGAGAGTGAAACAGTAGGGAAAGAGTTGGATAGCATAGGGGTAAAAATTACTATTCCAACTCCAGAGAGTGAAACACTAGGGAAAATGTTAGATAGCGTAGGGGTAAAAATAACTGTTCCCACTCCAGAGAGTGCAACAGTAGGGAAAGTGTTGGATAGCGTAGGGGTAAAAATTACTATTCCAACTCCAGAGAATGCAACAGTAGGGAAAGCGTTGGATAGCATAGGGGTAAAAATTACTATTCCCACTCCAGAGAGTGCAACAGTAGGGAAAGCATTGGATAGCGTACGGGTAAAAATTACTATCCCAACTCCAGAGAGTGCAACAGCAGGGAAATCGTTGGATAGCGTAGGGGTAAAAATTACTATTCCAACTCCAGAGAGTGAAACAGTAGGGAAAGAGTTGGATAGCATAGGGGTAAAAATTACTATTCCAACTCCAAAGAGTGCAAAAGTATGGAAAGCATTGGATAGCGTAGGGGTAAAAACTACTATTCAAACTCCAGAGAGTGAAACAGTAGGGAAAGCGTTGGATAGCATAGGGGTAAAAATTACTATTCCCACTCCAGAGAGTGCAACAGTAGGGAAAATGTTGGATAGCGTAGGGGTAAAAATTTCTATTCCAACTCCAGAGAGTGAAACACTAGGAAAAGTGTTGGATAGCGTAGGGGTAAAAATTACTATTCCAACTCCAGAGAATGCAACAGTAGGGAAAGCGTTTGATAACATAGGGGTAAAAATTACTATTCCCACTTCAGAGAGTGCAACAGTAGGGAAAGCGTTGGATAGCGTAGGGGTAAAAATTACTATCCCAACTCCAGAGAGTGCAACAGCAGGGAAAGCGTTGGATAGCGTAGGGGTAAAAATTACTATTCCAACTCTAGAGAGTGCAACAGTAGGGAAAGCGTTGGATAGCGTAGGGGTAAAAATTACTATTCCAAACCCAGAGAGTGGAACAGTAGGGAAAGTGTTGGATTACGTAGAAGTTAAAAATAACATACTTATAAATATTTTTTGTATTTAAAATAATTAATAATTAAATTTTTAAATAACTCTTCATTATTTACAAATACCCATTAATAATTATGAAAACATAACTACAGTTGAATAATTAATTAACAATAAATTAATAATAAATACCAATAAATATCAATTAATAAATATGAATTACCAAATAATAAATATTGAACACTACAATATTTTTCATAACAAAAACAGATTAATTATTAAATGTTGATTAACAATTAAAAAATATTGAACAATAAAATGATTTTTTATCCCCAAAAATAATATGTATTAAACATTGATTACCAATTAATAATTACTTTTTAATATACAAATAAAAAATATCAATAAATAATATCTAAAGATATTTAAACGACCATTTAATGATTAATCAACAATAAATTACTTTTCATAATCAAAAAATTATAAAATAAAATATTTACCAATTAATATTTAATGTCCAATAAATTATCAATAACCAACAATAAATTTAATAATTACTTAATTAGATTTCAATTACTTCCAACACTATTCCCCTATAAATGCACAACACAATTCAATATTAGAATACACTTAACATAATTATCAATTAACCAATTAATAAAAGGTAATTACCATTTAATAAAAATTAATTCGCAATTAAAAAAAATAATTACCACTTAAAAAATAATGACCAATTAACAAAATGAATTACCAATTAAACAAAATGAATTACCAATTAATAATTAATTAAAAATAAAATAATCATCAATACCAATTAATAAAAATAAATCATTGCTTAGTTACAATTAAATTACTTCCCACCGAATTCCCCTATAAACCCACAACCCGCTACAGAACTTAAACGCAAACATTTATTAAAATTCATTTATAATTCCTAAAAATTAATAATGAATTTACTATAATTAAATTACTTCCCACCCTATTCCCCTATAAACCCACAACCCGCTCCACTACTAACACACAAAATTGACTCAAAAAAACATTATTAACATATAAAAATAGTATACACATAATTTAAAACCAGTAGAATACTTAACAAAAAACATATAACACATACCTATTAAATACATAATAACATACATAAAAATAATACAAATATCGATATTAGTAACATCGAGATTAATAACATCGATATATTTGATATTGGTATTACTAACTTCGATATTACTTACATCGATATAAAAAAATTCGATATTACTTAGCTTAGGCTCGATATTCTGTCCAACGATATTCTTGACCTCGATATTCTGTACCTTCGATATTACAAACTCAATATTTCTGTAGGTCGATATTTAGGATTCATTATTTAGACTGTGCACCTTCCTGTACAACCTAATAGTCAGTACTGTAATACTCAATTGGTGGGTTAGGAGGGTGGGACCAGGGTGACATTGTATTTATCCCCTGCAGTTACACCACATGTTGTTATTTTAGAAAAGGTGCCTACTCTGCATGAGGTCAAAACTGAATCTTGAGAAGTTCTGAGCAACAAATCCCTTAACTGGTTGGGTAACAAAACTAATCTAGGAGGGGCCCTTTTTGATAATTTTAAAATGGGCAAAAGGGGAAAATGGGTGGGTAAGGGCAAAAAAAAAAAAACACAGGGGACTGTGTAGTGCTGACCTTTGAGTCACCCAGCCTAGTAAACACTATGCTTACTAGATCGAGATTCCCTCAAGTCTCTTTACATCAAGTTTCAGTGTTGCTGCTTGGCTACTTTTGTCAGCCACCTCCTTCAGCCAGCGGTTCACAAATCCACCTGCATCCATCTATCCCATCCACACATACCCCTGAACATCATTTCACAGTAACTAACTCAAATCAATACAAAAGGCTGTCCTCTTTAGCTGGTGTGGACCGACTTGATGTAGAAATAGCATTACGTATCACCTCAAAAATAACCAGACTTAGCACCAATGGCGACTCTAGACCGCCTCCCGCATTTTCTCCATCTCTGCTCCTGGATAGTCCCACCCTCTCCCCCTCCACTCCTTGTGATAATTTGGGCGATTGTTTGCACTTAACCTTTAGCCGAAATAATGCATTTCTCCTCCTTTCACCAACTTAAGACCAGGATTTTCCTGGTCATAATTTTGACGCTGCCTCCTATGTACGCTACCCTTGTACATAGGGGGCAGCGTCAAATACAATGAGTGTTGCGGTGGAATGCTCACCACAACACCCACTGCACGCGACTTCCACACTAACCATAGTGTGAAAGGGTGCCTTGTACATAAGGCGCAACCCCTATCACTACCACAACATCCATAAAAGTGACGTTGTGGTGACGATAGGGGCTTGTACATATGCCCCTAAGTATCCAAGCATTTTTATGCAGCGTTTTATTTGGGAACGTGGCAGGGCTCCATGGGAAGGTCGTTAGCATAAAATGGGTGAACTTTGTTACCATATTTCAGATCTTATGTCTACAAGAGATGTGGAGTGTAGAACCTACACATATTAATAGATACAGGACCTTACGGTTACCAGCACTCTCTAAGAAAGCTGGCAGAGCAAAGGGTTGTCTAGCTGTCTATATATTTCAAATTATTTGACATTTTGCAATGTATCTACTAAGGCAACTTCCCAGTACTACCAATTGATTAACATTGCAATCTCTCCCACCTCCCATGCTGTATTGGTTAATTTCTGCAATAATCTTCCACCATGTTAACTTTTAAGTACCCTAGGTCAACTTGAGCATGAGCTGGAGATGTCCTGTAACAGTAGTGCGATGATGGTATTACCCTCTGGGGTGGCGATTTTAACATTTACCTGTGCCCCTTGAGTAAGGCTTGTGGTCTGACAGACTTACATGGTTGTGCCATATCTCATTTTAAGCACTCCAGCTATGTGGACAAATTAAATGAAATATATTCAAATATGATCTTGCCTTTGCAATAAAAAATGTAACCCCCCCCCCACCTGTTGATTTTAACTGCAACTTTAATGGTATATATTGTCATTGATTATATTCTGTTTTCTTACAGGCATTCTTCCATGCTATCTAATTGTATTACTTATACCAACTCTGTGAGTGACCACTACCCTCAAAGTATAGATTTCAACTTAAAACATCTGACCATTCAGGCAATGCCCGCCAGCCCTGTATTGTCGCCAATACTGAGATCACAACGCGTAATGGTGTTTCCCTTCGTTGGACACAGATAGAACCAAATGACATTTTGGTTAGACTGCTCTCCTCACAAAGTATAGCCTTCGAAACATGCCCGAATGATTCTGCTTCACCTAAAGATATTATCAAGGCCTTCCTTGAGATAACACAGGGGCTGTAGGAAGGTTTATCTATAGTCAAGCATCGTTCTTTTGGTGATAGGCAGGGTTGGTTTGATTCAATGCATTTTATGTCCCAGAAGTGCCTTACAGAAGCTGTACACACAACCTCCAGGAACATACAGGAATTCCAGGTGAGGAGGAGCGAATACAGAAGGGGTAAAGGGGAGGAAAAAAGGTGGAAATGAACTCCAAGGACAGTGCACCCTTTTGGCATTTGATTAATAGTCTTTTATGAGAGAGGACTCTGCCACTAGATTGGAAGCTGCCATTACTGACAAAGAATGGGTGGCTCATTTCAGAAACATCTATTCAAATCCTGATAAGAAGCGAGGTGGGTTAACACCCCATCTCATGGAGGGCTCCTCTTTAGATTACTATGGTAACACTTCTTCCCTAATGATCTCCCTCGAGGAGGTCAACAGATCTCTTATGGACAGTAAAGGCAGAAAAGCGCCTGGCCCGATGGTATTCCCGTCCACCTATTTAAGTTCAACATCTCCCTTTGAGGTCCTCTATTAACCCAGGTGTTAGGTGCAGCCAGCTCGGTAGATTTCCTTAGTACATGGTCAGAATCACTCATATTTCCTATCTATAAAAGGGGGCCCTTTTCTCATCGGCCTGCTCCCACCCAGTATCACTGCTTGACTCCTTAGTGAAAGTGGCAGGGTGCATTACTTTGGGAAGACAGGAAGTGTGGGCTGTATGCAACGCTTTATTATCGGGAAACAGCCACTACAACGCGGCCATTTCCACGCACATCATAACCACACATGCATTACAACACAGGCGTGTTTACAACGAGAAGCCTTTACCATGCATACCTTTACTATGAAATACGTAGTAAAGGAATGTGTGCTAAAGTAAAAAAAAAAAAGGGGGGGGGTTTGGGTGGTCTCCCCCCACAAAAAAACGTGGATTTAAGAAGAAAAAAACGCACCTGTTTCTGAAAGAAAAAGATGTGAAGGCGATCGGCATCATAAGAGGAAACAGAAAAACACTTCCGCTTCCTCTTAATGACTACAACGTCATCACGGAAAAACAAGAAGAGGAGAGGTAAGCAGGAATGAGCGGGTGGTGTAGAGGAGAGTTAATTCAACCTAGTACTTTTTGAGGGTGAAAATCCTTTAACATGAAAATACCATTTACATGCATACTTTTACAACAAAAATGTTGTAAAAGTATGCGTGTAAAAGGCATTTTCGTGGTAAAGGATATGCGTGGTGATTGCATTCGCGTTGTAACGCATGTGTGATAAAGGCATGCGTTACAAGGGAATGCATTGGAAAATCATACACCCTTTATTATCAGACTTGAAATATGGTTTTCGTAGGTCTCAGAACTGTAGTGCAGGGCCTTAATTTTACTTTGCTAGTTAGAAAAAATACTCAAATTAAATGCACCAATGTGTTATTAGCTTTTGTTGACCTATTTTGCCATTTTGATTGTATAACACATGACAAATTGTGGACTGTTATGTCCAAACTTGGGGTGGACACTGCCATTACTCAGTTTTGAGGGAGTTATATTTGGGGAGGAGGGTCAGAGTCCGCCTCGGAATATTGGGGGAATGTACCAAATTCTTTAATGTAGGAATGGGAGTCAGATAAGGGTGCTTCCTTGCTTCTTGTCTGTGTAAGTTATATATCAGCAATCTAGGCAATGTTCTAGTAGAAAACTTTGTTGATCTCCCCTAAGTTGTAAAGTTCCTGGTCTCTGCACTCCTCTATGCGGACTATGCTGTTCTTACCCGCAGCGCTATCGCTCTGCAATGGCACTTACCGCCTGTTTTGCAGACTACATGAAAGACTTGGGACTTCTAGTCAACATCAGTAAAGCTTTCAAAATGGAATGTGGGAGGAGTAAAATGAGTTGTTGTGTTCTCATGATTGGGGACACTAACATTTATTTTACCCCTTCTTTATCTTATTTGGGCATTATGTTTGACAGATGGGGGTCATGGAAATAAGCGATTACAATGAAGAAACTCAATTTCATGAGGGCTATTAATGCACTTCAAACGTTTGTGACTAGATTAGGCAAGAAACCCCCAAGGAAATGTAAGCTATTGTATAAGGCTAAGTGTTGGTCAACTGCCCTATAAGGGACGAAGGTCTGGGGGTATAGCGAGTGTCAACCTCTCCAATCGGTGGAAGATTCCTTTTTAGGAATTTCTGATCAGTCCCCAGAGCTGTCCCTCATTAATCTGTTGCTCTGAACTGGGTGCCCCATTTTTATCAGGTGCTGCCAGAACACAGCCACTGCTACCCTGGCATAACATCTGGACTTCAGATGCGACTAAATTCAACCAGGAGATTATAGGGGACTGTCTTCATTCATCCTCTTCCCTACAAACCCATTGTTTGACATATTAAAACCTGTGCTCTGATTTAGAGCACCCAGAGTACTTTACCTCTCATGACACATTGCTCCAAATTAGTAGAAACTATCTTAAGCAGGGCTGTCTTTCTCTGTTTGAGAACCATAATATTACATCTGAGCTCGTAAAACCTAGTGCCCTCAATAATCAATTGATGTTGACTACTTACGATATTCAACCTTATCTAGTCTTTGTTCAGGATGCCAGATAGATTCTTCCTCACTAGATTTAGCTTAAATACATTTAATCGACTGTTAACGGCTGGTCAAGGTCTCTTATTAAATGTCCTTATGAAAGCGTGTCTGATCAGAGCTTATTGCATACAGTGCTATTTTATAAATTTTAAAAGGCCCTGAGGAAGAGAATTCTTTTACTTTGCTTATGTGAGCATAATTTTGCACAAGGACGCCGAGCGTTTTTGTTTATACAGACATTGTCTACTCTGCGGTGCTGTATTATGTCCTCCTACCTTTCTGCAGAATTTTTCCAGAGGAAGTCTTTGCACACAAGTCATGCTCCAGTAAGCTCATGAATTAATGCATTAAGGCTTTGTTTGCATCTGTCTAGATTTTCAATTTTAAGTTTTTTTAACAATCAATGTTGTCAACAGAAGGTATATCAGATCTAAATATATTAATCTGCTGGCAGGATTGCCCTAGTAATTGTCTCCCTGGCATGCGCCCAGTCACTGGTGACTATAAACATCCATAAAAGCTAACAGAACATGAGTCTAGGAAATCACAGTGAATTAGGCCTCTTCACTTGCAGTTTTTACCTTGCTAAACCCCTTCGTTCAGTATCTGATCTGTTGTGAACCATTTTAGGACACTATTGTAAATTTCCTGATTCATGCCCTTATATAGGTATAAATCACTATGTCCTTATATAGGCATAAGAATCATAACCATATTTAGTCATAGCTCATGCAGTCCAAATACGGCAGGGCTACTTCCACTAGTTCCGAAAATCTACAACAATTTCTTGGAAAACTCGGCTTCAGCAACTAGGGACTTTCCCTTGCTCGAGAACTGACTTGTCCAAGACCTCATGGAGTTTTCAAAGAACCGAGAGTCTTTAATGACGTTATTATGTCCACCTTTATGTCAAACTCTGCAACTTCAAGGTATAAATATGCCCACACTTGCCTTAGCAAACACACGGTGGTTTGGAGCAGTTCGACTATCTACTTGCCCGCGCGCCCTGCTACTGCAACTGCCGAAGGAAGCCGACCCTCCAGCAGACGCACTGAGAGAGACGCTGTCTTTTCTCCTGCCGAGAAATGCAGCTCCAGTGTTTCCAAGCTACCCTTGCGGGTCGTTGGGAAATCGAGTCCCGAGACTGACCTTCTTCATTCCAAATTAAGGTACGGAGCTGATTAGACCCTAAGAGAAATCTTGGACAGATTCTTGGCAAAAGAATACTATATTTATGCTACACCTCACTTACTTCTCCCTCGTACTAAGCTTAGGTTAGGTACATCGGGGTAGACGTATTTTAGAAGCACCAGTTGAGTAGTTTTAGCCTCTGTTATTTATGTATGTATTTATCTATGGTTTATGAACCATACAATGCTCTTGCAGTATTATTTTATTCTACTCTTTTTACTGTATGCATTATATTTTGCAACCAGTCTTACGATTGTAGCAGTTCATTTCTTATGCTTGAGAAAGAAGACTGTTCAATAAAACCTTTTTATTGAAAAAGCCCGTCTATCTATTTCTCTGCACCTCTAGTGAAACGAAGGATGCACGATTGACTGAGTGAAATATCTATCTATTGTTTTCACGACTCTGAAGATCAGTTTTATCTTGGCGAAACAAAGTTGTTATGTTTATGCGGTTGTCAGAAACTAATCCCTTCTTGTGAATTCGAGAAAGTTTCTAGTGACCTCTGAGCTAGCTGACACTCACAATTAAGTCTAATATATTCGATAGAGACCTAGTAGACCTCAGTCCTACGTCACATCTATAGGATATGTTATTCCAAAGCGCAGAGCCTATTGGGAATATCGGAACTACACTACATGGCGACCAACGTTTGGTAAGGCACTAATTTAACGCTAGATACTAGAGTAACTCAGTCATGCTTTTCACAGAGAACCCTTTTTCTCGTAAAAAAAACTCCAATAGACGTTTGGAGTGGGTAAAAGGATAAAATATCCGCCATAAAACTGAGTAGGACGAAAAAATCGTATTTATTAGTTTTTGGTTTGTTCAACGTTAAAGGATACAGTGTTCCAAAATTTTGTGCACCTTATCTTTATTTCCTTGAAACTTGCTCTGCAAACTTTTTAAACAAAATGTCAGATGAAGACAATCCTGGGGGCAGTGGAACTGCAGTAAATACAAACCAACCAGGTTTTGACACTACAGGCTTCCGACAGGATGACGTGGATGCTATAATCATCCCGGAAAACATAAGGAAAACCATAGCTATAAAGCTTATACAAAATGGCCTATCAGCAAGAGGTGGTAGAGTCATATTTGTCATAGAGACACCTGAATATCGGCAAACAGAGGTATTCTATTCATGGATTGTCTTTCCACAAGCAAATCCAACAACACATGAGTTCCACTTCTATAAGATAGAGAAACATCCAGTGGAATAAGTTCCTTTCGAGGACATTGACATTCCACTAACTTACCAAGAGCATCAGCTCTGGTTTAAATGCGCCCTACAACATCAAAATCACATTATCAGGCTCGGTCCATTAGGTAGACTAGGAGCAACGTGGCCAGTACTAACCAGCAATACACCACATCCTGACATTGAGAGGATGTCAGATGTAGAACTGTTAGCGCAGCTAAAACAATATTTAAAATACAAAGACAATTGGTACAATATGTCATGCGTACTTTAACAGTCCAACCTTCAATAGGAATTCCACAGCACACCCCTCATCAGGGGAACACAAACAAAATCACACCACAGACTATACAGTCAGTCATCGGTAAATTGCCTGCAAAAAGAGAACAAATTCCATTCTGGTTAGCCCAGAAAATTATATAGAGGCAGTATTTCCCGATAGTACACCTCATGAGAAACACAGGTTTCTAACAATCCGTTTACCAATGGGGATTGCACCACACGTGGAGGACTGTGACACTTGGGTACAGTCTTTGCTTCAACACTTGAGGTCCCTTAAACGGCGGTAATACCAGACGTTCTGAGACAGATTCAAAATGAATACGGTCCAGAACCAGCTATGAATCTTGGTATGAAATTACTGAAAGATTTCAAAGAGGTCTCAGCTATGGAACGAGCTTTTATCAATAGATGTAATCAAAAACAGTGCCAAATTCTGGACTGTTGTGAAAAAGCATTTTTTCCCGGATAAAAGCAATAGTGAGCTTGATTGTGGTATCCAGGAAAAAGAATGGTACAGTCATTTCAAACAAGTTTATGATGGAAATGGGATGCTGGAAGGCCCAGTCTTAAACATGGAGAAATATTCTTTGTCCTTTACAGAGTTAGAGGTAACGCAGGCCATTATGCAAATGACGAGTAACAAGGCTCCGGGGCCGGATGGAGTCCCGGCAGACCTTTTTAAATCAGATGTAAAAACCTGGTCAAAGATTTTATATAATGTCTTTGTAAATGCCTGCCAATTGGGCTTGCCCTCCACATGGGCAAGATCTGTCATTATACCCATATATAAGAAGGGAAATAGAGGTGACCCGAGCTGTTACCACCTGATATCCCTAATCGATTCCTTGGTGAAAGTGCTTGGTAGGGTGGTCCTTGGCCAACCGACCGGTTGGCTTGAGGAATCTGGAACGCTTTCTGTGGCCCAGTATGGCTTCAGAAAAGGGATGGGCACCACGGATCAATGTCTAAATTTGCATCTACTAATTGGTAAATATACGGTGGCAAAGAAAGGACCACTATTAGTAGCCTTTATGGACCTGTCCTCGGCCTTCGACCGAGTAAATAGGTCGAAGCTGTGGTCCATGCTCCTAACCTGTGGAGTAAACAAAAACATCGTCTATTCCCTAGCCGACCTGCACAGGGATTTATCTTCAACGGTGAGGTATGACCAACAGGGTAATTGTACGGAAGGCATACCCATATCTAATGGAGTTAGGCAGGGGTGTATCTTGGCGCCCCTGCTCTTTACATTATATATCAATAACCTAGGTACGGCCCTAATTGCCTCCTGTAAAGATATTCCTCGTGCAGGGAAACGCCTGATTCCCGCACTCTTATATGCGGATGATGCCGCCCTCCTAGCAAGGACGGCAGTGGGACTTCAGTTAATGTTAGACTCTTTCTTTGTCTTTATGAAATCATTAGATTTGAGTGTAAATGTCTCAAAATCACACATAATGGCTATTGGACAGAAATCCCTAAAGGTTAAAACGTTTTATTGCGAGGGACACATATTAACCAGGGTGTCGTCATTCCCTTATTTGGGTGTACTATTTGACGACCAAGGATCCTGGGTAACCCAAATCACAGCGAAAAAAATTGTATTGATAAGGGCTACCCTGGCTGTACTGGGTTTCGCCAGAAAGTTAGGAGCTAGGCCAATGAAGGCCCTTATCCAAATATACAGAGCCAAGTGTATTTCACTAGCTATGTATGGGGCCGAGTTGTGGGGCATAAAAAATACTAAGAACATACAGACGGTTGAAGAAAGGTTTTTAAAGAACCTTTTATCTGTCCCTAAGACAACAGCTAATTACATTGTCCATCAGGAGCTTGGAATCGGCTTTGTTGAAGATGCTATTGCTGTGGCACCTCTATTGAAATGGATAGCTACCTGGTTAAATCCTGACTTAGTGCTTAACCACACCATCATGAAAGACTATGTCACTCGACCGTGGGCTGAGTATACCCTGGCTCAAATACATCCAGAAGCTCGCAGGTAAGCTGGGTCAACCAGAACTATATCACTCCCCAGAAACCCTAGTGAAGGGAGATATAAAATGGTCTAAGGAAATGTACCTGCGCATAGCCACCATGGATAGGGAAGAGAGAGAGCTGGTAAAGGTGACAGTAAGGGCCCACCAGCTATGTAAAACAACACTATCCATGGAACCGTATCTAGGCTATGTCACAAACAACAATCACCGTTTCTTATTGACTAGATTCAGACTTAATCAATTCCATTTTCTCTTTGGTGAACAGAAAGGTTGGAGGAGGGCAGACGACCTTGGCCCTTGTATTTGCGATAATCTCTCGCAACAAGACACCATACATTTCCTCTTTTTCTGTGAACACCTTATTGTCATTAGGTAAACATTTTATTCTCCCAATTCTAATCAACAAGGGCTTTGTGCAAGTGAGACCAGCCCTTCTCCATTTGCAAATGTTGACTGATGTCTGGGAAACTTTTAACATTGCTAACTTTTTATCAGCAGCTGTAAGAATCTTGAGGAAATTAATTTAAACATTATATCATGTACATTGCTTTTTTAACATTGTGTCAAAAATGAAATAGTTTTTACTGGTTTTATTGATCGATTTTATATATATTTATGAGTCTTGATTGTGTTGAATCGATTAGGTACTTACAACTGTTTAAATATACTGTTTCTTCTTGCTTTTATGGTTTGCTCATAAACCGAATAAAGATATTTGACTGACTGTCTCAGCTATCTTATTAGCTAACATTAAAGGTGAAGCAGCATCCGTGGCAATCCGCCAACAATTAAAAGAACTCGATATTACTGAGCAACCGTATGAACTTGCCAGAATTATTGAAAAATCCTATGAAGAACTAGGAAGAGATAGTTTGGGAGGGAAACCTGTAAAGTCCAAATTAACAGAAAATCCTGAAAAAGCTTTTATCAAAAACAATCTAACTACTTCTAAAAAGAAATGGGAAAATAGTAGACAGTCACTTCCTAAAGAGAAGCGCTCTCAATCCAGAGGAAGATCTCTGCAAAAGGAGCACTCTGAAAAGAGGTATAACCTTAGAAATAGGTATAATTTAAGAAAACCTGATAGATATCAAGATACTGTTGCACGATTCACTCGTACCTATCAGACTTCCTCACAGAAATCCGATAGAAGAGGACGATCAGAACACAAAAAAGAAAGCGTGAAGTCCAAAGACGATCAACACGTTCCAAAAAATAAGAAAACTCAATTCTCCAAAAAGAAGGTAGCAAGTATTAAAATCAGACATGCCGAAGATCTTGAGGACACAACTCAAGAACGGGGAGTGGGCGCAGACAATGCTGGACAGTGCAGCAGAGGTCACCATAGCTCGCAGGATCCTGAAAGATCATCTGGAGACAGTGGATCTGAATGAATGCACTCAGGTTGAAACTGCCGACACCAGGGTTAGTGTACCCCATAAGTTATATGAAGTAACACTCCGGATAGAGGGTGACATTAGTAGGAAAATAAAAGCACTCTTTTGGGAAAAACTATCCAAGGGTTATGACATCCTTCTGGCCGAAAAAGACTGGCCACCTGAATTTGTCAGGGAGTGCCCAAATGGCAAAGAGATCATTATGCCAGCCTACTCAAACCATATTCCTATTCATAAGAAATACACCTATGCAAGAAAATGGGCTGTGGCCCAGGCTCCACCATTATATAAAAATCATGTGGGATGGGATGAGGACTCTCCTCACCATAAAATCCGGTTAAAAAAATCAACCTACTGCTCAGAGGCAGTATCCAGTAAAACAGGAAGCTAAAAAGCAAGCCAGGGAGATCTTAGATCAACTTTAATACCATGGGGTGATTGAAACATGCACCTCGTCCATGAACAATCCTTTGTTTCCTTTCTCCAAACCAGACGAAACATATCGTCTAGTTTTGGATTAAAGACATTTAAACTCTTGTTGCACAACTTTTGCAGTACAAAATTCACACAGTGCAGCACTAATGAATAACATCTTTCGCAAGAAATATAAAACTACATTAGATATTTCAAACGGTTTCTTCTGTCAAAACATTGCACCTGAAAGCAGGCACTTGACCGCTTTCTCAATAATGGGGACGCAGGGACAATTTTGTCGTCTCCCCCAGGGATTCAAGATCAGTCCTGGATTATTTTCAGCCAGAGTAACAGAGTTACTACAAACGTACGATGATGAGGCATTATCTTATGTCGATGACATCTATCTTAAAGATGATGATTTGGACAGGCACTTGACCAGGGTAAACACCATAATACTTGGATTCGCCTCTGAAGGGTATGAATTCAACTTTAAAAAATCATGAATTGCCCACCTCAATGTCCTATTCTTAGGATACAAACCTTCAAGTGCAAAAGCCTGGCAACAAACTTTTTAGAAAAACGTGTGCTGCTCCAATCTCGAAAAACACTGAAAAACTTGCAAATTCTAGGGTTCCTAAACTTCGGAAGAACTTACATTCTGAATTACGCAGAAAGGGTTAAACCTCTCTACGAACTAATCAAACCTGATTTCAAACCAACTAATTGGACTCAAAAACACACAGAAATGTAGCCTTCAGTACAAACTGACATGTTGGCAACAACACACTTACAAACACGCGACAGTGTACGCAACCATGTAATCTGAATCATCCCAGGGAGATGCGGATTCACATACCTAACCTTTAATGAAGGTGAAAAGGTACCAATAGCTTACAAATCACACTTGTACAAGCTGAAATGAAATTCACTTCAACAGAATTTTTTTTTACAGCGGTTCAGACTCCTGTAGCAAAGCCCTCGCACAGGGTAAACGCATAAAAGTCGTTACACCTGTACCTACCTTAGAGTCAGTGATAAAGGCTAGCATTCCAAATGCAAAAGCTCTACATCCAAGATGGATACAATTGTCAGGCGCACAGGGTGTCCAGGCAGTAATCCAATAACCCCAGGAGCGAAGCCAATGCCTCAGCTTTTCCCAAAGGTGTTTCCCTCACTGTGTAACAAGGAACACAATAGAGAGGAAAGACAACTCCAGAAAATGAAGAGACCAATTGCAGTCAGTCAGCAGAAGGAAAGGCTCAGGCAGGAAGGGCGGACAATAGCCGCGACCAACTGAGGAAGACTTTCAAAAATAACGTCTTGGTCTCTCGTACAAAAGAAGGCTCCAGGTTGACTTCACCTACAACCCGTAAAGTTCCTGCTTCCCAACACCACCAACCAGGATGAGTAATCTCCGAAAGGGGTTCAGAGTTCAAGGCTAAAAACAGGATCCGTGAAGAAAGATTTGAAAGTCCAAAAACAAAAGAAGACTTGTTTTTAATTTTGGAACAAGATCTCTGAATCAAAAAAAAAGGATACAGGCTTTGGGACTGCAACAGCATCGAGAGGCAATACAGCTAACGCTACGTAGGGTCTCTAAGCTCCGGGAGCAGCTGCGTCTCCAATGCGCTGGTCTGTATCAATGTTCGTAATGCCAAATAAAGTTTTATACAAAGGAAAAAAGAAACGCGTCAGCCCGTTACCCCACGGGGACGCGAACAAATAAACACCGCAGTGCTTCACCATAAGCGAAGGACTCGCAGCCAGCCAAAAATAGATAGAGCACTGCGTATGGGGAGAGGGGCGCTAATCAAGTTTGGCAGGACACGGCGGGACATCACGGGGAACACCACAGGTAGGAATGAAGCGATGGCGCTTCCAGCAGGAAACGTGGCACTCGGTAACAAACGAACTTGCAATCCGAAAAGGAGGATGGAGCTTGTCACGAGGAAACAAGGAATCCAGAGTTAGACACGGAGTGACAGGGAATGCAACAAGGCACAATAAGGGCAGGGAAGGAAAGCCATGTGCCGCCATATTCTCCAGGGAGGCTTAAGAACCTCCCATCAGTACCAGATGACCTGTCGCAATGCAGTATGGGACAGCACACCTCTCACCACCCTTACAATGCATTATGGTCCTGGTAGTGCAGATGGGGAACCCCTAGCTCGAAGTCTAACAACAATGGGTAAATGCTCTTGCTGCAACAGATGTTGAATACGTTTTTGACCCTTACTTGAAGACACAAAAATGTCTTCAATACGAACAAGAATGTCCTCTGCCTACTGAAATTTTACCTCTAGAACATTACGGCTGTATAATATATACAGACGGATCAGCACAGCCCACAATTGGGGGTAAACAAGCTTATAGTGCGGCGTGCACGATTGTTAAAGGTCACTGGCGCGATGGTAAATTCCGACCTATGGTCACAAAAACTCAATCTCTAGGAGACTGTACAGCTCAGCGAGCTCAACTCCAAGCTTTCAAGATGGCGCTTGAAAATACCGATCGCGAATTCCCCACACTTACAGTGTGCGATTCGTATTACTGCGTCCAGTCTTACAATGAATATCTGCAGAACTGGGTTCAAAATAGTTTTAAAGACACAAAAGGTCGCACAATCAAGCATAAAATGCTTTGGGAACAAGTAGTTCTTTTGCAGAAAGAACTACAAAAGACTCATGTGATCCATACACTGAGTCATCAGCTTGATGGCATTCACGTTGAAGGGAATTCATTGGCTGACAAAGCCGCAAAGGCAGCTGTGCAAACGGCTTCCGTAGCTGCAATCACTCATTCAAAAATGAAAATAGGCAGCGAAATAATGCAAGCTATCACTGCTTCAATAAAAGATAGTGGTAAAACATTACCAAAAGGCTTTCCACTCAAGTACTCATATATAACTGATGCAAATAATGTTCCTTTTGCTCGAATCCCTGGAGTGGGGGATAGGGTAATTCCAAACAGGAACCGGAGAGGTGCTCTGATTCATGAAGCACATATGGGAGAGGGTCTGATACATCAAGTGATCTCTAAATCTCTATTAGAATTAGAAGAGATGTACTGGTGGCCAGGGATGAAAGCTCACGTATACGAATTCGGAATTAATTGTGATGACTGTTACAAATACCACAGCTTTGAACACCACCAGATTCCTGACTACAGTGTAGCCAGCCCAGTACAGACACCAGTGTTAGATAGCATTAGACTATCCACGCTCAAACGTCCCAATGGACAAAAGCGGTCCCACAAATACGAGGGCAAGATTCATTTGGATGCCCCCTCAGCGCTCGGCTGACGCCCGAACTGTTATTAAAGATTTGCAAGTCTTTATCGGCACATATGCAATTGGCACGCTACATTCTGACCAGGGTCCTGCGGTTAGCTCTAGGGCTTACAAGGAGGCCATGGCCAGCTTGGGTTTTGCATTGCGATTTTCGAGTCCATTCCATCCTCAGGGAAATTCGGTTGTGGAGAGAAAAAACCGCGACATAAAGCAATCTATAACAGCTAGGGTATTAGTTTCGGGTGATGGGTGGGTCAAACATCTAATAAATGTCCAACGTAGTTTTAATAACATGCCAAGAAATTCTCTGGGTGGAATCACTCCATATGAAATTCTTTTTGGTACTAGAATGTTGGTTGAAGATCTCAATCGTCACACTTCAGTGGTGAAACAAAAACCCTTAGATATCAAAGATCGTTTGGCTGTTTTACAGGACTTAAATGAAACAAGAAGAAGTCTAAGCAACACCAGTGAAAAGCCAACGACCACTGATGAAAAACCACCTGTCCCAGCAAGACCTGTCTGGAATCAAAAGATTGGGGATCTGGTCAGGGAAAAAATAGCAAACAATAAGGAATTTGGGCCTTCTTACAGAAAACCAGTACCTGTACTAGCAATCCACCGATCAAGAACAGTGCTACTGCCGCCCCTTGCTGGAAGAAAGGAGAACCGGCCTGTATCAATTGACCTGGTAAAACCACACCAAGTGGCCAATAATAAGCAGTAGGCCCAGTGGGCTCCCAAGATGTAGCAGACGACCAAATCTTGCTACTATCCAAGAGGTTCAAACTGAAAGACTCATCACGTTTGAAGATTCTAAAGTGAGAAAAGAAGGACTATGCAACAAAGCCATGGAACTTGTGCCTCTTGAAACCCAAATAACAGTTAGTCAAGACACTCCTGTCTACAATGATGTAGCTTCTGACTATACAAAAATGTCAAGGGAACAAGCAACTCCATTGATTTCAAAGAACCCGGATGCAATACCAACTATTGACAGAACTGCCTCTGGCTATTTTATCAACTTTGATAACTTTTCTGAGGATCCCAGTGAACCTGAAACTACGCCAGCAAATACAATTTTCAAGGAAAAATTAACTGAACTTGGTCAAGAGCTTACAAAAACATATCTGGTTTCACCATGGGTTGAATTTTGGATTGGATTAGGTGTATTTTATCTCCTGCTATGGCTCATTCTCATTTAAGTTTGGGAAAGCTGATAGATGGAAAACACAATAAAATGGACACAACAAGTAAGAACATCAACTTTCTTCTAAAGCCACACAAATCATCTCATAGTGAACAACGAGACCTGTTGTCAGTGAATATCACAGCGGTTCCTCTACCTGGTGGAATAGCTTGGGATACAACTGATTATGACATTTATGGCCCTGTCGAGCTGCTGAAAATTCCACACCAATTAAAAATTTTCTTGAGTGATTTAGTTTCACCCAGCACATTTTCTGATGATTGAGACTTTGAAACTGTTAGCAATATGATGGCAGACTTAGAAATGTCAGCTAAATTTACAAAACATGAATACTTAGAAGGTTCATCAAATTATGAAGAAATGTATTGTTTTAATCATTTTGGCCATCATTACTTGCATAAATCTGCAAACCCTAGAAATGTTTTAACATATAATCAATGGGAACATTGTCCAACACCTCCAAAAGGTAGTTCTAAAACATGTATTCGAAAATTTCCATATCTTACAGGTTTTAATGTTACAAACCCAGAAAGGTTTTACTTTAAAAATGTTAATAAGACAGGCATGAATAGTATGTTGACAAATACTAAACAAATTTATTCTGCGGCCTTTTATGCTAAATTTTCCACCTTAGGCTTTGACTTTTGGAAAGACAACATTGAGACTAAGCATGGGCGCAAAATCCGTTCCGCTCGCGGATTTTGCGGATTTTCGGCAAATTCGCAATCCGCGAATTCCCGCGAATTTGCCGAAAATCCGCAAATCCGCGAGTGGAACGGATCCGGGGGGCAAAAGTTCAAGCTTCAAGCTTGTAACTATTTTAGAATGGTGCCGGCAAGCTGCCAGAGCCAATCTAAAATAGTTACTAAGTTAGCTTCAACAGGAAGCACTAATAGAAGTAGGTGCTCGAGTTTAACTGAATTCGAGCACCTGCTTTATTTTATCTATTAGTGCTTCCTGATGAAGCTAACTTAGTAACTATTTTAGAATGGCGCTGGCAGCTTGCCGGCGCCATTCTAAAATAAAACAGGAGAGGGGCAGAGGGCAGAAGGGCACAATTACGAGTGTGGCAGAGGGCAGAAGGGCACAACAACGAGTAGGGCAGAGGGCAGAAGGACACAACAACGAGTGGGGCAGAGGGCAGAATGGCACAACAATGAGTAGGGCAGAGGGCAGAAGGGCACAACAACGAGTGGGGCAGAGGGCAGAATGGCACAACAACGAGTGGGGCAGAGGGCAGAAGGGCACAACAACGAGTGGGGCAGAGGGCAGAAGGGCACAACAACGAGTGGGGCAGAGGGCAGAAGGGCACAACAACGAGTGGGGCAGAGGGCAGAATGGCACAACAACGAGTGGGGCAGAGGGCAGAAGGGCACAACAATGAGTGGGGCAGAGGGCAGAAGGGCACAACAACAAGTGGGGCAGAAGGGCATAGCAACAAGTGGGGCAGAGGGCAGAATGGCACAACAACGAGTGGGGCAGAGGGCAGAAGGGCACAACAACGAGTGGGGCAGAGGGCAGAATGGCACAACAACGAGTGGGGCAGAGGGCAGAATGGCACAACAACGAGTGGGGCAGAGGACAGAGGGCACAACAACGAGTGGGGCAGAGGGCAGAAGGGCACAAAAACAAGTGGGGCAGAGGGCAGAATGGCACAACAACGAGTGGGGCAAAAGGGCACAACAACGAGCGGTCTCGCACAAAAAAAAACTGCGAACACGCAAAGCGCCCCGCGAACACGCAAATCGCCCCGCGAACACGCAAAGCGCCCCACGAACACGCAAAATTAAAAAAATCCGCAAATTCGCACAAATTCGCAAATTTTGCGGATCGCGAATTTGCAAAATTCGCTCATACTTAATTAAGACAAAAACTGTTTGGGGCACAAAAGAATGGCAGGTACAAGGTTTAGAAACACTGTTCAGAGCCTGCATCATCCCAGAACAAATGATGTTTTTAAATGACACTGTTCAACAGACATCTTGTCTTGGCCTGGCTAAGATAAAAGATTTAAACAAACCGTCCGTACCTAAGCCCACACCTGATAGTAATTTAACTTCAGGTGAGGAGGTAGACGTGAATGATATTTTTCTACAAAACAGAACACATCCTGAATGGAAAAAATGTTTAATCTGGCCAACGGACACGAATAACTGTCAAGATAGATTCCTGAACAAGACACAAGGGTTCACAGTAACTCGGCCAGAACCAAGATATATCCAAAGACAACATCCAGGGATAATAACAACTTATAGTGTAGGAAAACTATGCCTTTAGTGGCTGCAGAGATCCACACTTCCAGAAATAAACAATTATCTTTGCTTAAAGATGGCATTGATTTGCGAGAATTCTTACTGGGACCTCGTAATCCACATCATAAACGTTTCATATACGCCGGTATATACTCTGCATACAATGAAGCATGGAAAGTCACGCAAATTGAAACAGATGAAAGAATACGAGAAATTGATCGTTTAAACTTAGAGAAATCACTCTCTGTAGTTGACAATGGGTTAACAACTATGTCGTCCAGAATATATTCTTTGGACAGCATTGTATCCTCTGCCATAGACATAATGGAACAGGACTTGCTAATGTTACAACATGGCCAGTCTCAATTACGTTCTATATTGCTGTTAGGCTTAACGTTGCAAAACCTTCGTTCTGGCTAATTGCCTTGGCGTTTAATCAACACTACGTCATTGTTTACTGTGTTTAACCTTACAGATAAACAAATCTCGTTGGCACAGAGGGGAACAGACTATACGGTGCTGAGCATAAAAAAACTGGAGAGATTATCATTGACCGTTTCTGAGAAACCATCAGTTGAATGGATAATACATGGTACCATCACAATACCAATGACGACTTTCCAGTTTCAGTATTGCTTAAAACACATACGAGCAGGCCTGTATGAAAGGTTGGGTAAAGAATACATTAAGTCGACCTGGTATTTACCATACACACACAAATGTTGGAGTGGAGGAAAGGAGGTATTTTTTAGAGGTAAAAATTGTAAAAACTCAATAAGCGGTACATTGTTATGTCAAAGGTATTAATTTACACGGAGCCTGCGAGGATTCTTCCAATAACCTTTCTTGCCACCTGCAAGGTTCGCCCACAGCGGTGATAGATCCAGTTTTTAGGCAGCTTTCCAATGGTAGCTACATTATGTTAAATGATCACAGCTGTTGTGGAATTATGCCAGGAATAGGATATCTCGTTAGTGTGTCAGCCAGGGTCACTTGTTGTATGCAAGTATTGTTTCCTAAAACCAAGACAGACGGGGAGTCGCCACTATGGCCTTCACTGAACATCTCTTCTATACGAATTGATACTTTAAGCAGAATGAAAGAGCCATTTTTTGCAAAAAACTGTGCCACTGACCTCGTCCAGAGAGACGTATGATCTGCAAGTTGCAAGGACTTCTGCAGAGATACATGCATTATTATCAACAAACTGCCCAATACATTTCGCAGAAATGTTAGGTCGTATCTTTTACATGTCTGATACCAGCGGTATTGCACATCAAACCAATCAGTCATTTGTTAAGCGCACTACATACCCGCGAGGGTCTCAAGGTGCTGGGGGGGAGGTGGGAGCTGCTATTGATCGAATAGCCAGGTCTTTAGTATCCTCCTGAAGGTCAGCAGGCCTTGGGTCTGTCGTAGGCTCAGTGGCAGGGTGTTCCATGTCTTGGCAGCGAGGTGGGAGAAGGATCTCCCGCCGGTGGTTGTTCTTCGGATACGCAGGACAGTGGCCAGTGAGAGGTCGGAGGTGCATAGCAGGCGGTTGGAGGTGTAGAATGAGAGCCGTCTGTTGAGTTAGGCTGGGCCGGTCATGTGGAGTGCCTTGTGTGCATGGATGATGAGCTTGAAGGATATCCTCTTGTTGACGGGGAGCCAGTGTAGGTTTCTCAGGTGAGGGTGATGTGGCCGTGTCATGGTACATCGAGGAACAGTTGTGCCGAGGCGTTTTGCCTGCATAGTCGATTGATGAGCTTGGTCGGACCTCCCACGTAGAGGGAGTTTCCATAGTCGAGTCTGCTGCTGACGAGGGCCTAGACATGTATTTAAGACGATTTTTTCGGGACAGTTAGCACCCTTTGAAGGAGTCCTGGGCATTTTTCCGAACTTTGTACACTCTGTGTTCGGCGGCCTGCCTCTCATTTTGTGACTCGTAGTAGGGATCTTATTTCTATTCCTCCTGCTCCGTTATGGCTAATCTGGCCACCAGCGATGCCCAAGTCAGCATGGAGAATGCGCTCCAGGCCATGAGGTATCGTGACAGAATAACACAGATCCTTGGCTTGGCTCGTTTGAGAGATCTGAATACCACATGGTTCCAGTCATTCAGACCAATCTGGCAAGATTGCATCTTACCTGTTCTACGATGCCTGCTTTGTGGAGAAGAATGTGTGTTAGATATATGTCTGGCACTACCATTGGCTATGCCAACAGATGTTGACGCATTACTGGGTCCGGTAACAGCTCATGTGTTGTGTTGCCCCCAACAGCTACCAATCCTGATGACGGCAATCATTGAGATCTCACCGGCAAATCCAACTGGCGTGAGATACGCGGACCAACAGGCACCCAGGTACCATCTGCTGTGAACATTGCTAATGCGGCTGGCGCCGACAGCGATGCTTCACATCTGTGTACAATTGACCTTCTTAATGAAGTAGTTGAACTTTCATTTACTGTGGTAGACGATTTCTTTGCCAGCCTTGACGACTTAATGTTTTCTCCTGACACCGAGAATAACTTTTGAAATTAGCACACAGTGTTCTTTCGAACTCTGAAATTCGACTTTCACTTTTTTCAAAATAAAAGCTTCCAAGTTTAGAACTCTATTTCACTACAATTTAATTTGACTTTTTTCCAAAACAGACTGAACTTTAGCGCAAAGTAATCTGCTTGAAGTAGAACTATTCTTAGAGAACAAGAATTCTTTTACTACTTCCTAGAAACAATATTGACCTAATGCACAAATCAAACTAGCTTGTATATTCTGCTATGGGATGGTCTCGACTTTCTCTTCTGTATCTAGAGCCATTTCATAAATGTAAATTTCGTGATTCATTTGGTTAGCATTTCTAATATAAAATCATATGCTTACAATGAAATCATTGCTTTTAGATGCATACTGTGCAAATGCTCATTTTGTGTACGACCATTTTAAAAAAAATACATATCATGTATTTTTTGGTTGGGATTGTAAAAACACATACTCTGGCTTCTATGTTTTAGTATTTACATAACATGAACATAATAGCGTGGAGTGGGTGTTGTGAACCATTTTAGGACACTATTGTAAATTTCCCGATCCATGCCCTTATATAGGTATAAATCACTATCAGCCTGATTCATGTAGGTAAATTGCACTCGCAAAGGGCCAGATTCTGAGAATCTGGCCCTTTGCGAGTGCGATTTTTGCATTTGGTATTCATGATACCAAATGCAAAAATCGCTATGTAAGAATTCGCATATTTGCGTGGAATGGCATTTAAGGAATCTCTAATAGAGATTCCTCAAATGCTATTCATGACACAAAACAAAATAGCGATTTTGGACTTTTGGGGCCGCTATTTACCGACAGGTCGGACCTGTCGGTAAATAGCAAAACCTCAGAAAAATGCTTTTTAAAGCATTTTTCAAAGTTGCATGTAGCACACACACATGTCCTTTGGACATGTGTGTGCGCAACACCTGTCCAAAAGTGCATTTTAGGGGTGCTACAGGGCGTCCTTTGGACACCCCTGGCACCCTTAAAATCGCTATCTTAGTTGCGAGTAGCAAATTGCTACTCGCAAATCCCCATTCATTCCTATGGGCCTCTTGGCCCATAGGAATGAATGGGGAGTATTTGCGAGTAGCAAATTGCTACTCGCAAATAAAGAACATGTAGGAATCGCTATTTAAGTAGCAATTCCTACATGAATGCCGTTTTGCGTGTCCTCAATAGCGAATCGCTATGATTCGCTATTAGGGACACGCAAAACGGCATGTACATGAATCAGGCTGTAAGTCCTTATATAGGCATAAGAATCATAACCATATTTAATCATAGCTCATGCAGTCCAAATACGTCAGGGCTACTTCCACTAGTTCTTAAAATCTACAACGATTTCCTGGAAAACTCGGCTTCAGCAGCTAGGGACTTTCCCTTGCTCGAGAACTGACTTGTCCAAGAACTCATGCAGTTTTTAAAGAAGCGATAGTCTTTAATGACGTTATTATGTCCACCTTTACGTCAAACTCTGCAACTTCAAGGTATAAATATGCCCACACATTCTATAGCAAACACACAGTGGTTTGGAGCAGTTTGACTATCTAATCTTTGTCTGGGCAATGCGAATGACAACGCAACCATTTTTACTCTGAGCACGATATTGTTTTTAAAAACTTTACTTGTTTTTTAACGCGTCATCACGCTATTTCATTAGTGTACCTACCTGCTCTGGGGCCTCGTCAGGGGGTCCGAGAAGCCTGGTCTTAATTTCCTCCTTCCCGCCCTGGTCCGACGCGGTGATAGCACGGTTGCGCGGAGGGCGTGGAAGGGTAGAGACAGGTACTTCCTGTGGGGACGGTTAGCGCTCTAGTCGCCATCCCAGATTACTCATTAGGGATCAAAAGCCGGATGATCAAACGGCCGCGCAGCGGGCGCCCCGGCGGTGCGCTGAAGACGCGCCAAAGACAAGCCCGTCTGCGCCCGTCCGCGGCCGTACGGGGGCCGGGCCAGAAACCCTGGCCGAACTAAGGGGGTAATACAATATGGTATTGCGGATCTACTGAATTTATGTCCCCCAATGAAGAATGCTTGTAGATATAGCATGCTGGCTACTCAAGTGAGCATGTGCCAGCATTGCTTTTTTTCTTGGAATCAGGAGCAGCACAGTCAGGTGGGAAGGAGGCTTCTTTCCGGTGGTTTACTAAATTGCAGGTCCCTCAGCAAACACAACACTGAGATCTCAGAGCTTCTTGTTGATGCAGAGCTCGACCTTTTGTTCCTTACCGAGACTTGGCTGGGGCCAACTCAGATCCTGACATCATAGAGGCACTCCCCCCTGGCTACACGATAACCAGAATTGACAGGGCAGTGGGTAGGGGAGGAGGGATTGCAGTAATCACAAGAGCTCCCTTTGAATGTACCATGGACCCCATCTCGGTGAGCGACAGTGAGGCGGGACGCTTTGTATTAAAACAAGGCCCGAATTCCTCAGTGACAAGTATTCTGATATATAGACCTCCAGGACACTCAGGCAATTTACAACTGAGGTTGCTGGAGGGCATTGCCCACCTTACTATTAGATGTTACAAACTCCTGGTTTTGGGGGACCTTAATGTCCATTTTGAGGACCCAACCCATAAGGAAGCTGTTGAGCTACGCCAGGACTTGCAGTCAATGCATCTGGACTTAAAATCTTGCTCCCCCACACACCAGCAAGGACACCTGCTAGATCCGGTGTTTGCTAGCTGGGAGAATGTGGAGGTACTGACTCCAGTACCAGTTCCTTGGTCGGACCATTTTTTGGTACCTTTCATCATAGATATATCTATAGATGAGAGTCAGAAGGGGGTAATGAGTAGTTATCCATGTAGGAAGTGGAAAAACTTTGCTCAGGATAACTTTAATAGAGAGCTGAGTGTAGGTGGCCCCCCAGGAGGCTCTCACAGTGAGACTGCTAGCAAGAATCTGGAGAGGCGTATCCTTAATGCCCTTAATAAGGTGGCACCATTGCTCCTGAATAAAACTGGGAACAGAGAGCATAAATCCACTCCCTGGTTTACCCCCACCTTACAGCAGGTAAATGCAGGCTGTAAGCGACTGGAGAGGCAATGGAGAAAGGGATTTCAAGTCCAGGACAGACTGTTATATAGAGAAGGACAGAGGAAATATCAAAGCCTACTCAGAGGGGCGAAAGCCACTCGCTATAAGGCCAGAATTGGGAAAGCTGAGAATTCCACAAAATAACTTTTTAAAATCTATAAGGAAATCTCCAGCCTGGCTAGTTTGACAGCATCTAGCAATGATTCGGTGGAAGAATGTAATAGGGTGGTAAAATACTTCTCACAGAAGGTGAGGAATATTTACTCATCCTTTTCTGGAAACCTTACGAGTGGAGCTGATTTTGAGGAACAGGTGGGAGATAGAAAATCGGGGTTGAGACTGAATCACTTCACAGTCCCCCCTCCTGAGATACTAAGGAGTATCTGTCTCAGTGTAAAATCGGGCTCTCCCAGAAAACCTGCTCCTCCGAAGGTGCTGGGGGAAAGCCTGGAGATTCTTGAGCCCTATATCAGACATATCCTTGATATCTCATTCTCCTCACATACGCTACCAGATAATTGGAAAAGACCTGTGGTTCTGCCTATTAGGAAGAAACCGAATGTCAGCCAGGATATCCTAGAAAATCTGCGACCCATCTCGCTGCTGCCTTATCTAGCTAAGGTAGCAGAGAAGGTGGTCAATAAACAACTTATGGCACATTTGGAAGACGCTAGTCTTCTACACCCCTCTCAATCGGGATTCCGGGCAGGCTATCCCACGGAAACTGCTCTACTAAGGGCCACGGAAACCATTAGCAGGGAGCTGATGCCGGACACACCATGGCACTGATAATGTTAGATCTCAGTGCAGCGTTCAACACTGTAGCGCATCACACCTTGCTGCAGTGTCTGAACAGGTGGGGGTCTCAGGTCCAGCCCTGAGATGGCTAAAATCTTTCTTAGTAGGAGGCAGCTTCCAGGTCAGATGAGGGGATCACTACTTCGAGGACATTGTACTGGAACAGGGGGTACATCAAGGCCCGGCCCTGAGCCCCACCCTGTTTAATTTATAAATGTCTCCGCTGGCGGAGATAGTACAGGCCTTTGGGGTAGATGTAGTCTCCTATGCTGACGACACCCAGTTGCTGATCTCCCTATCCCAGGCACCTACGGCTGCGGCATCCAATTTTAGAGCATGTATGCAGGAGCTTGCTTCCTGGATGGATAAGAACTGCCTAAAGCTGAATGGTAGCAAGACCGAGGTGCTGGTGGTAGGTGGTGATAGGTCTAGCTGGACCTCAGAATGGTGGCCTCCGAGTCTGGGTCCTACCCCTACACCTTGCACCGAGGCAAAAAATCTGGGGATCTGCGTGGACCCCTCCCTCTCTTACGACGGACATATCCGTCGCCTAGTGGGGAAATGTTTTGGAGTCTTAAAAACTTTATAGAAAACATTGGATCTCCTCTCTTTGGGTGCCAGAAAGACGTTGATACATGCTCTCATTACATCCCGTCTTGACTACGGTAATTTACTCTATCTGGGAGCCTCAGCCAAGAGCCTGGGGAGGTTACAGGTTCTTCAGAATGTGACCGCACGGCTGGCTCTGATGCCGCCCAGAAGAGCGGCGTCAAGGCCAGCCCTTGAGTTTCTGCATTAGCTCCCTGTCAAGAAAAGAGTGATGTTTAAGACACTACTTACTTGTCATCGTATCCTTCAGAATGCGGCCCCGTCATTTCTGTGAAACTTGGTCACCAGGTATGTGCCAGGAAGGTACCTTAGATCTTGTGGGACCGGTCAGCTGGTGATTCCAAAGATAAAGAAGGAGAAAATGGGTGGTCGCTCGTTCCGCTTTCTGGCAGCACAGAACTGGAATAAACTTCCTCTATTTCTCAGGCTAAAAAGTTCTGAACCTAATTTTAGGAAACTGCTTAAAACATATCTGTTCACTGCCTAGTTTCGATCTGCTGACATCCGCTCCACTGCTCTCCCTCTCACTCAGCGCTGGGACACGTCGAGATGGCGTAACCAGGCGCTTTACAAATTTCCTTATATATATACTTGCCCAACGCGCCCTGCTACTACAAGTGCCAAAGGAAGCCGACCCTCCAGCAGGCGCACTGAGAGAGACGCTGTCGAGAAATCCAGCTCCAGTGTTTCCAAGCTACCCTTGCGGGTCATTGGGAAATCGAGTCCTGAGACTGACCTTCTCCATTCCAAACTAAAGTATGGATCTGATTAGACCCTAAGATAAATCTTGGACAGATTCTTGGCAAAAGAATACTATATTTATGCTACACCTCACTTACTTCTCCCTCGTACTAAGCTTAGGTTAGGTACATCGGGGTAGGCGTATTTTAGAAGCACCAGTTCAGTACTTTTAGACTCTTTTATTTATGTATATATTCAGAATCAAATGTCTTTATTTAGATATAACACAGATATCTTTAAAAGAAGAATACAAAATTCACATTATAATACAAGTATTAAAAAAAAGTAGAAAGACGCGGTTGATTATTTGACGGTCGTATAAAAAGTGGAAATTATCCACAACTTGATCCTTCTTATTAAATAACATTATAAGCTGAACACAACCAGTAGTATCTTATGTATAAAAACAGACCAATACTCTTACAATACATTTTATAATCGTTTCATTTTTACTTCCTTAGAAGTTAATAGATGTTGTACGGTATATTAGTAGTTAAAAAGATCTCGGCAAGGCTCAGTGTGGACTCAATTGGTTAAGATTACGGTATGCTTGCTGTATAAAAATGGCTAGCCTTATATTTAAAACTGTGTTTTCTGGGTTCAAGGCCATAATGATGGCTTGCCTGCAGGTCCGGGCACCCAACCTGTTCCATTCAGCTTTTAGTTTGCACCTACGTTGAGAATTATAAAAAGGGTAAAGGCAGACCACATGCAGCAAAGTTACCCCCGTTTTGCCACACCCTCTGCAGGTTGTATCTTCCACCTTACGTTGCCAGGAGGGCCGGTCTTGCAAGAAACGCCAGTCACCCATCCTGATAGCTATAAGACTACGTTTAAGATACAGAGAGTATGTACAAGACAGATACGTTGCGGGGGCTAGCCGTCTGTATGATTTTATAAGTGCCCAGGAGTGGCTACGTTTTGCAAAAAGTGCTTTATCCTTGTTTAGCGATTTCATTCTCACACATTTTTTAATAGCCATTTTAAAAGCTGACTGACTGGGGTTCAGGACCCATAGACCACTCACTGACATTTGATCAATGGGGTCCTTAAGGAGGCAACCATACGTTCCACATTGGTTGGTCTGAGTGATTTCTAGCCAGACTAAGGCTTCTAGTGTACATGGGTCCGCCTGTCTTAATTTATGGCAAAGCTTTAGGTAAGTGCCCACGTTTAAAGCCTCATAGTTCAAAAGCCCCATCTCTAGTCTTATCTGCGCTGGGGATGCAGACTTTGGCAGACGGAGAACTCTTTTATAAATTCTGGTTGTGTGCTGGTTTAAGGCAGTGTTCAGTTTCCCCCTGAGTATCTCAATGCCGTAAGAAAGAGTGGGGCCAATTTTACCTCTCATGACTTCCAAGAGAGGTGCCAGTGTTGGGCCTGATAGGTTTTTGGAGAGCTTACTTAGTGACACTGCCAGGGAGGTGGCTTTAACTGCGATCTCGTTGCGCTGTTTTAAATGGTTACCTCTGGAGTCTAAGTGGACACCTAGGTATTTATATGACTGACCTATAGCGAGGCTTGTCTTGTCAAATAGCCACCCACCACCGGCGTGTCGCTTTTTACCAAAAGGGACAACTTGTGTTTTCTTAAGGTTGACCTCTAGATGGTTAGAAATTGTGTAACTAAACAGTTTATCGAGTAGCCTTTGCAGCCCGACCCTGGTAAGGCTAAAGAGAACCAGGTCATCGGCGTACAATAGGTTGTTTATGGCCATGCCTCCCACCTTTGGGGGGTGACTGTTTGTATCGTCCAGGATACTTGACAGATCTGATATAAACAGATTAAAAAGAAGAGGGGCCAGCACACATCCCTGCTTCACGCCTCTGTTTGTCATAATTTTCCGCGAGAGGTGTGTGCCGGACCCCAATTTCACCCGAACCCAAGTGCGGGAGTGAAGTTGAATGATAGCTTCCAAAAGTTTGTCTGGGATCCCCCATTTTCTTTAATTTTTCCCATAGATCTGCCCTAGGGACCCTGTCGAATGCTGCTTTGAAGTCGACAAAGCAACAAAACACTTGCCTAGATGTTAAAAGTGCCTTGTCGACTATGGTTGATACAGCTAATAAATTAGTCATGGTCCCTGAGTTGGCCACAAACCCTGTCTGGTTCAACGGGATCAAGTTACATTCTGTTGCCCATAACCTCAGGTCCTGCAAGAGGAGGCCTGCGTAATGCTTGGCCTCAATGTCCAATAGGGCGATAAGTCTATAATTATTCGGCGAAGAGTGGGATCCTGATTTGTAAATTGGGTGGATTATGGCGCCCCGCCACGAGTCAGGGATTGTTGCAGTGTTCAAGGCATAGTTAAAAAGGTTTGTTAAAATTCCTGACCAAAAGGGTGGGTCAGATTTGAACAGGCTCTGTGGCAGGCCGTTTGGGCCAGGTGCTCCGTCTGATCTAGCTTTTGTCACTGCTATAGCCACCTTTTCTTGGGTCACCTCCTAGACCTCATTGGCAGAGTGTACTCCATTAATCTCTCTTAGAGAATAGGGACCTGTTGGTCCTGAATGTTCAGAGGATCCAAAGTGGTTAGTTAGAAATGTTGCCCAGTCCGATTCTTGTATGTTTGCTGTTTCGAAGCTCAATGTGCTCTGATTAACATTGTTAATTAAGGCCCAAAATTTTCTTGAGTTTTCACTCTTACTCTCCCACACCAATTTACACCAGAATTGGGTTTCATGCAACTGTTTGTCTTTGGTCATCGCCAGCCTGAAAGACTTCTGTGCAGCTTGATAATATATTAGACAATCACTGTTCCCTGGAGATTTTGCGAGTGACCGCAAGGCGTTGTTTCTCGCTTTCTTAAGTGACTTTGTCTGAGTTGACATTGTGAACTTGCGATGCTGGGATGGCCTCTGGAACTGCTGTTTGGCTGGAAAGAGGTTAATCAGGTGTGAGCAGAGCATTGACCATGTCGCAGTCGGCGAGGCTTCTTGTTTGATTCCGCCTCTTATTGCGTTCATGCTTTCTTGCAAGATGTTCTGGCTGAGGTCTTCACTCCACCTGAGGCGCTTTGGGTTCTCTGTGTATATTCCACGGCAAGTTGAGGAGGCAGGTTTATGAGTAACTGGTTTTATGTTAAATGATATGACCTGGGGTCTGTGATCAATTTCGGTTCGTGGGTAGATGTGGAAGCATGCCAGGCAATGGAGCAAGGATGTATTGCAGATAGTGTAGTCCAAATAAGAGCGCTTGCTACCATTTGTCCAGGACCAATTAGGGGGGATATCTCCCTCCGATCTTCCGTTGATTACCAGGTAGCCAGCGCTATAGAATCGCGTCACGCAGAGTTCTCCCAGTCCGCAATGGGCTTGATTGAGCGGTGTTGATTGTGTAACAGGCTCATTGATCAAAGGTAAGAAAGGCCCTTCGTTGTCTACTGGGATACATTGGAATAAGTTGGTATTAAAATCACCTGTGACAATACAGTCAGTGTTGGGGTGTTCCGCAGCTATGTCGCTCATAATTTCCGATAAACGTGCCAGGTGATCTCTTTTTGTTCGCGTACTTGGGTTAATGTACGCGTTTAAAAGGAAAAGTGAGCGCTGATTCCGCCAAGAGTTGATTTTGACCCCGAGTAGCCATTCTTCATCTATAAGTAATTGTGAGTGGGGGCCTTTTAGGTTATTTGATATGTATATTGACAGGCCCCCTTTGGGGTGGCCATAGCGGCTAGCTCTGAGTGCTGGTTTCCATACTTCTGTGTAACCAATAAGGGGGCATCCTTGTTGTGCCCAAGTTTCCTGTATAACTATTACGGCATGCTCACGTAGAAAGGAAAGTGTTTCAGAATTCGCAATTTTCTGGTGAAGGCCACTTATGTTCCAAGAACATATTGAGAAAGTGGAGTCTGCTTGTGGGTTAGGCACGGTTGCTGGTGGGGTTACTGAGGGTATTAGCTTTGCCGGGGTTTTTGGCTTGGGGCCCCTGCTCTCTACTTGAGACGGTCATACTGAACTTTTAGTTGACAAAATGGCTGGAAGCCACTCCCCATCTTGGGTTGTGTTGGCACAGGTGACCAGTCTTGGAGGGCTTTTGTATTGTTCATCTGGGCCCGATGCATTTTTTAAAATTGAGTAGGGTCTTGGGTGACCCTCCAATTTGATGGGTCCTGTTTTCCGAGAGGTAATAGGCTGGTTTAATAAAGCGGGAGGATAGCCTGGGGTGGAGTATGGATACACTCGGATGCCCCAATCCCGCAGGATGTCCTTATGATCCAGAAATGCTCCGACCCAGCTAGCTGATTTGAAAGACACCAAAGTAGCTTCAGAAGGTTGGGCGCCTCTTGGTGGAAGGAATTCGATAGCTTTGATGTCCTTTGATACCAATCCTGTGAGCCCCGGGATACCAACCACTAACTTTATTATAGTCGACCTGTTGAGAATATCTTGCCGTCTCTTTGATTTGTATTCTGGTACCAATAGGATGTAGGAGTGTGATGAATCGTTGTTGTTCTCCTTATTATTTTCACTTGGAGCCATCTTATTGAAGTTATTCAGAGCGGGGTCTGCGTGCAATTCTTGCTCCTGTTGTGATGGCCGATAAGGGGCCTTCCATAAAGGCTGATTGTTTTTAGATGTAGTTGTTTTTTGATTATGAATAGTTTTTGTGAAATTCATTGTCGTTGTTTTGGGGTTTACACTGGGCTGTGTCGTGCCTGTTGCTAATTTAGATTTTTCTTGAGGCACTATGGGCTCGGGTAAAATTGGGTCGTCAGTGATCGTCCTTTGTTGTTCTATCGCTGTGCTGGACTCGACAGTTGCTGTTCTCGCAGCTGATTTGATTGGGGCGTGAGAGTTCCCCTCAGTTAATTGAATTGTAGGTTCTAGTGGAGCTGCTTTAGTATTGTTGGCACTAGGGTTTACTGGGGGTGATGGTGTAGCTGTCTCACTTAGGGTTTTTTTGTTTGCCGCCGTTTCGAAAAGGGGAAAGAATTTCGGGTGGGCGTCTGTTACTTTTGCCCTTATTTTGTTTCTCTGTTTGCGCAAACGTTTACACTCTCTCTTACTACAGGGTGGAAGAGGGGCTGATGGTCCTTCCACTTTAGTAAGGCCTGAAGACATTAAACAGGCCGTTTGCCCTGTCACTTGGTGGTCCGGACGGATGGTGCACTCGCTAAGGGCCCCAGCGTTATCGGTCATCGTTTGGGACGGTGCAGGACCCGTTGGTGAAGCGTTGGATTTGCCGGTTTTTAGCTGTTCGCTGAGCAGGTTTGGCCTGAGAGTGGTTCCCCAGCTTGACTTAATGCCTTTGTTTGCAGTAGACCATGGGTTGTCTAGATCTTCTATTCTTTGTGGTTGCGGACAGGGAGTTGTGTGGGGATTGCCTCCCTTCAGCAGCTTAACTTCATTTATTACACTGGTTAAAAAGCCTGGAAGTGAGGATAGTGAGTCAATAATTGAGGAGCAGCAACAGACTGACTGTATAAGCTTTGTTGAGTTGAAGCTTGCGCTCCTATTATTAGATTGTTCAGTTTGTCAAGTTTGCTGTCGATCCCCGCCGTGAATAATGCCAGGGTATTCAGAAGATCGACCTGCACATCCAGTTTGTCCGAATGGAAGTTCAGCGCATTGACTATTTGTTGCATCGTCTGAAGAAGTTGCGGCCAAACCCCTATAGCTGTAGACTCTTCTTGGTTGGGCTTCAGGTTTGGCGTGGGGTTGGTTGGGTTTTGGTTATTTTTAAAGAAGAATGAGAGGTCAGCTAAAAGTTGGTAGTTTGGATCAGGGTTTTTGGGCGATTTTTGTGGGAGGATCGATAAGGATACCGGTGATAAAAGAGCTGTATGCCGAGGACTCAACGCAACAAAATGCTCCTTTGATGGGCTTATACTTGGAGATGAGTGGGATAGTTGTAGAATATTGTTATGCGCGAATGCGTTTTGCGCATGTATTTGTGCTAGGGTTAGTTGACGATGGGGAATCATTGTAGATTCTTTTGTCATATCTAGGACTTGTTGAGTAGAGGTTATTGTTAATTCTGGTTTCTGAGTATGATTTGTCAGAAGGCCTGGAGGGTGTTGTAAGCTCCCAGGAGGAGATTGCAGCGGGGGTACTCCTTGGTTGATCGCTCCTGTGCGTGGGCATTGTTGTCCAGGTGGCGGCTCTGAATGATGAATAGTTAGGTTTTGTTTGGGATCTGGGCTCCCCTGCCAGACCGGGGATAGGTCGTTCGTTGTTGCTCCAAAGATGTAAACTCCCGGTGGTTGCGCTAACTCTTTGCTTCTCATTGACCACTGTAGTGGAGAAAGCGGCTGCAGGGAATGCATACTTATCTCGGCAAGCTGATCCGAGGGTACGGGATTGATTAACTCCTGCAACTGGGATTTTAAGAATCCATTGGTCGTTGATGGAATTTTTTTGAAATAGTCCAGTAGATTCGAGGGTTTTAAGCCAGTTGGAGTGTCCATACTTTTGCTGTTAGGGCTGAGGTTGCAGCTACCATCTGGCAAGGCTTTAGTCGCTGTTTCCTGATGGGCCAAGACGGACTTGTGGTTACCCTGATGGGGCTCATCTTTTAGACCCTGCTGTTTTGATGTCCGCCGTTTAGGTGCCGTTAAAGTCTTTCGTATTTTCCCGGATCTCATTGCTTGGAGGGTTGTTAGAACCAATTTTGTGCTGTAGTGAGAGTTGTAACTGAAGCGGCTGGAAGGACGCCGCCGCCGGAGCTGGTTGCAGGTTGAAGATCTGAAAAAGTAGTGGTGTATTAGATCTCTAGTGGATCTAATGGGTCTGCAGGCTCTGACTTATCCGGGGTCTGAAAGCTAGACGCTTAGCGGCTTCTGGCATTGGAAGCTAGTTAACCGGTGTCAAGCCGATGGCTTACTGCACTGTCGACCAGGGGGTGCCAATTGGAGGTTAGCTGAAGGGGGTGCAGTTTTAAAGATTTTTTGGCTCTTTTCCTGGCACTTTGTGAGCACTCCAGAATCAATATTGGAATGGACACTTGTAACCGTGTACCTTTGGTTACTTAAAAACCCTCATCAACGCGGTGTATGAAACGTACCCAGCGGTGTATCTTTTTATCCGCTCTCCACTAGCGTTATGGCATAGTCATTGGGTTTATTAAGTTGTAATATGCCAGCCTCAAGCCTGAGGCAACCTCTGGTACTGCACGGCAGTGACCGGAAATCGTGACTCGCCCAAAGAAACAAAGGTTAAAAAACAGAGCGGTTCTCTCCAAAATACTTTAATTAAACTCAAAACAGGTCTGTTATTAAAAATTAATGGGATATGATATTAGATCGTGTAACTGGGTCCAATCATACCACTTTAGTGTTTAGTCGATATGTTTCTGCCCATCCCTGCCCAGCCGGGTCTATGGGGCATTCATCAGGACAATTAAAATGATTACGTTACTTACACTACTTGTGTAGTATTGGTATAGTGGGTATCATATTTTACCACATATTTTCTTTGTCAAGGTGTCTTCTACCTACAATATGGGAGACAAAAAAATCATTGCACTGGCAAGTAATGGCATATACATTCTTCGTTTCTGTATTTCAGATAACCTAAATTCTGTTAGGTAGGTTCTAGCTAGTAAGATAAATATATGCTGTACTTCATATTGACAATCTCGTGCTTGGCCACTCAGCAATTAAGGAAAAAATGTCATCTCTTATTTCACGAACAAGCCTGCCCTGTGAAAAGTCTCGTCTATTCAATGATGTTCAGGTGTTTTTTTGAGAAATGGTGTGTGCTATACATATCTATCATCACAAATAAGATAGTCACAGATTTCTATTCATTAAAGGACCTAGAAATCGGGATGCTGAACATTGGTAGTTATTTTTAAACAGCAGTTCGGTAAACTGTAAACTCTAGTGTGCACAACTATTTCACTCCGTTTTTTTCGGCATATTTTATTAAGTTATAATGTATGGCCATTACCTTGCTTGTTATTGTGGGTTAGCGTCCTTGGGCTGACAGGCTGTGAGAAAGGATAGCTCCATTATTTTAAATACAGGGGTCTTCATTTGTTTAAAAGCGTTTTTTTTTTTTCAAAAACGAATTGTCTGTGAAATAACGAGATAACAAGACGTAGTCTCTCTTACCTGCGTCCTCCGAAATTTTCGCCACTGGTGCTGGCTCTGCCCCCGGAAACAGCGAGACTGTTCCGGGGATGCTTTTGTCTTAGTTGATAGTCAGCATAGAGAGAGGACCAGAATCATTACTGGTCATTAGTGTGTGTACTCTACCTAAAAGGCCCGCAATGAGCTCTCTCTTTCGTTCAGAAACCCGTACTGATTCTGACAAGGGCTATTCAACGTGTATTATTATGAATAATCATATAGATTTTAGTTCTCCAATCCCGTATTCCTGGTAAACTCGCAACTCTATATTTTCAAATGTGTGCACAAAGTGTCATGTTTGTAATGTTGTTTAAAGTGGGCGAGACCACCCTGGCCCACGAGCAGCGCTAATGTGCATTGTCCATTCCCCCCTTTAACCGTATGTTTAATGGCTCCGCCCGACGTAGGGACGGAGCGCACGTTGATCTGTTAATAAATAGCCCATGACCCTGGGCGTGGCAGGCAGTTGACTGACCACCAAGCATATACACGTGTGGTCTCTGTTAATGGTCTCGTAGGCCTACCTACAACACGACACTGGCGACGAGGTGGTCTCGCCACCCCACCGCGTGCCGCGCTCTGCCCTTTCCACTCAGGGCGAGCCCCCGCTGTGCCCGCATTCCTTCTACCTCACTACAGCCCCAGCGGAGCTCTCACGGCCACCCTGCGCGCTGCTCTGTGCCTCGCCGTGTAGAGGCCCATCTACGAGGACCCAGCCGCCCTGCCGCCCTGCCTTGCTACGGCATCCTGCGGGCAGTGCCGCGATCACCCTACCTGTCAGCAAGCCGCCCCCGCCGCCTTCATATCGGCAGAACCGTCCTCGCAGCCCCCAGGTGCGTGCTCTCTGCCTGTGCGCATTTCAGTGCCCCGCCGCGCTGCCTCTGGGTCCAGCCCTCACCTCCGCTGCCCGGCCGTGCTCCGGCACTTGCCTGCTCCCGGCCTGAAGTCCCGCGGCCTGCCAGGCCCGCCGCGCGCTTCCCGCGCCATCCCTCACGTTTCCCGCGTGCACCGTTGCGGCCCGCTTGCCGATTCACATGCATCTCGCGTGAGCATAGCCTGCCGTTTCCCACGCATTTCGCGTGCAACGCTGCCATATCCTGCCGTTTTTCACCCAAAATTGCCTGCAGCTGCCACCAGCGTGTCTCGGGGCCCATAGCCTCCTGGTGTCTGGGTATCTCCTGGCCGTCAGCACCTCCCGCCTTCCCCGATGGCCATGGCCGCCGTGCCGCCACTGGAACCCTTCACAGTCACGGGCACACCTCCCTCCCAGGCTGCCCGGTGGAAGAAGTGGGTGGAACGCCTGGAGAACTATTTTGTGGCGGCGGACATCGCAGTTGAACGGCGGCGCGCAATGCTTCTACACCTAGAAGGAGAAGCTATCCACAACATCTCGAAAGACGTAGTGGAAGGCGGCCCACCCCGGAACTACACCACGCTACGCGACGCCATAACGGAGTACTTTGAACCTTTCGCCAGCGCGGATTATGAACGATTCTTGCTCCGCCGAGCCCGCCAGCTCCCGGAGGAGTCCGTTGATGTCTTCTATGCAAGACTCAAAAAGTTAGCCAGCACGTGCACCCTGCCGGATGTGGACGACGAGATCCGCGCCCAATTTATACAAGGCTGCGCCTCCTCGAAACTACGCGAAAGAGTCCTAGAGACAGACAACATGCCCATGCGCGATATCCTAGCGCTCGGACGGTCTAAAGAACTATCGAAAGCTCGTGCAGCCCACATGGAGCCAAAACCAACGGTCGCAGTCAAAGTTGAACCAGTGTGCGCCATCAAAACGAACGCCACTGACACACGCACGAAACCATCCCGACGACCTCGGCAAAGCCCCGCTCAGTCTTCTCATGACCGCCTCTGCATGTGGTGCGGAGGGACGACCCCCCACAGCGGAGCGTGCCCAGCGCAAGGAAAAATCTGCAGTGCCTGCGGTAAAGCCAATCATTTCGCGAGCGTGTGTTTATCCTCACAGAGGAAGAAGCCCAGTGGCCCACCCGAAGGGTGAGACAGATAGAACCAACGCCAGGTACCGCCACCAACAGTGACATGGATGACGACGAAGCGGACGCAGCGTCAGTCCACGTAGTACGAATGCTCAACACACTAGCGGCAACACCGTCAGCAGAACCTATGTGCACGGTGGATATACAGGATCAAGCATTAGCGGCCCTCATCGACACCGGGGCAACGATCAACCTGATGGCAGCCAGCGTGTACCGGACACTAAACGAACCGCCAGCACTCCATCCTACGAGAGTTCAAGTGTATGCCTACGGCACCAGTCGACCCCTCCGCCTCTGCGGAGTGTTCCGGACAACAATCTCACACGACTCCCATCACGTACACACCAAAATCTACGTGTCGCAAGAAGGGTCCGGATTCCTGCTCGGCTGCCGGACCGCTCAAGACCTCAGGCTGATCCACTTCGCCCTCACGGTCCAAGCCCACAGCCTCGACCATCTCGTATTACAACATACGTCGCTGTTCGATGGAATCGGCTGCTTGAGAGGACCCGCCGTCCGCCTCCACATAGATCGCTCGGTCGCTCCAGTGGCCCTCAGACACCGGCGCATAGCGTTCCACCTACGACCCAAAGTGGAAGCAGAACTACGTGTGCTAGAGAGAGCTGGAATCATAGAGAGAGTCAGCGGACCGACTCCATGGGTGTCACCCATCGTAGTGGCCAAGAAACCGAAACAACCTGACGCGGTGCGGATCTGTGTGGACATGCGCATCCCTAACCTCGCGATCAAGAGGGAGCGCCATCTGACACCAACCATAGACGACATCATCGGTGAGCTATCGGGTTCAAAGTGGTTCTCGAAGATGGACCTGAGGTCCGGATATCACCAGATCCCTCTACACCCAGACTCCCGCCCGATAACCACTTTCTCTACCCATGCAGGCCTGTGGAGATACACTAGACTCAACTTCGGGATATCCAGCGCGGCCGAAGTATTCCAGAACATCATTCAAAATATCCTGCAAGGCCTAGACGGCGTGCTAAACGTGAGCGATGATATCTTAGTCCACGCGGCGACGCTCGACGAACACATCCGACGCCTCCAGGCCGTCTTCACCAGGCTACAGGAGAAAGGCCTGACCCTTCACAGGGACAAGTGCGAGTTCCTCCGGAAGGACATCAGCTTTTTCGGGTACCGGTTCTCCGACCAAGGCGTTGGGCCAGACCCGGACAAAGTAAAAGACATCCATGATGCTCCCGCTCCAACATCAGTGACTGCCGTCCGCAGTTTCCTAGGGATGGTAACGTACTGCGGGCGCTTCATTAAAGACCTGTCTGATCTCACCGGCCCCCTTCGTGACCTCACTAAGGCCACAGCCACCTGGGAGTGGGGACAAGAACAGCAAGAGGCCTTCCAGAAGACCAAAGCGGCACTCTCAGCAGACACGACCTTAGCCTACTTCAACCCTCAATACGAGTCCCAGCTCGTAGTGGATGCGAGTCCGACCGGCCTCGGCGCAGTCCTAGCCCAGCAGCAACCCTGCGGAGAGTGGGCACCCGTCGCATACGCAAGCAGGACCCTCACAGCAACAGAACAAAGATATTCGCAAATCGAAAGAGAGGCCATCGCTATTCTATGGGGGTGCCGCCACTTCCATATCTACGTGTACGGACACCCGTTTGTGGTAATCACAGACCACAAACCACTCCTCCCACTGTTCCAAGGGTCCACCTCACGTCCTCCACGCATCGAGAAGTGGGTACTCCAGCTCCAAGAATACCAATTCACAGTGGAGTATCGACCAGGCTCCAGAAAACCCGCCGACTATCTGTCGCGGCATGCCCGCCCAGCCACTGAGACGGAAGCTGCAGAGGCCGACGCCACCGAGGAATATGTGAGAATGATAGTGGAGCGTTCAAGGCCATTGCCCATCTCCCTTGAAGACGTCACACGAGCCACCAAGGACGACGACTGCCTACAAATCGCCATCCAGGCCATCCAATCAGGGAACTGGAAGCCACTACAGAGCCCGGCGTCATTCCGCACCCCAGAAGCTCAAGCCACCCTAAGAGCGCTGTACCAAGTCCAGAGCGAACTATCCATCTCGCCAGAAGGATGCCTCCTGAGAGGCCCCCGCCTAGTTCTACCCGAGAGCCTCACCCAACAGGCAGTCCTCCTAGCCCATGGGGCTCACCAGGGCATTGTGAAATCGAAGAATCGCATCAGAACCAAGCTCTGGTTCCCGGGGCTAGACAAGAAGGTGGAAGACGTCATCCAACGATGCCCAGTATGCCTAGCGACCAGCCTGCCCAACCCCCCAGCACCGGTAATCACAGAAGAAGGGCCGACCGCCCCGTGGACACGAGCCAGCGCAGACTTCGGTAGCCTCCCAGGCGGGAAGTACATGTTTGTAGTGGTGGATGACTACTCAAGGTACCCCGAAATCGAAATTCTACCGTCCACCGCAGCCTCCGAAGTGATTCCGAAGCTAGAGAAAATCATTGCGACCCATGGCCTAATAGGAGAACTACGCACCGACAACGGACCTCCTTTCAATGGCGGGGAACTGGCAGAATATCTACAGTCACACCGCATCAAGCATAGGAAAATAACCCCAAGATGGCCCCAAGCCAATGGCGAAGTCGAGAGACTGATGAGGACTCTGAATAAGACAATCCAAATTGCCATGGCAGATGGCCAAAACTTAGAACTAGCCCTCTTCCAGTTTCTACGAGAGTACAGACTGACCCCCACTGCACCACTGGGGTGCCTCCAAGCCGCCTGTGTTTCAACAGAGCAGTGGTGGATACTCTCCCACACCACCCCAGGTGGGCATCAGCTCCAACCCCGAGCAACCGATCCATGGAACAGCGAACCAAGACTAACAAAGAAGCATCTAGACGGAGGAGAGCTGCAGACAGCCCCATTCAGGTGGGCGACCGTGTGCTAGTGAAAAATCGTCACCCAGGAGGGAAGTTCCGTCTTCCGTTTGAGTTACATCCCTGGATTGTCACCGGCGTTAATGGCACCATGATCACCGCAGTGAAAGGGAGAGAGACTGTCACAAGAAACGTATCATTTTTCAAGAGACTGTTGCACAGGGAAGAGGATGAATTCCCAGACCCAGCGGAACAACTCCCAGGGCTGACCCGAAGCCCACGAGAAACCACAAGAGAAGATACCCCCGACGAGGAAGAGACTCCACAAGTAGACGCCACTGTACAAGTCAGGAATGAACAGGAGCCGCAGGTGGCCTACAGCCGCCCTGGAGATGGTGCAGCCAGAGACTCTGAAGAACTGACTCCCACACAGTCGGGTGAGCGCAGCCAAAGCAGGTACAACTTGCGCCCCTGCCCGAAACCATCCCAGAAGTACCAAGACTTCGTGGCCTGCTGCAGACGCTGAGAGAACTTGAGTTGCGCTGCAACCACCTCATAAGTAAGACTGTTCCTTTTGCATTTATAGATTTCAGGGACTGCAAGCAGAGACACTGATGCATTATGCCATGTTGTTCATTTGTTTTTCTTTAGGGTAAAGGAGGAATGTAATGTTGTATAAAGTGGGCGAGACCACCCTGGCCCACAAACAGCACTAATGTGCATTGTCCATTCCCCCCTTTAAGCGTATGTTTAATGGCTCCGCCCGACGTAGGGACGGAGCGCACGTTGATCTGTTAATAAATAGCCCATGACCCTGGGCGTGGCAGGCAGTTGACTGACCACCAAGCATATACACGTGTGGTCTCTGTTAATGGTCTCGTAGGCCTACCTACAACACGACAATGTTATCTATTTATTCAGATCTCAAAGTGTTGAATAAATACGTGAAGTGCTAGTGTTCTATACTGAAACCTATGTTGTGGTTTTTATTTTAAGGAAATGGTGTTAAGTAAATAAGTGTTCGATACTGAAACCTGTTTTGTGGTTTTTAGGAAATAGTGTAAATAAATAAGTGCTTCTAAACTACTGTAATAACATAAAACATTACCTTGTGATACTCGTAATATTTTGATAAGTAAAGGTAACTTCTGCTGAGAAATTCTGTGCTGTGATTGTGTCGGGTTTACTGGGATAGTTCACAGTGCATGGTTTCTTTTATGCTGACCAATTAAAGTATTGACTCCTTCGGTACCTGCTTCAATGTTTATTTTGTGAATTGATGCCAGGGAATGTTATCATTCAATCCATCAATATTTGTTCCGAGGCGATCAACCCATCTCTGTTCTTTTTCAAGATCTTAGGTGGACAGTGATAGAGATGCTAATGGACAAATCCCAGAATCCAGAAAAATATTTATTTGAAAAAGAACAGAGATGGGTTGATCGCCTCTGCCGTGCAGTACCAGAGGTTGCCTCAGGCTTGAGGCTGGCATATTACAACTTAATAAACCCAATGACTATGCCATAACGCGAGTGGAGAGCGGATAAAAAGATACACCGCTGGGTACGTTTCATACACCGCGTTGATGAGGGTTTTTAAGTAACCAAAGGTACACGGTTACAAGTGTTCATTCCAATATTAATTCTGGATTAATAAAGGGGAACTGAATGGACAGTTATTCCTCCTCCCTAACTGTTGATCATTATTATTATTAAGCAGCGCGCAGCTGCGGGAGTTATTGGAGTGTTCCCTTGAATAAGGAACAGAACCAAAGCTCCTCTGAGCTAGCTGGCACTTACAATTAAGTCTAATATATTCGATAGAGACCTAGTAGACCTCAGTCCTACGTCACATCTATAGGATATGTTATTCCAATCCGCAGAGCCTATTGGGAATATTGGAACTACACTACAGATCCAACCGTGGCCTGGGCCTGTAAGAGTGTTGGGGCCGGGCTGGTGGAGTGGTTTGACCGACGACCACAAGGACAAATTAAATAAATAATTAATTTCCCCTTGTCCTTATCTGTCGAAACCTCCCCCCATCATATGCTTCCTGCTGCCGCTCATCATACTATGAGGGTACCTCTTCTGTCACACTGGTTGAGGCCGACCATGACAATGATACTAGTGGCTGTCTTTCGTTGATAAAGAAACTGTCTACATTGTCTCACAAGGTGGCATATTATCAAGCAGGGCATTAAAACTGATTGCCGTTTTAGCTGCAGAAAACTGCAGCTAAAGTGGCGATAATGGGCTTGATAATATGGCCTTGTGAATTCCAATAGAAACCCATGTTCTGGTGTGAACATGGGCTTCTATTGAAATTCTCCAGGGCATATTATCAAGCCCAATATTGCCGCTTTAGCAGCAGTTTTCTGCCGCTAAAACGGCGATAATTTTAACTCCCTGCTTGATAATATGCCCCACAGCCTTTATTCAAAGGCGCTCACACTATCATGTTATGTTATGTTATGTTATGTTATGTTATGTTATGTTATGTTATGTTATGTTATGTTATGTTATGTTATGTTATATTATCTTGACTTGTTGAGGGCGACAGCTGCCCCAGCAAAGGGGCGTCATGGTGCTGATGCAGGAAAGACAAACACAGCAAGAGGCAAGCGGGAGACTAGGATGCAGGGAAAAGATAGGTCTTAATGGCCTTTTGTTAGGATTACACTTAGTTGCTCAACCAATACATTAAATGTCCTTTGACTCTGCCTGTACGATGGAACATAATGGAACATAATGTGATCTTGTTTGCCCCAGACAATGACCACGCATGATGTATCTCCAATCCTGAAGCAGGCACTAAGCATCTCTACTGCTTCCTGACACTCAAAACTTTCAACCAGCAGCAACCGCAACTCCACTCTAGGCCTATTTTGAAGCACCTGAGCAACATCCATCAACAGATCACCTAATCTCCTACCCTGAAGGAGACACAGTTAATTCAAGTATCTTCCCCATTGTTATTATCAGCCAACTACATTGTGCTTGACACAAGCAAGAAGGGGCTGGCACCGGAATGATTTATGTCAATGGGATTTTTTTTTTGGGGGGGGGTGAGTTTTATATAGCGCAAACTAGACCCGAAGCTATCAGAGAGCTTTACATGAGCACCAGTTGCGTTACAGATAGAGACATTAATTTTTTTGTTAGGATTAAGTGATTTGCTTATAATCAGAAGATGTTGAGCGTCCCTGCCGAGACTCGAACCTGGTTCCCCAGCTTCGTGGTCGACCACCCTTGCCGTTAGACCACATCCTTTCCCCAGAGATTACTGCCCAGGCGATGCGGGAGCCACTGCACAAGAATCTTCTGCACATCCTTGTGAATGTGCAGATGGCCCTATTGCTTCCTTGCTGTGCACAATTATGCACCTGCCTTCCTCTAATTCTCCTACCTCTTGACTAAAATCTTCCCTTGTTATTGAGGGATGCAGTCATACTTGCTAACATGAGTAACTGGGTAGATGAATCAAATTCCTGAGCACAAAGAGTGATGCCAGAGACCCAGCGAGATATTAAAAAGGTGCTTGAGATTGAACACAATTTCACACCCCTATTGACTTTGAACATTAAATTCCTGCCCAATAACATCGTCAATTTAATTAGCATATTTCAGTAATATATATCAATTTAAAAAATCATTTAAAAACAAATTAGGCCTACAATTGCTGCCAAATCCTTGTGAAAGCCTCCGTTACCCTTTTAAAATATTGACTGATCCAACACATTGCATTAGTGACAAAAAGCCAATTCATAAATCAATTGATCACAAGTAGAATATTGCATAGTATCAAAGATGATGTAGCAAGCCCGTTTACAGAACTTAAATCCGTTATTGGTCCCCGCCACTTACCTACACCTGCAGTAGCTTTCTCCCAGATATGTCTTAACTAAGGCATCTGCTTAGACAGATAGTTCAAACATATAGCATCACAAGGCAATAGATAAAACAGCCACAATTATCTTAAAAAATGGGTAAATCATTTTAGCAAGCATAAAGAAGTTATTCAATAAAGTTTATTATATAACTTCTTCATTCTTGCTAAAATGATGTCACTTTTTTTTTATAATGCTAGCAATATATTACACATCGTACAAGTACACAACGTAGACACATATATTCACTTTCATATTAGTATCAGCTAGAGGAAACAGAAACACAGTACCATTTGACATTAAAAAATGTGAGTCGCTACTGCAGTATCAATGTATATGAGGACGTCATTCTTTCACGTCTCAGCTTAAACTCAATAATAGATTCTGTTTGCCTCTCCTCTAAAACATGATTGCAGAGTCCCATGCCTTCTTCGAATATGACGTTCAAGAATGAAGGCTAGGCTGTGATTGGAGGCCGACTGAGAGTTACCATTGCGAGGCAAGGTCATGGAAATCTTGCATAAACCCCGAGACAACTTTTCAGTTTTCTATTCTAATCCTAGCATGAAGAAAGCTCTTCTCTTGCTATATAACCAGGTGTAGGAGAGTAGGGTCTGCTATCCTATGGTCACCCCAAATTTTTGCTTTTTGCTTCACTGGTTTTCGACTACTGAGGCTGTGGGCCTGCTGATCAGACCCCCAGCCTGCTGTTCTCTCACTAAATTAATGATACATGTGCTATAGGCACATACCACAATTGGAAATGGACTCCTTGTCAGCCCCTGTATAATGCACTATAGGTGCCCAGGGCACAGGGGCCACCAAGGCCTACCAGGGGCTGCAGCATATCTTTTGCCACCCCTGGCTGGTTCTTAAATTGACACAACTGGCTGATCACTCAGCTGGGGTACGGTGGTGTAATCACCCCTTACTTAGATATAGTATACCTATGTCTAAACCTATATCTGGACACATGTAAACCTGTGAGCCACTCCTATGGAAGGCCTCATCAATCCTGGAGGCAGAGTGCGTGGTTTAATGTGAGATGGAGCTCCAGCATGAGCTGAGCCTGTCTGCAGCTGTCGGGAACAACTCCCTAAGCTGTTTCAGGATAATGCCATACCATATACTCTTAAGTGCATTATAATCCTCGCGGTTATATAGCAACTTTGGTTTGGCTTTATCAAAACATGTCGTGTAAGGTGTCATACGATTTGGAATACTATCCCCTCGCCAGTTCTGGCGACGGGGATAGCATTCCACCCCTCTAGAGGGATAAGACATGTTACTTTACTTAAATGCGGTTAATTTCTAAAAGGACCTTAGATCCACAAAATGGATGCCTCTGCCACAGACACGAGTCTGACCCCCTGAAGCTGACCGAAACTCAGCCAAATGGGGCCTGGACAAAGGGTTTCCTGTCGCAGGGAGGTGTTACACCCCCCCCAGACAGGAGATAGTGGATTGTAGCAGGGAGGTTTGAAAGAAACCAGACACTGCATGGGGAGCACAAGGTTGCCCCTTGCATAATCCGGCCAAACCGGTTCTGGGGCACTCCAGCCCTCGTGCCAGGGCAGCCTGGATCAAAGGAAGGGGGTGTATCCACCCACTTCCTGGGTCCCACCCATAGGAGGGGACCTAGCAGGTAATCCAGCCCCCAAAATTAGTATAAGACTGGGAGCAGTGCCAATGCACTTCAGATTATCCTGATGAAACATAAGAAACGAAACTCTGGACCCTTCGACATCCTACTCGACGTAGAAGACTGAAGAATCTCCCTTGTGGTCAAGGAGTGACCACCCTGTGCAAACAGGCACCATCCAGCCCTCGACGTCTGCTTTGTTGCAGTTCCCGCCGGAACTCGAGCGACAGAGATCGACGAGATAAAGCTTGCCTGCCTTCTAACAGCCCGATCCACAGTCCCTGCAGAGCTGAGACCCGTGGAGGCGACCGGAAGCGTGGGGCACGCCATCTTGGAAAGACCACGAGACGCTGACCGTGCAGCCCACGAGGGACCCTCGAAGCTGTACACCGGGGTTTGAGAAGCCCCAACCCTGAGCCACTCTTGCACCAAAGATCAGCCCTCCACACTCGACGAGTGCTGCGTGGGGCCCTTCTGCTTCTTTTGGCTCAACGCGTTGGCCCGGTCACTTGCCAGCCGGCTTGTGGCCCCTGTGCCGACGAAACTTGAAATTCGACTTGCGATTCTGGTTGCTCCAGATTTGCACCAGCTCCCCTGAAAAGGAGCCCCCACTCTGACCCTCCTGGTTTGAGTGAGAAGCAATCTCCCGGTTCCGCGTTGGATTGCTTTTGCCAAGTGTTGTTTGCTCCAATCTTGAAGCCGACAGCGCCGACGGCGAGAGCCTGCGTGGGACAGATCGTGACCTGCTCCTGGACTTCGTAGATGCCCCTGAGCCCACGTGACAGCGGAGAGAAGCTCCTCTACAACCACCTGATTGCGCCCGACATTGCCTGGTTCCGTCCTGGTTCCACCCTGGTCACTATAGAGTGACCCAGACTCTGTCCCCTCTGCTTTCAGGTACTTTTTGACTCGAGTCCACCCTTGGACTCCACCGGACACTTCTCTTTCACCCCGCCTGCGGCCCTTTCAGCTCCAAGCACCAAGAGCCTGCGTGACGAAACCCGTCTCAACTTCGACCCTGTGCACCCGCTTCCTGTGGGTGAGGTAACATTGCAACGCCGGTGTTCCCACACTGGTACACACCTCTAGGGTCTGTGTCTTAAGTTTTGTTCCTCTAGGTTCAGCGGAAGTGTCCTTAAACTTTAACTTTGTAACTTTTACGCACCATTGGTTAACATTGATGCATGCGTGCACTTTCTGCACTGCACCCGAATCCCGCGGGCTTTTCCCGACTTCAGCATTGCTTGTCCCGACTGCTCCCAGCGATTCCCTAGGCCCTAGGCCTAACCACTGTTCGGTTGGTATCTCTTATACCACTTGTTTAGTATATGGTCTGAGTGGCCCCTCGCCCTCATCCATATTTGTGCAACTTTGTATGTTTAAACTGTGCTTTTGATTTAACGCTTGTGCCCCTTTATTCATAAAGAATACTGGGGATTGTTTTTAGTAATAAATACATATATTTTTATAATATATACTTGTGTGGTGTCCTTTTATTTGATATTACAGGATTGTACGTGGTAAAACAGCTCGCTTAACACGACCTCTTAAGTTAAGCCTTTAGGCTGCTTAGTCTATGCTACCCCTAGGATAGCTTGTCTAATAAGGTCGACTTACAACCAGACACCATAAGGGATTGTTTGGTCTGATAACAGGTGGTTCCAGAATTGGAAACATCACCTATCAGGCCAACTTCTCACATTGGTGAGCAGCGGTGCGGATCTGAGCTTGCTGTTGTTTTACCATTGCAATCTTTTATCAAATTGAAAGATCACATCAAGTACCTCTAGGTACATATAAATCAAAAGCTTAGCATATTTAAGTTCTACTGAACTTAGTAGTTGTAGATTAAAGGGATTAGCACACCCTGACTACAACTCACTAGCAAGGTACAGTAGGAAAACACTTAGTGTAGGTAAGTGCACCACTTACACCACACTAGAGTCATGTCTGACACAGGAAAGGCCTCAGGCTCTGCTTCTGTGACAGTTGACCTTACCAAGGCAACTTCCAGCTATGACAAACTAACCCACAAAGACTTGGTTGCCTTGTGCATCTCAAGAGGGTTAAAAAGGGGCAGAAGTCCCACCAGTCCTTCCCTGATAGCCATTCTAGAACATGATGACTTAGAAAAGGCGAATGCAGTTCCCTTAGAATCAGGAGATGGAGTGAACCCCCCTGTAACTGATACCACTCCAGAAGAGGAAGAAGAAGAGGAGGAAGAGGAGGAGGATGGTTCAGACTTAGAAGAACCAGAAAATCAGGTTCAGAGGGGTAGCCAGTTCCTAGTTGCCAGGCTTAACCAGGCCAACTTAGACCTACTGGGAAATGGAGAGGGCCAGCACCTCCCCAGATCCCACCATATAATTCTCCCAGGCAACAGAAGAGTGAGATCTCCCTCAGGGGACTCTCATATTTCTAGTGCCTCAAGAGAATCTCAGAGAGGTATGACTGCCTCTCAGAAGATGGAGCATAGGGCCAGAATGAGGGCTGTCTGTCAAACTCCAAATAGAGAGGGAGGAGGTAGCCTTGGCTCAAGCTAGACTTGCCTTGGCAAGAGAGCAGAAATTGTGTGGCTTAGATGCCACTGGTGGCAGCAATATTCCTAGAGAAAAAGACAGGAGCTATGATAATAGAAACCTGACAAAAATTGTGGCCCCCTACAAGGAAAGGGATGACATCCACAAATGGATGACTGCTCTTGAGAGAGCCTGCATGGTACAGCAGGTTCCTCAGGATCAGTGGGCTGCAATTTTATGGTACTCCTTTTCAGAGAAAGGGAGGGACAGGCTCCTCACAGTTAGACCTGGGGATGCCAAAAATTACTCTGTCTTGAAGAGTGCTCTTATTGAAGGGTTTGGCCTAACCACTGAGCAATACAGGTTGTTGTTCAGAGACACCCAAAAAGCACAGACTCAAGACTGGACTGATTTCGTAGATTGTGCCACTAAGGCTCTGGAGGGTTGGTTGCAGGGAAGTAAAGTTTCAGACTATACAGGATTGTACAATCTTATCATGAGAGAACAGATCCTTAATAACTGTACAAACCAGCTGTTGCATCAATACCTTATTGACTCTGATCTGACCTCTCCCCAAGAATTGGGAAAGAAGGCAGACAAATGGGTCAGAACAAGGATTAAGCAGAAACCCCAGAACCAAGGTGGTGACCAGAAGAAAACAGACCAGAAGGGTGGGAATCAGAAAGATAAAGAAAAGAACCAGAAGTCTTCAGGCCCCCAAACTAGTAATAAGGAGGGTGGTTCCCAAAATGGAAACAAGAAAAAGAAGAATAATGGCCCAAAGAAGCCTTGGTGTAATACCTGCAAATCAGTTTCACACTGGGGCAGTGAATGCACCAAGACAAATCCAGTCCCCACCACTGCAGCTCCTAAAGCACCTGCACCCCCTATTACAGTTAACAGTGGTGGAACACAGCCAAAGGGTGTAGTAGGGTTAACCCTGGGTACTGAGGTAGGATCTGGCCTAGTCAGAATCCCTACCCAGGCAGTTCTCCTATATGATGTGGACCTATCTTTGTCCACTACAGTGAGTCCCAGTAACCTGGGCAAATATAGGCAGACGCCTTTAATCAATGAGAAACTGGCTCAGGCCTACAGGGACACATGTGCCAGTGTCACAATGGTGACACCTGACTTTGTGGACCCTGGGCAGATTGTACTAGGTGAAAGTTACCTAGTGACCAATGCAAGCAACTCCACTACTTCCCATAGTGTGGCAGTTGTGAACTTCTCCTGGGGAGGGGTAGATGGCCTAAAGAAAGTTGTTGTGAGTGCAGACCTCCCAGTAGACTGTCTGTTAGGCAATGATCTTGAAAGCTCAGTTTGGTCAGAAGTGGAGTACAGGACTCATGCAGAAATGCTAGGGATTTCAGCACATGTCCTTGCAGTGACAAGGACTCAGGCTAAGAAGTGCCTTCCTGAACCAGTGGTGGATCTTGGAACAATAGACCAACCACAATCCAAGAGAAGGAGCAAGAGAGGAAAGGCTGAGCCTTCCACCTTGCCCCAGGTTGAGGATCAGGTTTCAGAGGAAACTGATTCAGCAGTCCAAGAGGAGACTGTCTCTGAGGAACTGGAGCCTGATCAGGTTGAGTTTCTGGGGACAGGGGGACCCTCAAGGGCAGACCTGGGGCAGGCTCAATTATTGCCCTTCCCTTGAACCCCTCAGACAGCAGGCTGCTGCTGAGGCTGCAGGGAATGCCCAAGGTACCCATATTGTGTATTGGGAAGATGGACTCCTTTATTCAGAGGCTAGAGACCCCAAGCCTGGTACAACCAGGAGGTTGGTCATACCTTTAAAGTGTAGGGGTTTCCTTCTTACCTTGGCCCATGATATTCCCCTTGCAGGACACTTAGGCCAGAACAAGACGTGGGACAGGCTTGTTTCACACTTTCACTGGCCTGATATGTCAGAAAATGTCAAGGAGTTTTGTCGCTCCTGTGTCACTTGCCAAGCCAGTGGTAAGTCAGGTGGCACAACAAAGGCCCCCCTCATACCACTACCTGTGGTGGGGGTACCCTTTGAAAGAGTTGGAATAGATATTGTGGGTCCCTGGATCCTCAAACAGCATCTGGGAACAGATTTATACTGGTGGTAGTGGATCATGCCACCAGGTATCCAGAAGCTATTCCCCTGAGGACCACCACAGCACCTGTGGTGGCAAAAGCCCTCATTGCAGTTTTCTCAAGAGTGGGCTTTCCAAAGGAGGTATTGTCAGACAGAGGTACTAACTTCATGTCTAGCTATTTAAAGGCAATGTGGAAGGAGTGTGGAGTAAACTACAAGTTTACCACACCCTATCACCCACAGTGCAATGGGCTTGTGGAGAGATTCAACAAGACCCTCAAGGGAATGATAAAAGGATTACCAGAGAAGCTTAGGCGTAAATGGGACATTCTTTTACCCTGCTTGCTCTTTGCTTACAGAGAGGTCCCACAGAAGGGGGTTGGCTACAGCCCTTTTGAACTTTTGTTTGGCCACCCTGTGAGGGGTCCATTATGTTTGGTGAAGGAAGGATGGGAGTTACCTCTCAAAAAGCCTAAACTAGATGTCGTGGACTATGTACTTGGTCTCCGCTCCAGGATGGCTGAGTATATGGAAAGAGCATCCAAAAACCTGGAGGCCAGTCAAGAATTAAAGAAAGCTTGGCATGACCAAAAGGCTGTTCTGGTTGAGTTCCAGCCAGGACAGAAGGTGTGGGTACTGGAGCCAGTGGCCCCAGCAGCACTCCAGGACAAATGGAGTGGACCCTATCCTATCATTGAGAAAAAGGGAGAAGTCACCTACTTGGTTGACTTTGGAACCCCTAGGAGCCCCCACAGGGTGCTCCATGTGAATCGTTTGAAAGCATTTGTGGACAGGGAGGACATGAGCTTGCTCATGGCCACAGATGGGGAACAGGAGGAAGAGAGTGACCCTCTCCCAGACCTGCTTTCTCAGAACCCTGATGATGGTTCAGTTGATGGAGTAGCCTTGGCAGGCAGCCTCACTGACCAGCAGCAGATGGACTGCAGACAAGTTCTGCAAGCCCACAGGCATTTGTTTTCACTCACACCCAGCCAGACTAACTGGTGCACCCATGAGGTGGACACTGGTGACAGTCTGCCTGTCAAGAATAAGATCTACAGGCAATCTGATCATGTCAGGGATTGCATCAAGGCTGAGGTGCAAAAGATGTTGGAGCTTGGAGTGATTGAGCCATCAGAGAGCCCATGGGCCAGCCCAGTAGTCCTTGTGCCAAAACCTCATACCCAAGATGGAAAGAGAGAAATGAGGTTTTGTGTGGACTACAGAGGTCTCAATGCTGTCACTAGGACAGATGCACATCCCATTCCAAGAGCAGATGAGCTCATTGACAGATTGGCTTCTGCCAAGTTTCTGAGCACATTTGATTTGACAGCTGGCTACTGGCAAATCAGACTAGCTGAGGAGTCAAAAGCCAAGACAGCATTCTCTACCCCCAGTGGACATTATCAGTTTGTGGCGATGCCCTTTGGTTTGAAGAATGCACCTGCCACCTTCCAAAGGTTGGTGAATCAAGTCCTTGCTGGGTTGGATGACTTTTGTGCAGCATATCTAGATGATATTGCTGTCTTTAGCTCCACCTGGGAGGATCACCTGATCCACCTAAAGAAGGTTTTGGAGGCCCTGCAAAAGGCAGGCCTGACTATCAAGGCTACTAAGTGCCAGATAGGGCAGAGTAAGGTTGTGTACCTGGGCCACCTAGTAGGTGGGGGTCAGGTTCAGCCACTGGAGAGCAAAATCCAGACCATACAGGACTGGGCTCCTCCAGTTACCCAGACACAAGTCAGAGCCTTCTTGGGCCTGACTGGGTATTACAGAAAGTTTGTGAAAAACTATGGGTCCATTGTGACACCATTAAATGACTTGACATCCAAGAAGATGCCAAAAAAGGTTCCGTGGACAGTTAGCTGTCAAAAGGCATTTGACGACCTGAAGAAGGCCATGTGCTCTGCACCTATCCTGAAGAGTCCTGACTACTCCAAACAGTTCATTGTACAGACAGATGCTTCTGAGTTGGGGGTGGGAGCTGTGCTTTCACAACTTAATCAAGATGGTCAAGACCAGCCCATTGCTTTTATTAGCAGAAGGCTGACCCCCAGAGAGAAACGTTGGTCAGCCATTGAGAGGGAGGCCTTTGCTGTGGTTTGGGCCCTGAAGAAGTTGAGGTCCTACTTGTTTGGAACTCACTTCCTAGTTCAGACAGACCATAAGCCCCTCTTGTGGCTCAATCAGATGAAGGGTGAAAATCCCAAACTGCTCAGGTGGTCCATTTCCCTACAGGGGATGGACTTTACAGTGGAGCACCGCCCAGGGACTTACCATGGTAATGCAGATGGTCTCTCCAGGTACTTCCACTTAGAACATGAAGACTTATCTGGTCAAGGTTAGTTTAATGTCCCTGCGTTTGGGGGGGGGGGGTTGTGTAGGAGAGTAGGGTCTGCTATCCTATGGTCACCCCAAATTTTTGCTTTTGCTTCACTGGTTTTCGACTACTGAGGCTGTGGGCCTGCTGATCAGACCCCCAGCCTGCTGTTCTCTCACTAAATTAATGATACATGTGCTATAGGCACATACCACAATTGGAAATGGACTCCTTGTCAGCCCCTGTATAATGCACTATAAGTGCCCAGGGCATAGGGGCCACCAAGGCCTACCAGGGGCTGCAGCATATCTTTTGCCACCCCTGGCTGGTTCTTAAATTGACACAACTGGCTGATCACTCAGCTGGGGTACGGTGGTGTAATCACCCCTTACTTAGATATAGTATACCTATGTCTAAACCTATATCTGGACACATACAAACCTGTGAGCCACTCCTATGGAAGGCCTCATCAATCCTGGAGGCAGAGTGCGTGGTTTAATGTGAGATGGAGCTCCAGCATGAGCTGAGCCTGTCTGCAGCTGTCGGGAACAACTCCCTAAGCTGTTTCAGGATAATGCCATACCATATACTCTTAAGTGCATTATAATCCTCGCGGTTATATAGCAACTTTGGTTTGGCTTTATCAAAACATGTCGTGTAAGGTGTCATACGATTTGGAATACTATCCCCTCGCCAGTTCTGGCGACGGGGATAGCATTCCACCCCTCTAGAGGGATAAGACATGTTACTTTACTTAAATGCGGTTAATTTCTAAAAGGACCTTAGATCCACAAAATGGATGCCTCTGCCACAGACACGAGTCTGACCCCCTGAAGCTGACCAAAACTCAGCCAAATGGGGCCTGGACAAAGGGTTTCCTGTCGCAGGGAGGTGTTACACCCCCCCAGACAGGAGATAGTGGATTGTAGCAGGGAGGTTTGAAAGAAACCAGACACTGCATGGGGAGCACAAGGCTGCCCCTTGCATAATCCGGCCAAACCGGTTCTGGGGCACTCCAGCCCTCGTGCCAGGGCGGCCTGGATCAAAGGAAGGGGGTGTATCCACCCACTTCCTGGGTCCCACCCATAGGAGGGGACCTAGCAGGTAATCCAGCCCCCAAATTAGTATAAGACTGGGAGCAGTGCCAATGCACTTCAGATTATCCTGATGAAACATAAGAAACGAAACTCTGGACCCTTCGACATCCTACTCGACGTAGAAGACTGAAGAATCTCCCTTGTGGTCAAGGAGTGACCACCCTGTGCAAACAGGCACCATCCAGCCCTCGACGTCTGCTTTGTTGCAGTTCCCGCCGGAACTCGAGCGACAGAGATCGACGAGATCAAGCTTGCCTGCCTTCTAACAGCCCGATCCACAGTCCCTGCAGAGCTGAGACCCGTGGAGGCGACCGGAAGCGTGGAGCACTCCATCTTGGAAAGACCACGAGACGCTGACAGTGCAGCCCACGAGGGACCCTCGAAGCTGTACACCGGGGTTTGAGAAGCCCCGACGCTGAGCCACTCTTGCACTGAAGTTCAGCCCTCCACACTCGACGAGTGCTGCGTGGGGCCCTTCTGCTTCTTTTGGCTCAACGCGTTGGCCCGGTCACTTGCCAGCCGGCTTGTGGCCCCTGTGCCGACGAAACTTGAAATTCGACTTGCGATTCTGGTTGCTCCAGATTTGCACCAGCTCCCCTGAAAAGGAGCCCCCACTCTGACCCTCCTGGTTTGAGTGAGAAGCAATCTCCCGGTTCCGCGTTGGATTGCTTTTGCCAAGTGTTGTTTGCTCCAATCTTGAAGCCGACAGCGCCGACGGCGAGAGCCTGCGTGGGACAGATCGTGACCTGCTCCTGGACTTCGTAGATGCCCCTGAGCCCACGTGACAGCGGAGAGAAGCTCCTCAACAACCACCTGATTGCGCCCGACATTGCCTGGTTCCGTCCTGGTTCCACCCTGGTCACTGCTGAGTGACCCAGACTCTGTCCCCTCTGCTTTCAGGTACTTTTTGACTCGAGTCCACCCTTGGACTCCACCGGACACTTCTCTTTCACCCCGCCTGCGGCCCTTTCAGCTCCAAGCACCAAGAGCCTGCGTGACGAAACCCGACTCAACTTCGACCCTATGCACCCGCTTCCTGTGGGGGAGGTAACATTGCAACGCCAGTGTTCCCACACTGGTACACACCTCTAGGGTCTGTGTCTTAAGTTTTGTTCCTCTAGGTTCAGCGGAAGTGTCCTTAAACTTTAACTTTGTAACTTTTACGCACCATTGGTTAACATTGATGCATGCGTGCACTTTCTGCACTGCACCCGAATCCCGCGGGCTTTTCCCGACTTCAGCATTGCTTGTCCCGACTGCTCCCAGCGATTCCCTAGGCCCTAGGCCTAACCACTGTTTGATTGGTATCTCTTATATCACTTGTTTAGTATATGGTCTGAGTGGCCCCTCGCCCTCATCCATATTTGTGCAACTTTGTATGTTTAAACTGTGCTTTTGATTTAACGCTTGTGCCCCTTTATTCATAAAGAATACTGGGGATTGTTTTTAGTAATAAATACATATATTTTTATAATATATACTTGTGTGGTGTCCTTTCATTTGATATTACAGGATTGTATGTGGTAAAACAGCACGACCTCTTAAGTTAAGCCTTTAGGCTGCTTAGTCCATGCTACCCCTAGGATAGCTTGTCTAATAAGGTTGACTTACAACCAGACACCATAAGGGATTGTTTGGTCTGATAACAGGTGGTTCCAGAATTGGAAACATCACCTATCAGGCCAACTTCTCACACCAGGGCCACAGGAATTGTGGGGAGGACCAGAATATGTGGCAGGCAGTGACAAGAAAAGGCAAAATATATTTTTTACACATGCCAACACTACCTAGGAAAATATATTATCTCATAGTACAAATTGAACAACCAAACACAGCTATAATCAACTGAAAAATAACCAGTCAACATTTGCAACGGGCCTTACTTTTAAGGGGAACACTAGTTGTCTAGTTTTGAATAACTTTTGTTCAGTTGGAGATCGACATTTTTTTCGATAAAAACTTCAGATTATGTCACAAATTATGGATTGCGTGGCAAATAGAAGAAATCCATAATCATACTGTAAATGCAGTGGACGCAGAATCGTATGATTCCAGTTCCCCTGTATATACTTTGTCATGGAACAACCCCTTTAACATCATAAGACATTTTTCAAGAGCATATTTTCAGGGATATTTATGTACCTCTAAACCGATACCATTTCCATTTCCATGAGCCCCGAGCACACTGGTCCCCAAACCTTTTAGAACAACAAACGTTTGAGAACCACTTATCTTTAGTGGGCATCCAGGTGGGGATGGGGGGGACAATTGTTTAACTCCTTGCATGCTGCTGCGATTCTGCGCCTGTGCGGCAAAATCACGAGTGGGCGGGTTTATGGCGGCCCTTAGCCGTCATCAGCACACGAGCGCCGTAGTGCATGACGGATGGGGGCCGTCATCAGCATGTAAGGGGTTAATGGAACTAAAGCATCGTGTGGTTGGGCTTTTTCATTTCCAGACAGAACATTTTCATTGAAATGGCCACTAACCTTGCACGGACATACTGTGTTCACTGATAAAACTATATAGCCCATAAATGATGTTATGGAAATCAGGTTTATGTTAATATCAATTAATCAGAGAATTGTAAGCCTACTACTCACCCATGAGGGTCTCAAGGCGCTGGGAGTGGGGGGGGTCAGCAGTTCAGTGCAGTCGAAGAGCCAGGTCTTGAGGGCATTTCTGAAGGTGTTCAGCGAGGATGCGCATCCAATGCAGATTGGGAGCTCATTCCAGGTCTAGGTCGTTCCAGGTCTTGGCTGCAATGTAGGAGAAGGCTCTTCCACCTGTCATAGCTCTGCTTTTGCGAGGGGTTTCAGTGAGGGTGAGGTTGGTGGATAATAGGTTTCTTTTGGGTACGTAGAATGTGATTCTCTCTTTGAGGTATTGGGGTCTGGTGTTGTGGAGGCATTTGTAGGCATGGGTGAGGATATTGAAAGTGACTCTCTTCTTGACGGGGAGCCAGTGGAGGTTCCGTAGGTGTTGTCTGATGTGCTTGTGTCGTGGTGCTAAGGACGAGTCTAGCTGTGGTGTTTTGTATCGTCAGGAGCTTGTGGAGCAGAGACTTGTTGATGCCGGCGTAGAGGGTGTTTCCGTAGTCCAGTCTGCTGATTATTAGTGCATGTGTGAGTGTCTTTTTTGACTCGGCGGGGATCCATTTGAAGTGTTTGCAGAGTATGCATAGGGCATTGAAGCAGATGGACGCGACGAGGTTGACCTGTCGGTTCATGGAGAGGGAGGAGTCGAGTACAATGCCGAGGTTTCTGGGGTGGTCGGTGGAGGTTGGAGGGCTGCCGAGGGCAGTGGGCCTCCAGGTGTTGTTCCACTCTGACGGGGTGGTTCCGAGTAAGAGGACTTCTGTTTTCTACAATTTGTGCTTCGACTGGTAAAACAGGCTTGATTTTTTTGATCCTATTAAAATCTCTGTTTCCAGCACATTTAAGAATTACAAAAGAAGCTCTTAATGTTTGCCTTCCTAACTACATAAAGTTCACTGACAGTTATTTGCATTTTTCTGTGTGTTGCAATAAAAAATACATCTTACATCCTGTCTATTTACATTCCCTGTACTCAAGCAAGATTATCACATCATTCGCTTTAAAAACTCCTCTCACTTTGCAGTCAGAGAAGGAAAAGTAAACATCAATCTCCTAGCAATTTGCCAGAAGACATTGCCTGACAATTGACGTCTGTCTTCCAAAGCCTGGCACATGCCACAAGATAAGCAGAGAATGTAAAGGCATCTTTATTTATTTATTGGATTTTCTCAATCCACCAAAAATTGGCTTGCCATGACCCACCGTTCGGGAAACACTGCTGTAGCCCCTTCCAAACCAAAGATGTTAATTTATTATCTGGGCTTTGGAGAATCCGATTGACGATCCCTGCCACATTGACTCATTTTTTTGTGATAGTGGGTTTGGCTAATACCAAATTTGCAAAAAGGGTTGGGTGTTGTGTGGATTAAAACATTTACAAATCATTTCCTTTTTCAATTTCACCTTGTAGATGAACTTGGGATCAAACCCAAATTCTTCATAACCTCAAAGGATCTTGTAGCATCATACTACCTCAAACACTTCTGATAAAACCGTGTCATTTTTGTTCCCATTCAACACCTGGCCTGCATCCCTTCGATCGACAGTCTAGAAGAGATTGAATGCAGAGTCCTGTACATTTTAGACACATTCAAACCCATGCCATCAGATGGAAGAGAACTTCTACCAAAACTCCTAGGAATTCAGTCACCAGTAATGAACTCTTTGAACCAACAATCCAAGGCTTGTCCCTAAAGAGAAACCATAGGCAAGCAGACACCCCATGCACCAGATCCCATCCTGCATTCACTATAGAAGATGCAGGTAAGACATTTTCAGAGGTGTGCACCAGAGTTTCTAAATTGAACGTTACTATCCTAGTGTCACTAATCAGCAAACTCTTCAGTACCTCAGTGGTGATGATTTATTTCCTCAGAATCTCAAACCTATCACCTGAAGTAACACCGTAACCTGGCCAATTAAAGCCACATAATGGTGGAATAGGAGAGAAATCCCAACACTGTTTCCTAGTGGAAGTGAATAGACTCTAGTTGTAAACCAGGATTCTGCCCATGCCATGGTACCGAAAACCCCATCATAATCTTCTTGGGAGGGCAGCCCAAAGTCAAGGGTTGGGTTTCGGCTGTTTGTCCTTTTGTATTTAACCAGAGGGCCGCATTTTACATCGGAGGCCATAGATGCCTCCTTTATCAAGACGAAGATGAGTTGACACTGTAGTAAAGGCACAAAGGTTATTTAAATCCTCTTCTTCCTTTAACACCCACCCAGTGAACATCATCTCATTCTTACCTTACTGCCCCATCAAGATTTCTCAGTTGTCTGGACAATTTTTGCCCTCATTTTAAAGGTCTCTAACTGCTAATTATCCCAGTAAGAGGTTATCAAGATGTGTGGAAGAGCTGCAAATGCAGCTTTTTCCTCACACACGCTACCTGTAAAACCTTGATATTTTTAAGGGGAAAATTGTCTAAAATGGGGGAATTCCCATTTCTTCATTCACCATTACCTACATCTCAAGGGAAAACTCAGACTAGAGAAGCAATTTTGTACAATTGACATATTGCAGTCTATTGTATCCCTGTGGTATCAAAACTAAAAGTATAAAATGACAGCTGCAGGCTTCACACAGGGATCTTTAATAAGTCCTAGATATGTGCATTGTCCTCTTGATTCCCTTACTTCGCAGTTGCCATTTCCTAACCATATATATGTGGATCATATAAAATCAACAGCAAATTACTCTTGGTTCATGGCGTTGCAATTATTGATGCAGTCTAATTTAATAAAAGTAGGTGAGGTATCAAAGTAGATTTGTTCATAGAATGGGGCACTGTGTGTTGGTTTGGACATGGGATTTCTGGGTCAGTGCTTTACCCTCTCTCAGATCCGCAATGGAACAAATCCTATTAGCCCTCAGGGAACCTTCTGCCTGATCCAGTTGGAACCCATTGTCTGAACTTTAAGAAACACCAAAGGAAAAAAGAATGTTCAATCCCATATATACTGCTTGATCTCCATCTTCCTCTTCTTCTTTCTGCTGCTTCTGAGCAGATAAGTATATGACAGTATTTCTGGTGTGAGGCAGTGTGTTATGTGTATTATTGATGTTTTTTGTATATTTATCTAATACCTAATTTATGGGTATTGTGTTTTGGTGTGTATGGTGTTTTAATTATATACGAGGTACAGTTAGTTGTGTTTTTTAATTGAAGAGTTTGAATTTGTTAAATATATCAGAGGCTTAGGGGTCCATTAGGAGGTCGGGCGGTGGCACCACCGCGGTGGTGGCGGGGCGGAAAAACAGCTTTTTCCGCCCGCGAGCAGCGGAACTCACGTCCGCCACATTAGGATAGGTAAACACAGGTCATTTCCCGTCCGCCGCGGAGCGCCGCGCCCCGCCATCAAGGTGCGCCCGCCACCGCGGTGGCGGGAGCCAATCGAGACCCTCCGCCGCGCCCGATGACGTTCGCCCCGCTCGACAAATTAGGATGGCCCAAACAAACAGACGCACCGCAGCGGAGACACCGTACAGCTGAAGCAGGCGGAAAGTCGACAGCGGAGCACGAACGCCGAAACGCGACATGAAGCCCATGGACCCAGCCCTCCACATGCATCCGGTCATGTACCTGCTGCAACACTATCGCCAGATGGGACGCCGCGGACGCCGCCGCAGGTACGCCACTACACATATGCACCACACAACACACATGCCGACACTGGGCCCACGCACAACACTGGCATCCTGCTGGGGGGCACAACACATCCACATGGGTACCCACACATCACCCACCTCACAACAAGGCACCCCACGGCATCCGGAACACACAACGTCCGCCAACCTGCAGCAATGTAACGGTCACGGACACATCACCGCCGCGGTCAACACATGCGCACTATGCAGAAGGCAGGGCCACACCAAGGCATGGGCAGGGCACAAACATCACAGGGACACACCACCCCAAACAACACTGCACCCCACTCGAGCTAGTCACAGGCAAGGTGCCTATCCCGTGCACCCCCATGCACACCAACAAGCACTGTAACAACAAGCCCACTACACACACACTGCAACACACAACACACAACCAGGGACACAGGCACTGCAGGATTGGCTGACAAGGAACACACAACACCAGTGCACTCCCCACAGCCCACTCAATTGCATACAATCATCCACACAGGGCAAGACAAAACAAACAACAGGCATACAACTCCTGGCTGACACATGTGTGTCTCACACCATACAGGGGCACACATACATACACTACAAACTAACACCCTTCACAGTGCACACCTCTGCCACACCCAACACCACACATGCCATGTAAGCCATGCCACCAGGACTAAGGGCCAACACAAGATGACCATACACATACACGCATGGGCACACAGAAAGGAAAACACACACATACCTCATGACATGACAGACAGCTACAAAAACACTGAACAGCTGCACACCCTGTGCTGCCAGTGTCCCCCGAGGTGACCTGTGAACAGTGTATGCAGCACAAGCAGATCACCAACAAGAAAACTGCATGGCCTGTAAAATAGCCATCACAGAGTACAACATCAGCAGGGCCAGAATGGACTGAAGACCCTGTCACCCCTGTCTAAAAATCAGATGGCCACAAAGAGCCTTGCAATGGTGAACTTTAAAATAGAGCATGGTACTCAGTCAAGCAAATGCAAGCAAGAAAATGACTTTAATCAGCAAAGAGACTGAGAAAACACACCAGAAGTAACTGTATTTATTCACATATTGCACAGATGTCGCAATACAACATTAGTAGACAACAGCAAGCCACAGAATCATGTACAAATGGTAGAGACTATGCACAGGTCAAACACAAACAGGAAGTGCAGAGTCCATGGCAGGGGAGAGTACAGCACATCAGAGCAACAGGCCCGGAGTCCTTGGCAGGGCAGGGGTGAGTACAGCACATCAGAGCAACAGATCCAGCAACACACCCAGATCGCAAACAATGGTCTTGACTAGCACACCTCTGTGTGGCACAGGTGTATGAGGATGTTGACAACTCACTCCTGGCTGTCATGTGGAGTGGGACCTGGCTGTGTGTCAGGGACTGCAGGTCCACTTGACTGGTGTGACAGAGGGACATGTGATGTGGTAATAACAGAGGGCCTGCAAGGTGGAGGGCTGTGCGGACCAGGTGGCACCGTGGCACGTGGAGGTGGAGTCATGCTCACCCTTGACACAGTGTGGGTGGGAGAGGTTGGAGGGGTGCCCTTCCACTTTTTCGGAATATGAAATTGCTTCACTGTCATGGGGTTGATGGGAAGTGGCGGTGACACCACCGGCACACCCCCAACTGTTCCACGTCAGGGCAGACACTGGCACTCCCTCTGGAGAAGTGCTTGATCCTGCTGAACGCTGGGGCTGGCTATGCCTCCGGACCACCTTACCCTCTCGGGAAGGTGTACCCCCTACAGTGACCACCTTCCCACTTCCCCCAGGGGTGGTGTCTACAGTGCCCTCCTGTCCCTTCTTGCCAGGGCTGCTCACAACACTGCCCTCCTCTACCTGAGTCACTGGCCTGGACACAACACTGCACTCCCTTGCCTTAATCACTGGGCTGCTCACAACAGGGGTCTCCTCTGCCACAATGACTGGGCTGGTCACAACAGGGCTCTCCTCTGCCACAATGACGGGGCTGGTAACAACAGGGCTCTCCTCTGCCACAATGACTGGGCTGGTCTCAACAGGGCTCTCCTCCACCTGCCTCGATGTACTTTGTTCTGGGGTTGATGTGGTGGGTGGTTGTGTCCCTGTGCTCTCCCCAGGTGTAGCCATGACATCCCACACATCCTCTGTGGGCATAGCTGAGTCAATTTCTGGTGATGCCTCTGCAGCACGTGAGCCTGATGTCTGCCACAATGATCTTCTGGCCTTGCTCTTCTGTGACTTCACCTTGTCTGTGCATATTGGGGGGGCCCTGCTCTTCTTTGGGGATGGAGTCTGTGGACGGGATTGTTTGCTTTGGGTCTGACCTGTGCTCCTAGTGTTGTATCGTTTTGTTGATGTAGGTCCCAAGTGGTCACTGTCATCTGATGTGGCCACTGACTGGGTGGACGTCACAGGCACCTGAGCTGCAATGGGAGCATGTGCCTGTTGGAGGGCTGACGTGACTGTTGCTGACAATGACTGGAGTGTACGATGTAGCCCACCCACGTCAGAGTGTATGCCCTCCATGAATGCCAGAACCTGGCCTAATTTATTATCGTGGGCACTGAAGGCATTGAGCAGGGTGGTCTGGCCCACGCAAAGTAGCCGCAGGAGCTCTACGCACTCTGCACTGAGGGCAGCAGGGGGGACAGGTGCAGGGGCAGCGGTGCCATGTGTGAATGTTACACGTCCCCTGTTAGTGACACGGATATGGCCATCCCCAGAGGAAGTGGATGGGAGGCTGGGCATTGTCCGCTGGTTGTCAGATGCTGCAGCAGACTCCCCATCCCCCGTGGCTGCTAACAGGGACGCATCCCCCCTGCCATCAGATGAAGTGGTACTCTGTGTCTCAGCCACAGATTCCTCATACATACTCCTGTCACCCTCAGTAGCGCTGGTGTGGTCAGTGTCACTTGGCTCAGTCTCATTTTGCTCTGCTGCCGCTGTCGTGCTGGTCTCGCCACCACTTTCAGGGTCATGTTCCGCCGTGGTGTCTTGCGAATCTGCATTAGTGAGAGAAACAGGGTTGTGTAAGTGTCATCATCTGGTCACACAATATCAGATCAATGCAGCACATGAGAGGCCTAGAGCTACATGGTAACCACCACACCCTCCAATGACTGTGCAGCTACACACTATATAGACCACAACAGTGCCTGTCATGCGGACAAACAGCACTACACCCTGCCCATGGATGGTGTTCCCCCAGCCCACATTGACCTGCCCCATGGACATGATGTAGCCACAACACACATCACCACTTACAGCCCAAAAGGCAACCAGAGGGGACCACACACATCTGTATTGACTACACATGCCACATTGTCAAATAGGCCATTACAATCACCATGTGCCAATCAGGGTTCACATTGTCATCAGATATGTGGGCCTCTACCATCATGGTGCATGCACAGTAGACAGACATGGTGTCACACTCATTAAGTGGACACAGCTGTACGGCAGAATATCGACTCCACCCACCATCACAAGGAAGAGTGACCATGTGGACACCAAAAATCTGTCAAGGACTGAAAACTGCAGGCAGGAGCAGCACAGTAAGGCCATGGTGGCCCAATGCCTCATACAGACACACATCACAGTTGCCACTCACATCACATATCACAGCATGGCAGCACACGCAGATCACATGTGTCACCGCTGCCACAGGCACTCTACACATGCATCCACTCCCAGACAAACTCTCCCTCCCCGGATACTCACCATGTCTGTCTTGCTGCTGATGCCCCTTCAGACGTGCATCCAGGTCTGGATTGGTCACTGCCAGTATGCGTCCCATCAGCGGAGTCATGGTGCGCCGTGCCACACGCCCTGTGCGTGGTACCATCCCCAATGTCATCTCTGCCACTTGCTTAGCCAGCCGGCTGATGTCGTCCCACCTCTTGTGACAGTGTGTGTGTCGTCTGTTTGATACCCCCAGGGCTCGCACCTTTGCTGCTATGGCCCTCCAGACAGCCTTACGTTGGTGTACCTTGAGCTGCAGGTATGAGAGTAAAGAAGGACAAATGTACAATTACACAATGTCATATGTCAGCATCTATCAGTACAGCAGCCAGACACTGACTCGGGACTTACAGTAACCTCCCTCCCTCCAGAACTGGGGGTACCCTCACAAGGCCCCTCTGCATGGCATGAACATTAGTGAATGCATACACACATTGAGGTTCCTAGTCTCCATGATAATCACACTAAAGCATGATGCTTCAACACAAATGCATCGACAGCACTGTGTAATTCTGAAATTGTACAGGGCACTGATGGGGCATATCCACTAATCAGTGTGAAGCAACTGTAGCATGTAAGTTGGCTGATGTTCAATGTTTGGCTGTGCAGCCACTGAACCTACTCTGTGGGTCACACTGACTATGACTACAGGGGCACCCTGAAATGTCATCACAAGCGTACACTGTCCTGGCATCTACAAGGCTAACAACCGTTGGTTATGTCTGCCCGAAAAAGTAGCACAACCCACTCACACATACAAGTACAGGCCTAGAACAGAGTCACAATGCAACCCACACACTCCCACGACCTGGAAACAGCTTGTCTGTCAGTGTTTGTCAGCACCCCACATCCAAAAGCACATACTGCAGCATCAGGACTACACGTCTGACACCACCCTGCCCTACTGCTCCCTTCATAGTGACTTACCACGACATTGGGACCACCAAACAGGCGTGGGTACTGTGCCTGCACCTCCTTCACAAGGACATCCAGCTCCTCACTCGTGAATGGACTGGCACGGATCTTGACATCCCTGTGGATATGGCAGACCTGTGGCGGAAGTGAGTTGTGAGGGGTCCCAGGCAGCAGGCTCTTGAAGCAGCAGGACAGGGTCACAGGCAGCAGGCTCTTGAAGCAGCAGGACAGGGTCCCAGGCAGCAGGCTCTTGAAGCAGCAGCAGCAGGAGATGGTCCCAGGCAGCAGGCTCTGTGAGCAGTGGGAATGTGAGGCTCACTCCCACAGATGTATAGCCCCCTGGGGTCGTTAGGAAGCTTAAAAGCTGCTACAATTGGTTGTCTGGTTCTGCCTTATTCAAAAGCACCCAATGACCGGCTCCGGGGTAGCGGAGCTCACCTTCCGCGATTTTCAAATCTGCATCATGACACCGCGATCATCCATCCCATTGGCTGTATGCAATGCTCCACGGCGGTGACGTACCGCGGGTGCCCGGGGTGCGTTACCGCGATGGTGCATCATTCAAAAGCATCCAATGACCGCCTCCGCCGCAGCGGAGCACAGCTTCCGCGATTTTCAAATCTGCATCATGCCACCGCGATCATCCATGCCATTGGCTGTATGCAATGCTCCACGGCGGTGACGCAGCGCGGGTGTCCGGGGTGCGCTACCGCGATGGTGCATCATTCAAAAGCATCCAATGACCGCCTCCGCGGCAGCGGAGCACAGCTTCCGCGATTTTCAAATCTGCATCATGCCACCGCGATCATCCATGCCATTGGCTGTATGCAATGCTCCGCGGCGGTGACGCACCGCGGGTGCCCGGGGTGCGCTACCGCAATGGTGCATCATTCAAAAGCATCCAATGACCGCCTCCGCGGCAGCGGAGCACAGCTTCCGCGATTTTCAAATCTGCATCATGCCACCGCGATCATCCATGCCATTGGCTGTATGCAATGCTCCATGGCGGTGACGCACCGCCGGGGCCCGGCGGTAGGTACCGCGACTCATGCGGCGGAGCATGCCCACCGCCATGTACACAAGTCCATGTGCCAATGGCTACCTTGGCTGGGTAGATGGTGGTGCTGGGGTCACACCACCAGGGACCGGCGGTAGGTACCGCGACTCATGCGGCGGAGCATACCCACCGCCATGTACAAAAGTCCATGTGCCAATGGCTACCTTGGCTGGGTAGATGGTGGTGCTGGGGTCACACCGCCAGGGACCGGCGGTAGGTACCGCGACTCATGCGGAGGAGCATACCCACTGCCATGTACACAAGTCCATGTGCCAATGGCTACCTTGGCTGGGTAGATGGTGGTGCTGGGGTCGAACCGCCGGGGACCGGCGGTAGGTACCGTGACTCATGCGGAAAAGCATACCCACCGCCATGTACACAAGTCCATGTGCCAATGGCTACCTTGGCTGGGTAGATGGTGGTGCTGGGGTCACACCGCCGGGGACCGGCGGTAGGTACCGCGATTCATGCGGCGGAGCATACCCACCGCCATGTACACAAGTCCATGTGCCAATGGCTACCTTTGCTGGGTAGATGGTGGTGCTGGGGTCACACCGCCGGGGACCGGCGGTAGGTACCGCGACTCATGCGGCGGAGCATACCCACCGCCATGTACACAAGTCCATGTGCCAATGGCTACCTTGGCTGGCTAGATGGTGGTGCTGGGGTCACACCGCCGGGGACCGGCGGTAGGTACCGCGACTCATGCGGCGGAGCATACCCACCGCCATGTACACAAGTCCATGTGCCAATGGCTACCTTGGCTGGGTAGATGGTGGTGCTGGGGTCACACCGCCGGGGACCGGCAGAAGGTACCGCGACTCATGCGGCGGAGCATACCCACCGCCATGTACACAAGTCCATGTGCCAATGGCTACCTTGGCTGGGTAGATGGTGGTGCTGGGGTCACAGGTACCGCGACTCATGCGGCGGAGCATACCCACCGCCATGTACACAAGTCCATGTGCCAATGGCTACCTTGGCTGGATAGATGGTGGTGCTGGGGTCACACCGCCGGGGACCGGCGGTAGGTACCGCGACTCATGCAGCGGAGCATACCCACCGCCATGTACACAAGTCCATGTGCCAATGGCTACCTTGGCTGGGTAGATGGTGGTGCTGGGGTCACACCGCCGGGGACCGGCGGTAGGTACAGCGACTCATGCGGCGGAGCATACCCACCGCCATGTACACAAGTCCATGTGCCAATGGCTACCTTGGCTGGGGTAGATGGTGGTGCTGGGGTCACACCGCCGGGGACCGGCGGTAGGTACTGCCATTTTAGTACACATTGCTGTGTATGTCAATCCTGGACACTGTATCAGCACCCTGCAGCTACATGGTGTAGGGCACATCATTGCACACACGATGCCACACAGCCATGTCATCCACAGGAGTTCGCACGTTCATTGTGAGCCACTTTTGCCTGTGTTTCTGCCATTTTAGTAAGGGTTTTGATGGCTGATGATGATTGACAGAAGTCAGGTGCTCTACATTGATGTTGTGACGTTTAATGTGTTGTTGGTCAGTGCAGACCTTGACCTGGCTGGTGTCACTGCATTGTATCGTTCCTGACTTGTGCATTCACAACTGATCATGCACACACCGGAAGTATCCCTGCTACTGTGATCATTGTGTTAATGAATGGTTGCAGAATGTACCTGATGCATTGAGGTGTGGCAGGTACAGCAGATGGGTATGACAGACATGTTAAGTCACATTACATTGGCGGGTCTTGTTGCACCATGTCTGCACATGTCAAATGTTCAACCATTATATCCGCATTCACATTCCCTGATGTGTTACTGTCACTTGGGTATTGTCACTGGAGAGGCCTGCCCTCTGTGTGTAGCTATTGGCCAGCCATGTAACCAGATGTGCCATGCATCTCTCTGGCCCTTGTTGTTTACCCATTACATAATTGATGCTTTGTGCTATGGCCATCTCATGATGCTTGTCATACTCCTCAACTAGGAGGAGGCCGAATCTCCTACGTCAGTTGACTGTGCTTGAGGACATGGAGAATGAGGCAATCATCAGGAAATTCAGGCTGGACAGACCAACATTGAAGATCGTGTGTGATCTATTGGAGCCCCACCTGCAGCCTCGCCGTCACTATCCTACGGCATTCACACCCACCTACAAGGTAATGGCAGCACTACACTTCTTTGCGACTGGTTCCTTCCAAGAGTCCGTGGCTAACGCTGGGGGGATGTCGCAGCCCATGTTCAGCATGGTGCTGAGGGATGTACTTGAGGCCATGATGATATATCTCAATCGCTACATACATTTCCCCAGGGGACGTGAATTGGCTGCCATTAAGGGGGACTTCTATCCACTTGGGCGCATCCCACATGTAGTCGGTGCCATAGATTGCACCCATGTAGCTCTGGTGGCACCGCAGGCGACGGAGCACATTTATCGGAACCGCAAACACTACCACTCCATGAATGTGCAGGTGGTGTGCCTTGCGGACATGACAATATCACATGTGTGTGCAAAGTATCCCGGTTTGGCCCATGATTCGTACATTATGAGGAACAGCATGGTGCCACGGATGATGGAGAATCTGCATCCCGAACGTGCCTGGATTGTGGGTGAGTATCACTACTGCTATCACGTGCTTTGTGTCACTGGCTTTACTGTGGCCGTACAACATTGCAATGGGTGTTTATCATTCACAGGTGACTCTGCATATCCCAGTAGGCCATGGCTGTTGAGCCCACTCCGGAATCCCCGGACACCAGCAGACATCCGCTACAATGAGGCCCATGGCAAGACACGACGGGTAATCGAACGGACTTTCGGCCAGCTGAAGTCAAGGTTCCGGTGCCTTGACAGGACCGGAGGCGCACTCGCATACTCGCCTGGGAAGGTGTGTAAGATCGTTGTGGCATGCTGTATGCTGCACAACCTGGCCATTCACAAGGGGGTCCCCCTGCTCCTGGACGATGGTGAGGAACCAAGGCCACAATCTGCTCAGGGACCAGAATCCAGTGATGAGGACAGTGGAGAGGAGGAAGGAGTTGACCTACGCCAGCAGCTAATCCAACGCTACTTCACTTGAAGGTGGGTGACGAGTTACAACGTGTACATAGTCTGGTGTGGTTGCTTTTGTTGTGAATGGATATGCGCAGATGTTCCCGATAGCCACGTGTTCTGTCACCTATGTATGGTATTGGTGGAATTGACGTTACGTACGGAGATGTATGCTGGACCGTATTTGTGCGTATCTGCTAGACAATGTGTAGTATGCCTGTGATAATTTGGATATTTTTGGAGCAGTGATCTGTGTGTGTTTCCACGATGAGACCAGTGACTGTAGTTCTGTTGTGTCTCCCTAGGTGCTACAGAGTGTTCCTGCCCTGCATACTGTACATCATGTTTACACATCATGGACATTATCAACAATGTTAATACTGCACTAAAGAATTCACTACAAAAAATCTGGAGTGTCAGGTATTTTATTTTCGGAGTGGACATGTGAATTGTGCGGGAATATTTACAGGAAGGTGGGGAATGAGCAGTGAGTTGACAGTCATGGTCGCAGAGATGCAAGAGTAGACACCACATGGATGTGGTGACCCAGTCCAACAGACAGGTGCCATTGCCAAGGCAATGTGGGGAAAGACAGTCCAAACAGTGAATGCAGTTGGGGAGAGGGTTTTCTTCACGGCTGGCTCCGTGACTGGCATGTGGCAGGTGCTTTGCCTCCAGAGACTCCCAGGCTCTTCTTTGGACGCCCCCTAGATCTTGTTGGCGGTGGGGGGCCTGCTGAATGGCCAGCGGCGTCAGAGGACTCGCCCCTCTCTGTTGGCGCAGGGGAGGATGGTGGACTGTCATCCTGCTGCACAACAGGAGGGGACGGAGGTGGTGGTTGGGACACAGGCCTGTCCCTCTGCAACGCCACTTGCTGGCCCATGAGGTCCACCATCTGTCCCAGGCGGTTATCGATGGACCTCATCAGCAGGATGAGCTCCCTTAATAGTTCATCCGACCGGCCACTTTGTCCCTGGACCTCTTGGTAGGCCTCCACAACTCTGGTGAAGTGGTCCAGGGATGGTGTCCACTCCTCCCGAGGTCTGGTGTTTACCCTGGCCCTCCCACCTGCTCTGCTGCCACGGACCTCTTCCCTCGCCACTGGTGCGCCACGCACTGCCTCCCTGCCCTCCACAGGTGTTGCTGTGGGCTGGTCATCCCTAGGGACGGGGAGGGTGCAACATGTGGTACTGGTGGTAGTGGTGGTGTTGGTGGCAGTGGCTGCGGTGGTGGTTGCGGTGGAGGCAGAGGCCGTGACAGCAGGGGTCTGCTGCGTTGTTGTTGCAGCAGAGGTGGTGTTGGCGAGGATGGGGGCCTGGGACCTCTGGGTCTGTGGCACACCAGATGGGCCGGGCTGGAGCTCATCATCCAAACTGTCCTGGGAGTCAGCATCTGTGAGTCCATGTGCCGGAGGTGGAGACTGGCTCTGCTGGTCGTTGGTGTGGTCCCCAGCAGTGAGTTCTTCATCACCTGTGGAGTAGATGGAGAGTGGTCGGGGTTTGTGTCATCTGCGTATCATCATCTGTCTGTACACTAGTTATATATGCTGTCATCAGTTGGACAATTCATGGCAACACCGTGTTACATTTCATAGTGCAGAGTGACATCATGGAGTCATACAGGTTGAATGTCTATGCATTGCGTCCAATAGTTATTTGATTTCTACACACACACACTTCATGAAGAATTACGGTTGTTACATACCTGTAAGGTGAGTGTGCAGGGTGCAATGTCTGACACTTGCTCCTGGGTGGGGAGGCCTCCATGCTGCAAGGCTGTGGGCCAGGGGGCATGCTGGGAGTAGTGGTACAGGCCTCCCATCACACACCCTCCCAGTGAAGATGGCTACCAACCTGTAGGTCTGTTTGTTAAACAGTGCAATGGCTGACACTTGCTCCTGGGTGGGGGAGGCCTCCATGCTGCTGGGCTGTGGGCCAGGGGGCATGCTGGGAGTAGTGGTACAGGCCTCCCATCACACACCCTCCCAGTGAAGATGGCTACCTACCTGTAGGTCTGTTTGTTAAACAGTGCAATGGCTGACACTTGCTCCTGGGTGGGGGAGGCCTCCATGCTGCAGGGCTGTGGGCCAGGGGGCATGCTGGGAGTAGTGGTACAGGCCTCCCACCCACAAACACCCTCCCAGTGAAGATGGCTACCTACCTATAGGTCTGTTTGTTAAACAGTGCAATGGCTGACACTTGCTCCTTGGTGGGGGAGGCCTCCATGCTGCAGGGCTGTGGGCCAGGGGGCATGCTGGGAGTAGTGGTACAGGCCTCCCATCACACACCCTCCCAGTGAAGATGGCTACCAACCTGTAGGTCTGTTTGTTAAACAGTGCAATGGCTGACACTTGCTCCTGGGTGGGGGAGGCCTCCATGCTGCAGGGCTGTGGGCCAGGGGGCATGCTGGGAGTAGTGGTACAGGCCTCCCATCACACACCCTCCCAGTGAAGATGGCTACCAACCTGTAGGTCTGTTTGTTAAACAGTGCAATGGCTGACACTTGCTCCTGGGTGGGGGAGGCCTACATGCTGCTGGGGGGCTGTGGGCCAGTGGGCATGCTGGGAGTAGTGGTACAGGCCTCCCACCCACAAACACCCTCCCAGTGAAGATGGCTACCTACCTGTAGGTCTGTTTGTTAAACAGTGCAATGGCTGACACTTGCTCCTGGGTGGGGGAGGCCTCCATGCTGCAGGGCTGTGGGCCAGGGGGCATGCTGGGAGTAGTGGTACAGGCCTCCCATCACAACCCTCCCAGTGAAGATGCCTACCAACCTGTAGGTCTGTTTGTTAAACAGTGCAATGGCTGACACTTGCTCCTGGGTGGGGGAGGCCTCCATGCTGCAGGGCTGTGGGCCAGGGGGCATGCTGGGAGTAGTGGTACAGGCCTCCCATCACACACCCTCCCAGTGAAGATGGCTACCAACCTGTAGGTTTGTTTGTTAAACAGTGCAATGGCTGACACTTGCTCCTGGGTGGGGGAGGCCTCCATGCTGCTGGGCTGTGGGCCAGGGGGCATGCTGGGAGTAGTGGTACAGGCCTCCCATTCCACACCCTCCCAGTGAAGATGGCTACTAACCCTTAGGTCTGTTTGTTAAACAGTGCAATGGCTGACACTTGCTCCTGGGTGGGGGAGGCCTCCATGCTGCTGGGCTGTGGGCCAGGGGCTATGGTGTGAGTTGTTGTACTGACCTTCCTCCCCCATACAGGCCTCCTCAGCAGAATGGCTGGCTACATGTTGGGTAGGGATGGACAGTGTATTGGCGGTTGGGTATTGCAAGGAGGTACATCTCAATGTGGTGTTAAACATTTGTCTGTACTTACCAGCCTCCCCTTCCCCGGCTACTCCTGTGAGACTCTCAGGTAGCAGGATGGCAAGCACCTTCTCCTCCCATGGTGTGAATGTCTTCTGTGGGACGGGAGGGCCACTGCCAGTCACGTTTGCCAGAGTCCAGTTCTTGCTCCTCTTCTCCTTGACATCCCTCTTGAGATCATGCCACCGCTTCATGATCTCCTTCTTGGATCTTGGGGTGGCCCCAACTGCATTCACCCTTTGTACTATCCTTTCCCACATTTGTGTCCTGGTGGCTAATGGTGTCTGTTGGACTAGGTTACCAAATAGTTGTGGCTCTACTCTCACAATCTCGTTGACCATGACTGTCAACTCACTCTCTGTGAATTTTGGCATTTTTTGTGATGTCATGGTGTGTGGGGGTTGAGGTGTTTGTGGGTGCAGGGGTGTGTGGGTGCAGGGGTGTGGTGATGAGGTGTGTTGTGTGCTGGGGGTTTGTTTGTGATGGTGTGATGGTGGTGTTGATGGTGGTGGTGGGTGGGTGTGGTGTGCTATTTTGCCTCTCCTGTCAGATGTGGTGTATGGCCTTCTGTTCTGGAAAGATGCAAAGGATTGTGGTGAGTGGAGGGGGTGGCTTTGTACTCAGCTGTGTAGGTGTGTCCAATTGGATTGTGGTTGTCAGGTGTGTTGTGGGTGTGGTTCTGTAGTTTTGTATATTTGTTTGAGTAATTTATATATCTCTGTGTGTGTGTTGTATATTTTGGGGGCAGGGCTACTTTGTTTATGCAGTATTTGGCATCACTGCGGTGCTTTCACATCGACCGACATGTATGTTCATGTTCGTCGCTGCGGTGGCTTTGCTGCCGCTTGTCTGCCATTTCTCCCATTCAATCCTGGCTGCGACCGCGGTGGTCGGTGTCGACGGTTCCGGCCGCGACACCCTCGGGGATATCGTAATTTCCCGTGCGGTGTCTCCACTTTCCCTGTGGACGGTTTTGTCTTTTCCGCTGCTTTTCCGACCGCCGCGGTCGGAGTTTTGGCATCACCGCACACGTCGGGTGGCTTCATTTTCACCGCTACCGCCGCGGTCGGTCTGTAGTGGCGGTCGATCCTAATTTGACCGCCGGTTTATCCACCTCCATGGCGGGCGGTTGTTTACCGCCTCCATGGCGGTTGGGGTGGTTTTCCGCCCGCTATCCTAATGGGCCCCTTAGTGTCTCATTACTGGGTTTATACGTAAAGCTATTTTCCATTTATTTGAAGTTTTTTCAAAATATGCTGGAAGTGTAAAAAGAGTTATTTTGGCTTACTTTGAGGGCCAGGCACAAGCACAGACCATTTGTGGAAGCACAAGGGCAGTGCGTGCTTTGGACCATGGGGCGAGTTAGGCAGAGCCCCCTTTCAGGGGCACAGTGAGTAGTGGCTGTTGCTCAGTTCATGCTCTGAGGCCAGCATCATCCCAATGAAGTGGCCATGTGGAGGAATAGTCGTCACAACTTTGCGTCTGACATTTCCTCTTGTTACTCGATAGAGCCTATTTTATAGGGCAGTAGGCCTTACTTTTTAATGAAATGGTTTGTTTCTACAGGAATTTGTCCTGCAAAGCCATTTCTATGACGAGGCACCTTTGGTGTGTTTTGGTGTTGAGAATGGTTTCTAATGTGTGGCAGGAGTTTGTGGTGAGGTTTTTGGTGAGGAAGAGTGCAGTATTGGTTTAAATAATTTACATTTTAAGGGGAAAGAAATCCTGTTGAGCGCTTGAGATTCCTAGGTTTTAGAGGTGAACTCATTTTAAGATTGGTTTGAGAAATGGCAGATATTATTAAGGAGGATGTGGTATGCAGACAAAATATCGAAATTATAATATCGACATACACTAATATCGAAGTTTTAATATCGTAGGGACAAAATATAGAAGGTAAGTAATATCGATATATTTAATATCGATATCAGTAATATCGAAGTTTAAAATATCGATGTAAGTAATATCGATGTCAATAATTTCGATGTTACTAATATTGATTTTTAAAATATTTTTGTGTATATCATTATGCATTTAAAATGTTTTTAATTTAATTTTATGTAATGTAATTACATTTTGTATTTTAGTACTGTATCGGGTTGTGGGTTTATAGGGGAATAGGGTAGGAAGTAATTTAATTATGTTAAATTAATTATTAATTAGTAGGAATTATAAATTAATATTTATTAATTGGTAATTATTTTTAATTAATTGGTAATTAATTTTAATTAATTGATTAATTGATAATTATGTTCTGTAGCTGGTTATGAGTTTATAGGGGAATAGGGTGGGAAGTAATTTAATTATGTTAAATTAATCATTAATTAGTAGGAATTATAAATTAATATTTATTAATTGATAAATATTTTTAATTAATTTTAATTAATTGATTAATTGATAATTATGTTCTGTAGCGGGTTGTGGGTTTATAGGGGAATAGGGTGGGAAGTAATTTAATTATGTTAAATTAATTATTAATTAGTAGGAATTATAAATTAATTGGTAATTATTTTTAATTAATTGGTAATTAATTTGAATTAATTGATTAATTGATAAATATGTTCTGTAGCAGGTTGTGGGTTTATAGGGGAATAGGGTGGAAAGTCATTTAATTATGTTAAATTAATTATTAATTAGTAGGAATTATAAATTAATTTTTAATAATTGATAATAATTTTTAATTAATTGGTTAATCATTTTAATTAATTGATTAATTGCTAATTATGTTTTGTAGTGGGTTGTGGGTTTATAGGGAAATAGGGTGGGAAGTAATTTAAATGTAATTAAGTAATAATGTTCTTTAATTAATTGTTTGGTTAATTATCTAATTGTTAATTAATTATTAATTGTTAATTAAATATTATTAAATGGTATTTTTATTCATTTTTCTAATTACATATATTTTGTTCACATGTTTTTAATAATTATGTATTGGTATTTGTAAATGGTTTATATCTATTTAATAGTTAATATTTTTATTATTTAAAATAAAACATTTATTTATAAGTATGTTATTTTTACCCCTACGCTATCCAACATTTTCCCTACTGTTGCACTCTCTGGAGTGGGAATAGTAATTTTTACCCCTACGCTATCCAACACTTTCCCTACTGTTGCACTCTCTGGAGTGGGAATAGTAATTTTTACCTCTACGCTATCCAACACTTTCCCTACTGTTGCGCTCTCTGAAGTTGGAATAGTAATTGTAACCCCTACGCTATCCAACACTTTCCCTACTGTTGCACTCTCTGGACTGGGAATAGTAATTTTTACCCCTACTCTATCCAACACTTTCCCTACTGTTGCACTCTCTGGAGTGGGAATAGTAATTTTTACCTCTACGCTATCCAACACTTTCCCTACTGTTGCACTGTCTGGAGTGGGAATAGTAATTTTTACCCCTACGCTATCCAACACTTTCCCTACTGTTGCACTCTCTGGAGTGTGAATAGTAATTTTTACCCCTACGCTATCTAACACTTTCCCAACTGTTGCACTCTTTGGAGTTGGAATAGTAATTTTTACCCCTACGCTATCCAACACTTTCCCTACTGTTGCACTCTTTGGAGTGGGAATAGTCATTGTTACCCCTACGCTATCCAACACTTTCCCTACTGTTGCACTCTCTGGAGTGGGAATAGTAATTTTTACCCCTACGCTATCCAACACTTTCCCTACTGTTGCGCTCTCTGAAGTGGGAATAGTAATTTTTACCTCTACGCTATCCAACACTTTCCCTACTGTTGCACTCTCTGGAGTTGGAATAGTAATTATTACCCCCACGCTATCCAACACTTTCCCTACTGTTGCACTCTCTGGAGTGGGAATAGTAATTTTTACCCGTACGCTATCCAAAATTTACTTAATTTTTTTAATTAGTTTTACATTGTTAATAATTGTTATTTATATTATTATTTTATGTATATAAATGTATTGGTAATTTATTATATTTTCATTTATTTATAAGTTATTAAAATATTTTTTAGAGTTAATATTAATTAAGTATATACTATGTATTATATTTTTATTATTAGTAGTTTTTATTACATTATTTATTAATTTTAAATATTATAATATATTTTTAACTATGTTTATTATATTTATAAGTATTATTTTGTTAATATTACATTTTATTTAAATAAAAAAAGCGATATATTCTAAAAAACGATATTTTTGACATCGATATATTTTTTTCGATATTTTTGTACTTACCTTGTTAGAGATAGGATCCCGATATTATTGTCCTCAATATTTTTGTTGCGATATTTTGGTACCTCAATATTTTTGTAGTCGATATTTTGTCATGGATTCGGAGGATGTAAATCAGGAGGAATTGATGAGAGAGATTGTGTCTAAGGAAATACTGGTGGCTGTTCAAGAGTATGTAAGACAGACTTTTGGCAAAAAAATAATGATAAGGACAATTGTTTTTCTGAGTCCAATGAGGAGGACCGGTATAAGTGTTGAGGTGGGAAGTGCTCAATCAGAGGAGACTTGGAGTATTCACCAAGCGAGAAAGGGGTCCAAAGCAGCTCGCTAAGGAAAGTTATCCGATGCGGTGAGAAGAAGAGTCAGCTTGACACTAAAAAAGATCAGCACCCTTTGGAGAATAGAGGAATGACAAGAGGCAGATCAAATGAGGATCTAGACAAGTATATTTAGATTTGGAATACAAAGATGGGTTTGACGATGAAAGTGAGTTGGGTGTCAGAAGTAAGGTAAAGGACATGGTCGTTGATCCTTTTAGAAGAAGCTATTTAATCCTAAGGATATTAGGCAACCAAGAAGGAAGTATCGGTGGCGGGTGGACCATGTATCTGATTATAGTGAATCTAGATTGCATAAGTCCTAGGAGAAGGAAGAAATTGAATGTAAGGCAGGCAGTGTGTTCCAGGCCAATTATTGATGAGAAGGTGACTATGGCAGCAAAATGGATCCAGAATTCATCAAATATTTGTTTAAATTGGGCAATTAGATTAGAAAATTCCCTAAAGCAGTGTCGAGACAGGGCACTTGATGTCCTTGTACCACTGGCAAAAATCTTTGACGCAGTGGAAGAGGCATTTTTTTTTTTTTTTTTTTTTTTTAATATTTTTTATTTTACCTTACACGAACGCACACATTTCTGAAAAAAAAAAAAAAAAAAAATAAAGGAATACAGCATTTTGCTCATACATTTGTTCCTCTTACAATGCAATCAAATAAATTCCAAATTGAAGCTATTTAACCACCAAAGGGGGAAAACATATATCATGTATCAAATTATATAATAAACATAGTCATATTATGTCAGTAATAAATAAATCAACCTATTCCTGTTCTCCATTTCTCCAACGGTCCCCATAACTTAATACCTCGTACTCTCCCACTCCTACCCTTTCTTGCATATATGTATTTTTCTAAATTATGTAAGGCGATGAGGTTTGATATCCATGTTTGCAGAGTCGGAGGATTCTTATCTAGCCATACCCTGGCTAACATTAATCTAAAAACAGCCGCTGCCATAAACAAAAACATTGCATCACCTGGGTCCGAATACTCATTTCCTGTATCCACGCCCAACATGATTAGGCCTACAGAAAAGGTTAACCTGATCCTTAATGACTTGGTTAAAAAGTTTTCAACATCCTTGATTAGTGTGTATAATTGAGGACAGGTAGCAAACATATGGACAATATCTGCCTCAGTAGAGTTGCACCTGGGGCACGTAGTACCTTCTGTACCCCCCCACTTCGCAATCCTGGCTGGGGTGTAATATAGCGAGAATAGCGTTTTGTAATGTTGGGATTGCAAGGGGGCGGAGCATAGGATAGACCGACCTAGCTCCAGTGAGTCGTTAAATGATTCAGTTGTGGCCTCAATCCTTTCCCCCCATTTGGCCCTATGTTTGTCTAGATCGTCAGGTCTATTCTTTGCCAGTGCAGCATATATTAGCCTAATGGAGTATTCCTCCCCTGTAGTTAGCCCTTCCATCAATTCCGTTGGCTGAAAGCCCAATGGACCTCCTTGTTTGTTCCTAAGGAAACTCCTAATCTGAAGGTACTTAAAGAAGTCCCTTCTGTTTATTTTATATGTTCTAACCAAATCATCAAATTGTATTATGCCCTCTGATTTGACTAAGTCCCCAACTTGCTGTATCCCTTTACCCTCCCATTCCGCCATAATTGCATCAGAAAAGATTTCTTCAGGGAATGATTTGTTTTTATAGACTCTGGTGTACCTATTAAATCTGCCCATACCAGTCTTCTTCAAAAAAATACTCCAGATTTTAAGTGCTGCCCTTAAGGTCTTATAGGTCTGCCTTCTAAGATACCCCAGATCCGTATAGTACAGGAACCCGTTATCAGTGTTTAGCCCTAAAACCATTGTATAGGTTTCATTTGACATGTTCGTGGCCTTTGATGCCCCACCACCTCCTCCGATTAATCCCTGCATGTACTGCAGTGCAGCAGCCAAGAAATATAATCTAAAATCTGGTGCACCCCACCCCCCTCTATCCCTTGGCAGGGAAATAAATTTATATGCCCTACGCGTTTTCCCTCTTGCCCAAATAAATCTATTGGCCAGGCTTTCCAACCTATTGAACCATTTGTTGTCAAAAATCAGAGGTATTGACCTAAATAGATATAAAAATTTAGGCAAGACCATCATTTTCAGCACATTTGTGGTTCCAACCAATGAAAGATGTAGATTGCTTATCCTTTCCAAGTCTTTTTTAACCTTAGCAAGCAGTGGTTCCATGTTGCGCTCTACTAAGGCATTTTTTTGATAGTTTGGACCTGGAGTTGGCTCTGTTACATGGATCGTGCCAGCAGGCCATCTGTTTTGTGGCCAGCGCAAATACAGGCCTTTTAGCCGGGAGCCGGAAACTGTGCTAATGCATATTAACCAATTTAGAGAGTAAGGAATGTAGCGAGGATGTGCGTGGATTACTCTTTGAGGATGGAATGCTTAAGTCTCTGACAAACTATGTACGTACGTATTAAAATGATGAGAGATCAGGACTTTATACAAAAGATGAATATTTAATGAATAGCTTAAGAAAGGCACAGCACGACTGAAGCATAGAAGATCTAGAGGCAAACTGTCAAACATAGAATCTGGAACAGCAGATGTAAGATGCTGGCACGCATCACAGAATCCAGAGCACAGTATAATAGAAACAAAAGAAAGAAAAGCATATACAGAATATAACACATTTCACCCCTTAACAGAAGAAACTTAATCCAAAAATCTACTAGGTACATTCCTAGGTCTAACACTAGCCTTAACTCTAGAGGCAACAGAAAGATGTTCAGATTGAGTCTGATACAGAGGACGCCCAGGAAAACCCATAACAGAACTCTCCTGGTCACGAACAGAATCAGAAAAACAAGAATCAGAACCAGTCACACTCCTGCAATCATTGCCACACCTAGCCACTCTGCGAACATTCCATACTCTACCATCCTGAGTAGCCACACTGTTTTTAAAAACTCTAACCACCTTGACAGGAGGAAAGAATTTTGAAAAACCCTTGACCAAAAACCCAGGCTTCTTGATACGCACCCACTCTCCCACCACAAAATTAGGAATTTTAGCTTTCATATTGGAGTCAAAAGATGTCTTCATTTTTTCCTGACTATCCTCAACACGTTTTGCAACAGACTGAAGATCAACCCTAGAGTCATTTCCGTTAATTTTCTTAATCCACCAGGGACAAATATGGGAAGAAGGGTCCCTACCTTTAAGAAGCTTAAAAGGACTCACACCAGTAACAGAATGAGGTGTAATACGATAAGTCCACAGTCTCTTTCTCACTACATCTAACCAATCATCAGCAGAAGAATGTACACCAGCAATACAATCTTTAAGAACGCGATTAAATCGCTCAACTTGACCATTTTCTCTAGGCTCATACAAAGAAGTAGTGTAATGTTTAACATTGCAACCCTTGAGAAAATCTTCCACTTCAACAGAAACCAGTTGTGTTCCATTGTCAGACACAAAAGTCTCCGGGAAACCCTCTCTAGCAAAAACTTCTTTTAAGAAACCAATAACAGCCAAAGAAGAGACACCACTCACAAACTTCACCTCAGGCCACTTTGAGTGATAATCTATTAGCACAAGAGCATAACGAGCACAACAAGGAAGATGTTTAAAAGGCCCAGAAATATCAAAAGCAACCTTTTGCCAAGCAAAGTCAGGCCAACTCACTGGTTTCAAAGGAGCAGAAGACAAATGTAGCATCTTGTCACTGCTAATACATTCAGGGCAGTAATTGACCAACCTGTCCACCATTTTATCCACCCCAGGCCACCCCAAAAAATTTTTCCCTGACAAGACGTTTCATAGAGGACATACCAATGTGTCCCTGATGTGAAAGAGACAAAATCTTTTTTTGCAAAACATAAGGGGGAATCAGTTTGCCCGCTTTAAATAACAGACCAGAAAAAGCTTCAATTTCTGAGGAAACTTGAGAATATGGAGCCAAATCCGCAGAAACAGACCTACTACTTGGCCAACCATTACTAACAAACTTAAAAATTTGCTGACAAACAGCGTCCTTGCTCAACTCATCTAACCACTGCTCTTCACTTAAAACTAAAAATTCCTGAGAAAGACAATCACTAACCAAAGCAATGACATCCACATCCTCTTCAACACAAGCCACATCCTCCTCACTACAAGGCAGTCTAGACAAAAAATCAGCCGTAACATTGCTTTTACCATGCACATAAATAATTTCAAAATCATACTCCTGTAGACGTGAAGTCAAACGTGCAATCCTGGCAGTTGAGTTCCACCCACCACCAGGAGACAAGATTCCAACCAAGGGTTTATGATCTGTACGTAAAGTGAAGCGGCTACCCCACACAAAGTTCCTAAAGTGTTCCACTGCCCAAATGCAAGCAAGCAGCTCTTTCTCAATGACCGAGTATCTTCTCTCTGTAGAAGATAGAGTCCTAGAGGTAAACGCCACACACCATTCCTCTTTTCCTGCACTCTGGCTCAAAACAGCTCCAATACCATACAAGCTGGCATCCACCGTAATAATGCATTTTTTATTTATACAAAAGGACTTCAACGTGGGTGCACTAACAATGTCATTCTTATTCTGTTTAAAAGCTAACTCCTGCCTCTCAGTCCAAGCAAATTTCACTGAGCTTCTAGTAAGCTCCCTAAGAGGCTCCATCTTGTTTGCAAAATTATAGATGAACTTGCTATAATACTCGCAAAGGCCTGCAAAAGAAAGAAGCTTCTCTTTACTGTCAGGAGCAGGTGCTTTCATGATAGCATCAACAAGATTCTTTTTCGGAACCACCCCATCACCAGAAAGTGAATGACCAAGATAATCCACACTCTTGCAGAAGAACTTGCATTTGCTAGCCTTAATGGTCAACCCAAACCCTTCTAATTTACCACACACCTCCTTGAGATGATTATGATGATCTGAGACATTCTTCGAACACACTAAGATATCATCCTGAAAGCATTTGACAAAAACAGCAAGATCCTTAAAGATGTGGTACATGGCTCTTTGGAATACAGACGCGGCCGAAGCCAAACCAAATGGCATCCTTTTAAACTGAAAAAGACCATGAGGTGTAATAAAAGCTGTAAATTGCCTAGAATCCTCAGTGAGCTGTATCTGGTGATATGCAGACCTAAGGTCCAGGGTGGAAAAAACACAGGCTCCATCCAACATGCACAACATTTCATTTATATTAGGAAGTGGGTGACAATCCGTAACCAAACACTTATTGAGGGCTCTCAAATCCACACATAGCCTAATAGATTTATCAGGTTTAATTGCTAAAACTATGGGGGAAACCCACTCAGATGACTCAACCTCCTCAATTATATTCTCCTTTACCATTGAATCCAATAAAATCCTCAGCTCATCTCTAATACTGATTGGAACACCTCTGAGTTTTTGCTTTACAGGTACAGTGTTAGGCTTGACCTTAATCTTGTGCTTAAAACCATTCAATTTACCTATTTCATCAGAAAAAACTTTAGGAAAATCCATAGCAATTTGAGCAGACATAACAGATGTATCAGCCTCACCATCAGTTAATGCAAGAACAGAAACAGGATCTTTCAACCTTGGATTCAAGGTTACACCTAACTTTGCCTGGTCTCGCCAGCCCAAGACATTCACACCCTTACAAGCAATGTACATCTTGATCAAAGCAGAATTATTCTTAATAGAGATGAGGACTTCCTTAAACCCCATGAAATTAATGGGAGATTTATTAAAAGTGAATGCAGCAATATCAGGTTTAGACAAAGTATTAAGGTCAATCAAATTACCGAAAGATTCTTCACAATAATCACTAGTAATTATTGTCCATGGTGAACAAGAATCTACCATTAACTCTAATACTTTTCCCAAAATACTTACAAAACTTTTAGGAGATGGCAAAATATCAGTTTGCACACAATCGAAAGAAGACTGAACAGTGATAACAATACCTGTCTCCTTGATTACAGATTCAGAATCCACATCACCATTATCAGTCACAAAAGATACATTTCCACTAGGTCGTTTGAAATTATTAGAATTAGTAAATCTTCCCACTTGAAAAGATTTCACAGGTATCTTACACATTTTCGAAAAATGACCTGTGCGTCCACATTTATTGCACTGCTTACTCAAAGCTGGACACTGTGGAAAAGAGGCAATGTGGTCAGGGTTACCACACCTAAAACAATAAAATTGCTTGTTTTTCCCATCATTCCTACTAGAGTATCTGTTCCTAGAATCTTGAGGGGTAACATTACATACTTCAGTACCAGAGGAGGATTTGTCAGAATTAGGAGAAGAAGAAGAAGTGGTACCTTTTTCTAAAGATTTTATCCACTTATCTGACTGCTCTAAAGCCTTAGCAGTACTAATGGCAACCTCAAGACTAGGGTCACCCAAAATCCATAGCTGTTCTTGGACTTTTTTGCTCTTTACATGTACAATGATTTGATCTCTGATCATTTCGTCTATCATGATCCCAAAGTTACAATGAAAAGAGAGAGCACGTACAGCAGTTAAAAAATCATCAAAACATTCCCCTTCCTCCTGTTTTCTAGTATAAAATTTAAATCTATTCAGAGCTATACTAGTTACTGGCTTAAACCTTCCTTCAATTCTTGAAATAGCTTCGTCATACACATTTATGTCACCACCAGATCTAACATGAGGTAAAGTTCGAAAAACTAATTGCCCCTCTGAACCAAGACAATGCAAGAATATATTTTTCTTTCTCTCTGCAGACATTCTATCACCATCCATTGCCTTTAAATAAGTAAAAAATTCTTCCTTCCATCTTGTCCAAGGGATAGGTGGATCACCCTTGGATTGCAAGAACTTTGAAGGTGGATCAAACTGCATGTTAAATAAGATACACTAAAATTTACAATAACTTGTAATTTAAATTTTTATCCACATAAAAAATTTGAAAGTCCTATGTTATTTCCCAAAATAACCACTAGAAGGAAGTCACGATCTGTATAACGAACTTGAAGGTAAATAAGCTTTATGCTTTTCTCCTCGATCAGTCAGAAGGAAGTATACGATTGAAAATGCAGCACTTGTCACTCCATGAATGTAGTTGCAGCGTTTTCCAAAAACGAACCTCTTCTATAATCGGATTCCCAAATAACACGAGTTCAGGGGAAAATACAATATTTCTTTCTCCAGTTACAAACCGGCAGGTTTCTAGTCCTTCAGAATCTCTTGTTCCGATTATCTAAAATACAGTACCTCATACTCCGATTAACGATCGGCAGCTTCTTAACCTCCCAGCGTCTCCTGTTCCGTTTATTCAATTCACAATGGCGCCTTCACGTTACACGGCGCATTCATGTCAGGCGTGATGACATATGCACGTCACATTCCTTGAAAGAAGATTCCGACGGCAGTGTCACTGCGGAGATCGCGTTGCCTAGCAAAGCCTCACAGCTGAAGCTGAATCTTCGTTTCCAGGCAACACTTCAACAAAGCAATGACGATGTCTATCACTGACGATATCCAGGTGCTTGAAAGTTGAAGTCTCGTGCCACACTCCGTTTTTTTGTTCAAAACAGTTAAAATTCCCAAACAACTGTTACCTTTAGCTGAAAAACTTCGGAGAAACACCAATCAACATAGAAAATTACGCTTCCTCAGCTGAGAGTCGAAAAACTTATCCAAAGTAATTTTCACGCTGGATCCTTTTTTTTTTTTTTTTTTCTGCTCCTGTGCCTTATCCAATCGTGGCAGAAATCAGGAACATCCTTGTTGCCAATATTAAAATGATGAGAGATCAGGACTTTATACAAAAGATGAATATTTAATGAATAGCTTAAGAAAGGCCCAGCACGACTGAAGCATAGAAGATCTAGAGGCAAACTGTCAAACATAGAATCTGGAACAGCAGATGTAAGATGCTGGCATGCATCACAGAATCCAGAGCACAGTATAATAGAAACAAAAGAAAGAAAAGCATATACAGAATATAACAGTACGTTTACAAGTTTAGACAAGGCGCAATACTCTAAGCAGAGAGTCTTCTCTAACAATAGTTTTTTTTGGAAGGGCTGGTAAGAGAGGACAACCTACCGACCAAGCCAGCTATACAGCCCAGTTTCAGAGCCAGGGGTCAGGTTATTACAGGGTCAACCAAGAAGGACCCCAATTCTAGCCCCACAGGGGGAAAGAACGAGCTTGCTCTGGCATAGGAAGGGGTCATACCCTAGTCAAGGTCAAAGCCAAAGTGAGTACAAGGATTTCTTCTGGTTCTTTCCCGACAGGTGTAGGAGGACGATTAGGATTTTCCAAGGACTATTGGAGGGCAGTGACACAAGATATTTGGGTGTTACTGACTATAGAAGGTTATCAAATAGAGTTCAACACAGAACCTGCACAACTGTCGGATCAAAACGAGTTGGTATTTTATAAGGATTTGGAACAGATAGTGCAAGAGGAGGTATTACAGATGTCGGAAAAGGATTCCATTATACAAATAGGAGAGCAAGAATAGGGTTTTGTTAGTACTTTGTTTGATGTGGAAGAAAAGGACAAAGGACGGAGGCTGGTGATAAATGTAAGCGATTCAAATCCGTTTGTCACGTATCAATATTTCAAGATGGAGGATATGCAGTTATTGAGAGATTTGCTTCAGGATCAGAATTGGATGAGGAATATGAATCACAAAGATGCAGACTTCATGATCCTGGTAGCGAAGTAGAGTCAGATGTATCTACAATTCAGGCGGAAAGGCCAATTGTATCCATTTCAGAGTCTTCTTTTTGGGATATCGTTAACCCCTTGGTGTTTCAGGATGGTGTTGATACATGTGGTTGGTTTTCTCAGAGAAAGAGGAATAAGAATGGTAATTTATCTGGGCTATATCTTGATAATGAATCAGGATGTGGAAGAATGGAAGGAGCAGTTGAGAATAGTGAAAAGTGTGTTAGAGGATTTTGGATTTGTAGTAAATCAGGAGAAGTCTGTTTTGATTCCATTGCAGAATTTGAAATTCTTGGGGTTCATGGTGGATAAAGTGATGTGCCAGTTGTGACTTCCAGTGAAGAAGGTGAGGACGATATAGCAAGAGGTGCAGATGAAGTTGAACAGTAAGGAGGTCACGTTGAGAGAGTTGGCGAGAGTGATTGGTCTATTGTCTTTCTCAATCCAATCGTTTTTCCGGGTCCATTTCATTGCAGGGCCCTTCAGCATTTAAAGACTTCAGGTCTAGTGAGAGGTTTGTTGTACGGAGGTTTGCTGTCTCTATCTGTGGAAACAAGAGAGGAGTTGATTTGGTGGAAAGAGAATTTGGAAGCCAGGATTGGTGGTGCCATTTTTGGAACAAAACCGAATTTGTGTTAGAGACGGATGCAAGCAACTTAGGTTGAGGAGCAGCTTGTTTAAGTCACAAAACTGGGGGAGTTTGGACTCCGCAAGAAAAGGAGAGAGACATAAATAGTTTGGAGATGCAAGCAGGTGTGTTTGCCTATCAGAGTTTCAGTGCTGTCTCCAGAGGGAGATCTGCATTGTTGAGAATGGACGATTTGATGGCTGTGGCACGTATAAACAAGTTTGGAGAAATCAAGTCCAAGGGACTGTCTGAATTAGCAAAGGAAATGTGGGAGTTTTGTTTGGTACCAACTACGAGGGGGTGGAGGAGCACTCAACTAATAAACAGTGTAGTGATTTGTCAACAACTTTACTAAGGGGTGCAACACTACAAATTGTGTTGGCCACACAATGTGTGAAAACTGTACTGAAATATAGACAGCGGCCTACATGCACTGTGCACTGTTCCAAGAGAATGAATTCTCGGTTATCTAAACAATAATCATACAAGTTAAATAAAACAGACTAATCTTGCGTGGATTCAAATTCTTTTTAAGTGGTAAACATTGTTTTTCATGTATCACAATTCAGTTGTATTCACCGCAATCATGTTTCACTTTGCAATGTAACAATACAAGTATCTCTATACATTCAAAATCATGACAGGATACTGTCGACATTAGAATTTGTCCTGTACATTATCTACAACATGATGAATATCATATAGCATCTTGTATTTTGTGTGCTCATCAAATCAATTCTTGAAGTATTTACTTCAGGAGATATAACTATTGGCAATCAACATACGGATCAGGCTTATATACTGAGGTTCTCCGACCGCTACAGGTATTTGCCCCTGACGAAGGGAACTTCGGTTCCCGAAATGCATTGGGCGGCGCTTCTCCAGAATTGATTTGATGAGCACACAAAATACAAGATGTTATATGATATTCATCATGTTGTAGATAATGTACAGGACAAATTCTAATGTCGAAAGTATCCTGTCATGATTTTGAATGTATAGAGATACTTGTATTGTTACATTGCAAAGTGAAACATGATTGCGGTGAATACAACTGAATTGTGATACATGAAAAACAATGTTTACCACTTAAAAAGAATTTGAATCCACGCAAGATTAGACTGTTTGATTTAACTTGTATGATTATTGTTTAGATAACCGAGAATTAATTCTCTTGGAACAGTGCACACTGCGTGTAGGCCGCGTCTACATTTCAGTGGAGTTTTGTTTGGAGCACAAAATAAGCTTTAAGGCAGAATACTTGCCAGGGATGCATAATGTGATAACAGATTGGAATTCACAGAATGTGACAGATTACATTGATTGGAAGTTACGAGAGGGTGTTTTTCAGAGTATTTTAAAGATGATGGGACCTTTGAAAGTGGATCTTTTTGTTTGCAAACTAACCTTTCAATTTCCAAACTAGGTCAGTTGGAGGCCAGATTCGCGAACAATGGCAGTGTATGCGTTAATGCAGAATTGGGAAGGAGTAAGGAAGGGGTTAGGCTTTTCCCCCATTCTCAATTATTCAGAGAGTGACGACACAGATGAGGAGACGGAAGTGGTGAATGGTAATAGTTATACCCTTTAGGAAAACTCAGGCATAGTTTCTGACAGTAATGGTAATGGCAGTAGGGGAACTAATTTTGATAATGTCTTGCAAAGGTCTTTTGTTAGGCATAGTAGGCAAGGAACATCCGTTGGTGGAGTCGGGTGCTCTCAACCTTATGGTATGGAGGATATCAGGGTTTCTGGAAAATGTACAGTGCTTTTGGGTTCAGCTGCAGGTTTACTTGATGAATCATGGGCCCCAGGTATAAAGAAAGGTACAGAGCAGCATGGAAGGTATGGTTACATTAGTGCATGGAAAGGGATTTGGATGATGTAGGGATGGCAAATTTCCTAGCGGGTTAATTTGATAAAGGTTTGTCACATAGGACAGTAAACTGTTACAAGTCAGTGGTGGCAGCTGCTCATTCACTATGAAAGTCAAAATTGAATTGTGGGAAATGCACTCGTTAAGTGTTCAAATGTCATAAATGTACTATGTCGGTGGTGCTGCTGGAGTTAACCCCCTGGGCCAGGGGTGGGATATGTATGTCACGCGTCACTACCCTCGAGAGTGACGTCCCTCCTGCGCACTCAAAGGTGTATGTTCATTGGATTCATTCAAAAAATCAATTTCCTTCGAGTTTTATCCATATGCGATTTATTTTCTGTGGTACTTTTATCTGTACATTATTTCTCCATAATGTTTCGAAAACATATGTTTTTGATTCAGCCCAATGCATTTCGGGCATTTGCCCTTCTTCAGGGTACTTGTTCCTGCGAAGTAACCAGTTGTGACATACATTTAATTCAGGTGTCAAAACTTTAAAACATTCAAACAACTATATCATCATGTCAGAAACACACACGCGGTGGGCGTAAGTGGGGCAGATGGGTGGGTCTATATAGAAGTCTAAAAAATGAAGGTGGATGAAAGATGGTGATGGTGCCATAAAATACAGTGATGGGGCGGGTCTTTTGTGTAAGTTGGTGAACGAGACGGTTTAAAAGGGTCCGCTGGATTATAGTGCTTCCTCTTGCTGCGTTGTGTGACTGTGTTCCCATGACATTAATGATGATTGTTTTCTTTGTGAGAAGTTGGCCTGGTATATGATGCTCACTAGTTCTAGTGATCACCTTGTACCATGCCAAGCAACCCTTATGGTGCAGGTTGTAAAGTCAACCTTATAGACAAGCTATCCTAGGGGTAGCATGGACTAAGCAGTCTTAGGCTAAACTCTGTAAAGGCATGTGAAGCAAGCTGTTTTACCATACACAATCCCTTGAATACCAAATGAAAGGACACCACACAGATATATATTGAAAATATATATAGATTTATTTCTCAAAAGATACCCTATACTCTTTATGAGCACAGAAGCACAAACGTTACACAGTTTAAATACACAAAAGTTGCACTAATATGGATGAGCCCTAGGGGCCACCTAAACCATATACTAAAATAGTGGTATAAGAACCACTATGAGGAAAGTGAAGAGGCCTAGGGCCTGGGGAATTGCTGGAGCTGTTCAGGACTAACAGTGATGAAGTTGGGAAAGGCCCGCAGGACTCGGGTGCAGTGCGGAAAGTGCACGCAATACCAATGCAGTGTCAATGGTGCGTAAAAAGTACAAAGTTAGTTAAAAAGGAACCTTCCGAGTGACCTAGAAGGATGAAACTTAAGACACAGGCCCTAGAGGTGTGTACCAGTGTGGGAACACCGGCGGAGCTGAGTTACCTCACCCACAGGAAGCGGGTGCACAGGGTCGAAGTAGTGTCGGGTTTCGTCACGCTGGTCGATGGTGCTTGGAGCTGAAGATGCTGCAGGCGACTCGAGGTGAAGAGTTCCGGTGGATCCAAGGGTGGATCTGAAGTCGTGAAGACCTGAAAGCAGAGGGGACAATGTTCAAAGTCACTAGCCAGTGACTACCGTGGAACCAGAGTGGAACCAGGCGATGTCGGGTGCAAACAGGCGTCGAGGTGTAGCTTCTCTCTGCAGCCACGTGGACACAAGGGGTCGAGGACGTCCAGGATTCGGTCACGAGCTGTCCCACGCAGGCTTCTCACTGTTGGCGGTGTCGGCAGCCGGATGGAAGCAAACAGGCCTTGGCTAATGCAAGACACACAAGAATCAAGAAAGGCTTGTCACTCGGACCAGCAAGGTCAGAGCGGGTGCTCCTTTTCACAGGAGCAAGGGCAAGTCTGGAGCAACCAGACGTGCAGTGAAAGTTGTAGATTTCGTCGCCAAGATGGCCACTAGCCGCGTGGCAAGTGGACAGGATGGCGCGTCGAGTGGCACAGTGCAAAAGGGACCCACGCAGATCGTGGAGATGCTGGGGGGCTGATCTTCGGTGCAAGGGCTGCTCGAGGTTGGGGCTTCTCAAACCCCAAAGCACAGCATCGAGGGTGCCTCTGATGCTGCACAGTCAGCTTTTCGGGGGTCTTCCAAGATGTCCGGTCCCACGTCTCTCGGTGCCTCCACGGGTCCCTTCTTTGCAGGGACTGTGGATCGGGCGGTGAGAAGTCTGGGAGTCTGGGTCTTGTCAGGCTCTGGGCTCGGGCTCCGGCGGGAGGCGGCGGCAAAACAGACGTCGAGTGCTGGTTGGTGCCTGTGTTCACAGGGTGGTCACTCCTTGGCCACAAGGGAGATTCTCTTCCGTCTTCTGAGCAGCAGAATGTCGAAGTCCAGTCTTCTTCTTTATTTCAAGTTGATTCAGGATGATCTGAAGTCTCAGGACACAGCTCCCACTCTTATTCGAATCTGGGGGGCCGGATCACCTACTAGGTCCCTCCTCTGGGTGGAACCAGGAAGGGGGGTGGTTACACCCCTTTTCCTTTGTCCAGTTTCGCGCCAGGACTGGGGCAGGAAAGCCCCAGCACCGGTTTGAACTGGCCTATGCACGGGGACACCTTGTGTGCCCCAGGCATGTCTGATTCTATTCAGCCCTGTCCTACCCAATACACAAAATCCTGTCTGGGGTGGTGCTAGCACCTCCCAAGGCAGGAAACCCTTTGTCCAAGCTGCCCTCCCTGGAAGGACTCCCAGCAGCAGGAGGTCAGACTTGTGTCTGTGGTGGCAGCATCCATTTTGAGATGCTAAGGCTCTGTTTAACTTTAACCGGGGTTCAGGTTAGGTACATGTCGTGTCCCTCTAGAAGGGTGGAATGCTACCCCCGTCGCCAGAACTGGCGAGGGGGTAGTATTCCAATTCGTATGACACCTTACTCGACATGTTTTGATAAAGCCAAACCTAAGATAGCATTTAACCGCGAGGATTATAATGCACTTAAGAGTATATGGTATGGCAGTATCATGAAACAGCTAAAGGACATGGTTCCGAAAGCTGCAGACGGGCTCAGCTCATGCCAGAGCACCATCTCACATATTTCCAAGCACTCTGCCTCCAGGATTGATGAGGCCTTCCATAGGAGTGACTGATAGGAATATATGTGTCCATTTTAGGTTAGGTATAGGCATACTACACCTAAGTAAGGGGTGGTTACACCGACTTACCCCAGCTGAGTGATAAGCCAGTTGTGTCAAATATGGAGGCCAGGCCAGGAGTGGCACAATACGTGCTGCAGCCCCTGGTAGGCCTTGGAAGCACCTATGCCCTGGGTACCTGGGTACACTGTTACAGGGGCCAATAAGGTGAACCAGTTCCAATGTCGTTATGCACCTAAAGTGCATGGGTTACAACTTAGAGAGAGAACAGTAGGCTGTGGGTCTGATTAGCAGGCCCACAGCCACATTAAGTCAGAAACCAGTGAAGCAAAAAGCAAAAATGTGGGGTGACCATAGGATAGCAGACCCTACTCTCCTACACAACCCCCCCCCCAAACGCAGGGACATTAGACTAACCTTGACCAGTTGTGTCTTCATGTTCTAAGTGGAAGTACCTGGAGAGACCATCTGCGTTGCCATGGTCAGTCCCTGGGCGGTGCTCCACTGTAAAGTCCATCCCCTGTAGGGAAATGGACCACCTGAGTAGTTTGGGGTTTTCACCCTTCATCTGATTAAGCCATAAGAGGGGCTTATGGTCGGTCTGAATCTTGAAGTGAGTGCCAAACAAGTATGGTCTCAACTTCTTCAGGGCCCACACCACAGCAAAGGCCTCCCTCTCAATGGCTGACCAACGTTTCTCTCTGGGGGTCAGCCTTCTGCTAATGAAAGCAATGGGCTGGTCTTGACCATCTACATTAAGTTGTGAAAGCACAGCTCCCACTCCCAACTCAGAAGCATCTGTTTGGACAATAAACTCTCTTGAGTAGTCAGGACTCTTCAGGATAGGTGCAGAGCACATGGCCTTCTTCAGGTCATCAAATGCCTTTTGACAGTATTCTGTCCACTGAACCTTTTTGGGCATCTTCTTGGATGTCAGATCATTAAGAGGAGTCACAATGGACCCATAGTTCTTAACAAACTTCCTGTAGTACCCAGTCAGGCCCAAGAAAGCTCTGACCTGAGTCTGGGTAGTTGGAGGAGTCCAGTCCTTTATGGTCTGAATTTTACTCTCCAGAGGTTGAACTTGGCCTCCACCCACAAGGTGGCCCAAGTACACAACCTTACTCTGCCCTATCTGGCACTTGGTTGCCTTGATAGTGAGGCCTGCCTTTTGCAGAGCCTCTAGCACTTCCTTCAGGTGGACCAGGTGATCCTCCCAGGTGGAACTAAAGACAGCAATATCGTCCAGATATGCTGCACAAAAGTTATCCAACCCAGTAAGGACTTGATTCACCAACCTTTGGAAGGTGGCAGGTGCATTTTTCAAACCAAAGGGCATCACCACAAACTGATAATGCCCACTGGGGGTAGAAAATGCTGTCTTGGCCTTAGACTCCTCAGCTAACCTGATTTGCCAGTAGCCAGCTGTCAAGTCAAATGTGCTCAAATACTTGGCAGAAGCCAATTTGTCTATGAGCTCATCTGCCCTTGGAATAGGGTGTGCATCTGTCCTAGTGACAGCATTGAGTCCTCTGTAATCCACACAGAACCTCATCTCTCTCTTCCCATCTTTGGTGTGAGGTTTGGGGACCAGAACCACTGGGCTAGCCCAGGGGCTCTCTGAAGGCTCAATGACACCTAATTCCAGCATCTTTTGTACCTCAGCCTTGATACAGTCTCTGACATGGTCAGGCTGCCTGTAAATTTTGTTCTTCACAGGGAGACTATCACCAGTGTCCACCACATGGGTACACCAGTTAGTCTGGCTGGGTGTCAGGGAGAACATATGTCGGAATGACTGCAAAACCTGTCTACAGTCATGTTGCTGATGTTCAGTGAGGCTGCCATCTAAGGCCACACCATCACTGAGCCATCCTCAGGGTTCTGAGTCAGCAGGTCTGGGAGAGGGTCACTCTCTTCCTCCTGCCCCTCATCTGTAGCCATGAGCAAGCCCATGCCTGCCCTGTCAACATATGCTTTCAGCCTGTTAACATGGAGCACCCTGTGGGGGCTTCTGGGAGTTCCAAGGTCCACCAAGTAGGTAACCTCTCCCTTTTTCTCCATGATTGTATGGGGTCCAGACCATCTGTCTTGGAGTGCTGCTGGGGCCACTGGCTCCAGCACCCATACCTTCTGTCCAGGCTGGTACTCAGTCAGGACAGCCTTTTGGTCATGCCAGGCTTTCTGTAAGGCCTGGCTAGCCTCAAGGTTTTTGGAGGCCTTCTCCATGTATTCAGCCATCCTGGAGCGGAGACCAAGTACATAGTCCACTATGTCTTGCTTGGGCTTTTTGAGAGGTAACTCCCATCCTTCCCTCACCAGACATAGGGGTCCTCTTACAGGGTGCCCAAACAACAATTCAAAGGGGCTGAAGCCAACCCCCTTTTGTGGGACCTCTCTGTAAGCAAACAGAAGGCAGGGCAGAAGGATATCCCATCTTCGCCTGAGCTTTTCAGGTAGTCCTTTGATCATGCCCTTTAGGGTCTTGTTAAGTCTCTCAACAAGCCCATTGCACTGTGGATGGTAGGGAGTGGTGAACTTATAGTTGACACCACACTCCTTCCACATTGCTGTCAAGTATCCTGACATGAAGTTTGCACCTCGGTCAGATACTACCTCCTTAGGAAACCCCACTCTGGAGAAAACTCCAAGTAAGGCCCTGGCCACAACAGGAGCTGTTGTGGTCCTAAGTGGAATTGCCTCTGGGTACCTGGTGGCATGGTCCACAACCACCAGTATGAATCTGTGCCCAGATGCTGTGGGGGGATCCATTGGTCCAACAATGTCAATCCCTACCCTTTCAAAGGGCACCCCCACCACAGGTAGTGGTATCAGGGGGGCCTTTGTGGAACCACCTGCTTTGCCACTTGCTTGGCAGGTTACACAGGAGCGACAAAACTCCTTTGTATCTTCTGACATGTGAGGCCAGTGAAAGTGACAGACAAGTCTGTCCCAGGTTTTGTTCTGGCCTAGGTGTCCTGCTAAGGGAATATCGTGTGCCAAGGTAAGAAGGAAGCCCCTAAATTGCAGAGGTATGACCAACCTCCTGGTTGTACCAGGCTTGGGGTCTCGAACCTCTGAATAAAGGAGCCCATCATCCCAATAGACGTTATGGGTACCTTGAGCATTCCCAGCAGCCTCAGCAGCAGCCTGCTGTCTGAGGGGTTCAAGAGAAGGACAGGATAGCTGAGCCTGCCCCAAGTCTGCCCTAGAAGGTCCCCCTGTCCCCAGAAACTCAACCTGATCAGGTTCAAGCTCTATAGGGACAGTTCCTTCAGGGGTCTCAGAATCATCTTCCTGTGAAGGCTGATCCTCACTTGTAGGCATTTGGGAAGGCACAGCCTTTCCCCTCCCTTTCCTTGTCTTGGGAGGTACTTGGTCCATTGTTCCAGGATCCAAGACCTGAGGTTCAGAGAGGCACTTTTTGGCCTGTGACCTGGTCACAGCAAGGACATGTGATGATATCCCTAACATCTCTGCATGAGTCCTGTACTCAACTTCCGACCATAGAGAGTTCTCCAGGTCATTGCCCAACAAACATTCTACTGGGGGATCAGCACTAACCACAACTCTTTTTAGGCCAGTTACCCCTCCCCAGGAAAAGTTCACAATTGCCACACTATGGGTAGTAGTGACATTGCTGGCATTGGTCACCAGGTAATTGTCACCTGATATGTACTGTCCAGGGTCCACAAAGCTAGGCGTCACCATAGGGACACTGGCACATGTGTCCCTGTATGCTTGAGCCACTTTTTCATTAATTAAAGGCGTCTGCCTGTACTTGCCCAAATTATTGAGACTGACAGTAGGGGAGAAATCAATCTCCCCATCACAGATCAGAACAGCCTGTGTGGGGACTCTGACTAGGTCAGAATCTCCATCAGTTCCCAAGGTGATACCCACTACCCCCTTAGTCTGTGGTCCAACACTGCCAGCTGTACTAGTGGGTGCAGGTGCCTTAGGGGCTGCAGTGTTGGTGGCTCCACCCTTTTTACAATCACTTGTCCAGTGAGTGGTGTTTTTGCAAAAGCTACACCAGGGTTTTCTTTGACCTTCTTTCTTCTTCTTCTTCTTGGAAGTTTGGGACCCACCCTCAGTATTAGTTTGGGGCCCTGTTGAAGACTTCTGGTCTTTAGCTTTCTGCTCCCCACCCTTCTGGTCTGTTTTCTTTTGGTCACCACCCTGGTTCTGGTTCTGGTTCTTTTGCTTAACTCTGGTTCTAACCCATTTGTCTGCCCTCTTTCCCAATTCTTGGGGAGAGGTTAGATCTGAGTCAACCAAATGTTGATGCAACTGCTGGTTCTGACAGTTATTTAAAATCTGTTCTCTCATAAGCAAATTGTACAATCCTTCATAGTCTGTAACCTTACTTCCCAGCAACCAGCCCTCCAGAGCCTTAGTGGCACATTCAACAAATTCAGACCAGTCCTGAGTCTGTGTCTTCTGGGTATCTCTGAACATTAACCTGTACTGTTCAGTGGTTAAGCCTAACCCATCAATCAGAGCACTCTTCAGGACTAGGTAGTTTCTAGAATCCCCATCACTAACTGTGAGGAGTCTGTCTCGGCCTCTACCTTCAAAGGAGAGCCACAAGATTGCTGCCCACTGCTCCTGAGGAACCTGCTGTACTTTGAAAGCTCTCTCAAGTGCAGTCATCCACTTGTGGATATCATCCCCAACTTTGTAGGGGGGCACATTCTTACTCAGGTTTCTATTGTCATAGGACCTGTCTTTATCCTTAAGGATATTGCTGCCACCAGTGGGTTCTAACCCACTCTCTCTAGGCTGCCTTGCTCTAGCAAGTTTCTCTTTGGCCAGGGCAACTTCTAATTCTTGTCTCTGGATCCTAAGTTCAGCCTCTCTCATTTTGGCCTCATGTTCCCTTCTCTGAGGGCTAGTCAACTCCCTTCTGGAGTTGCCATGAGAACCTCTAGAAACATGGGAGGCATTGGATTCACCTGAGTGATTCCTCCTCCTCCTATGCTCCTGGTTAAGTCCATTTGGGGGTCTGAATGGGTTGGACCCACCTTCAGTCCCAAATAAGCTTAAGTTAGCCTGGTTAAGCCTGCTGACTAACACCTGGCTATCTCTATCATCATCAGACTCACTTTCTTCCACCTCCTCCCCTTCTTCTTCCTCAGGCTGAGAATTCCCAGGGGTCTGGTCTTCCTCATCTATCTGGATGACAGGGGCAGGGGTATCAGAAGTATCATCTTCAGAGGGAGAAACTTCCTCACCAGTCCCTGAGGGGCCTGGTTTGGGGTTCTTTAGAGCTTCAGACTGGTCTAATAGCTCTCTGAGGTGTCCTGCTGTAGGAGTAGGACCTGTTTTGATGCCTCTCATGGAACACAGTTGCCTCAGTTCCTTAAATGGAAAGATAGCAAATTTGGATGGTGCCTTTGGAGGGTCACTCTCAACAGAGATGGGTCCAGTGGATCCCTCTGCTCCAGACATTGCTCTAGTGTGGTGGATGTGTTGCAATCTACCTACACTTGTGTTTTCCTACTAAACCTATCTAGTAGTTGTAGTCAGGGTGTGCTACTCCCTATCCTCTACAACAACTAAGTTCAGTAGAACTTAAGTATATCTAGTCTTGTTTTAGTGTACCTATCAGGTACCTGTATGATCTTTCAAATGATATTTTCAAAGATTGTAATGGTAAAACAACAGCAAGCTCAAATCCCAATCCGCTGCTCACCAATGTGAGAAGTTGGCCTGGTATATGATGCTCACTAGTTCTAGTGATCACCTTGTACCATGCCAAGCAACCCTTATGGTGCAGGTTGTAAAGTCAACCTTATAGACAAGCTATCCTAGGGGTAGCATGGACTAAGCAGTCTTAGGCTAAACTCTGTAAAGGCATGTGAAGCAAGCTGTTTTACCATACACAATCCCTTGAATACCAAATGAAAGGACACCACACAGATATATATTGAAAATATATATAGATTTATTTCTCAAAAGATACCCTATACTCTTTATGAGCACAGAAGCACAAACGTTAAAACAAAACACAGTTTAAATACACAAAAGTTGCACTAATATGGATGAGCCCTAGGGGCCACCTAAACCATATACTAAAATAGTGGTATAAGAACCACTATGAGGAAAGTGAAGAGGCCTAGGGCCTGGGGAATCACTGGAGCTGTTCAGGACTAACAGTGATGAAGTCGGGAAAGGCCCGCAGGACTCGGGTGCAGTGCGTAAAGTGCACGCAATACCAATGCAGTGTCAATGGTGCGTAAAAAGTACAAAGTTAGTTAAAAAGGAACCTTCCGAGTGACCTAGAAGGATGAAACTTAAGACACAGGCCCTAGAGGTGTGTACCAGTGTGGGAACACCGGCGGAGCTGAGTTACCTCACCCACAGGAAGCGGGTGCACAGGGTCGAAGTAGTGTCGGGTTTCGTCACGCTGGTCGATGGTGCTTGGAGCTGAAGATGCTGCAGGCGACTCGAGGTGAAGAGTTCCGGTGGATCCAAGGGTGGATCTGAAGTCGTGAAGACCTGAAAGCAGAGGGGACAATGTTCAAAGTCACTAGCCAGTGACTACCGTGGAACCAGAGTGGAACCAGGCGATGTCGGGTGCAAACAGGCGTCGAGGTGTAGCTTCTCTCTGCAGCCACGTGGACACAAGGGGTCGAGGACGTCTGGGAGTCGGTCACGAGCTGTCCCACGCAGGCTTCTCGCTGTTGGCGGTGTCGGCAGCCGGATGGAAGCAAACAGGCCTTGGCTAATGCAAGACACGCAGGAATCAAGAAAGGCTTGTCACTCGGACCAGCAAGGTCAGAGCGGGTGCTCCTTTTCACAGGAGCAAGGGCAAGTCTGGCGCAACCAGACCTGCAGTGAAAGTTGTAGATTTCGTCGCCAAGATGGCCACTAGCCGCGTGGCAAGTGGACGGGATGGCGTGTCGAGTGGCACAGTGCAAAAGGGCCCCACGCAGATCGTGGAGATGCTGGGGGGCTGATCTTCGGTGCAAGGGCTGCTCGAGGTTGGGGCTTCTCAAACCCCAAAGCACAGCGTCGAGGGTGCCTCTGATGCTGCGCAGTCAGCTTTTCGGGGGTCTTCCAAGATGTCTGGTCCCACGTCTCTCGGTGCCTCCACGGGTCCCTTCTTTGCAGGGACTGTGGATCGGGCGGTGAGAAGTCTGGGAGTCTGGGTCTTGTCAGGCTCTGTGCTCGGGCTCCGGCGGGAGGCGGCGGTAAAGCAGACGTCGAGTGCTGGTTGGTGCCTGTGTTCACAGGGTGGTCACTCCTTGGCCACAAGGGAGATTCTCTTCCGTCTTCTGAGCAGCAGAATGTCGAAGTCCAGTCTTCTTCTTTATTTCAAGTTGATTCAGGATGATCTGAAGTCTCAGGACACAGCTCCCACTCTTATTCGAATCTGGGGGGCCGGATCACCTACTAGGTCCCTCCTCTGGGTGGAACCAGGAAGGGGGGTGGTTACACCCCTTTTCCTTTGTACAGTTTCGCGCCAGGACTGGGGCAGGAAAGCCCCAGCACCGGTTTGAACTGGCCTATGCACGGGGACACCTTGTGTGCCCCAGGCATGTCTGATTCTATTCAGCCCTGTCCTACCCAATACACAAAATCCTGTCTGGGGTGGTGCTAGCACCTCCCAAGGCAGGAAACCCTTTGTCCAAGCTGCCCTCGCTGGAAGGACTCCCAGCAGCAGGAGGTCAGACTTGTGTCTGTGGTGGCAGCATCCATTTTGAGATGCTAAGGCTCTGTTTAACTTTAACCGGGGTTCAGGTTAGGTACATGTCGTGTCCCTCTAGAAGGGTGGAATGCTACCCCCATCACCAGAACTGGCGAGGGGGTAGTATTCCAATTCGTATGACACCTTACTCGACATGTTTTGATAAAGCCAAACCTAAGATAGCATTTAACCGCGAGGATTATAATGCACTTAAGAGTATATGGTATGGCAGTATCATGAAACAGCTAAAGGACATGGTTCCGAAAGCTGCAGACGGGCTCAGCTCATGCCAGAGCACCATCTCACATATTTCCAAGCACTCTGCCTCCAGGATTGATGAGGCCTTCCATAGGAGTGACTGATAGGAATATATGTGTCCATTTTAGGTTAGGTATAGGCATACTACACCTAAGTAAGGGGTGGTTACACCGACTTACCCCAGCTGAGTGATCAGCCAGTTGTGTCAAATATGGAGGCCAGGCCAGGGGTGGCACAATACGTGCTGCAGCCCCTGGTAGGCCTTGGAAGCACCTATGCCCTGGGTACCGTTGTACACTGTTACAGGGGCCAATAAGGTGAACCAGTTCCAATGTCGTTATGCACCTAAAGTGCATGGGTTACAATTTAGAGAGAGAACAGCAGGCTGTGGGTCTGATTAGCAGGCCCACAGCCACATTAAGTCAGAAACCAGTGAAGCAAAAAGCAAAAATTTGGGGTGACCATAGGATAGCAGACCATACTCTCCTACATTCTTTACATATTTTTTATGATTTTTTACAATGTTTAAAATTATGAACGACATATTTTACTAAGTACATTGTCCCTCACACACCCTCCATTTGAGTATACATTTAACTCGCATTTTGATGTATTCCTTCGCACACTTCTCGCTTACTCGCTCGTGTCACCCCGACTGCACTACATTATATAAAGTTTATTTTTCTTTGTAAAAAAACAGACGCCGACTGCACCTAGGAGTAACTTAGCAACCACCTATCGGAGAGGGTTTATCCGCGTGAGGTGTCACATGACCTCAATTACCCTATTAACACACCGCACACATCACCGCAGGTATCCTGGGAACACAGTCACAGAACGCAGCAAGAGGAAGCACTATAACCCGGCGCACCCCAAACGAACTTTCGGTAAGCACAGTCACAAAACCTTTTTACAGTGCCAAAGAGCCTAACTCGCATAGTCAGCACAGTACTGACATAAGATTTCCCTCCTTTTTTCAGAAAGTCGACCGGAACGTTACAAGAAACGTTATGTAAAGTGACGCATTGATCACAGGTCAGCCGATCTTACGGTATGGCATGCAACTTTGTAACGCCGCGAGATGGCTCCCTCACTCGATGATACCTAAATCACCATCCCGCATGACGGCCACACCCCGCATAAACAAGTTCCACTAACAGAACCTTCCGTTACCGAATATCTATCAAAGGCATGATCATGTTTTTTAAGCTTCACCCTTTTAAACCGTCTCGTTCACCAACTTACACAAAAGACCCGCCCCATCACTGTATTTTATGGCACCATCACCATCTTTCATCCGCCTTCATTTTTTAGACTTCTACATAGACCCACCCATCTGCCCCACTTACGTCCACCACGTGTGTGTTTCTGACATGATGATATAGTTGTTTGAATGTTTTAAAGTTTTGACACCTGAATTAAATGTATGTTACAACTGGTTACTTCGCAGGAACAAGTCCCCTGAAGAAGTGCAAATGCCCGAAATGCATTGGGCTGAATCAAAAACATATGTTTTCGAAACATTATGAAGAAATAATGTACAGATAAAAGTACCACAGAAAATAAATCGCATATGGATAAAACTCTAAGGAAATTAGTTTTTTGAATGAATCCAATGAACATACACCTTTGAGTGCGCAGGAGGGACGTCACTCTCGAGGGAAGTGACGCGTGACATACAGCTGCTCATTCACTTCAGCAGGGTTTATCTGTTGGTAGACGTCCTTTAGTTTGCTGGGTGATGAAGGGGTTTTGTTGAAGAGACCACCTAATCTGAGATATCAGACCTTATGGAACATAGATTCGGATCTTCGAATATTTGAGGGTTGGCCAGTCAATAGCTATTTAGAGGAGAGAAATTTTTTGGGGAAGTTGGCTACCTTGCTTTGTCTCATTTCTTTCCATAGATTATCAGGTGTAAGAGCTTTGGAGGTGTCACGTAGAATTTTTCAACTATATGGTGTTGTTTTGGAGATTCGCGGATGGACTAAGACTATGTCTGGGTCTATTTTTTATCCAAGGTTTTACTTACCTAATTTATGTATAGTACGATGCTTGAAGGGGTATGAGACTAGGATGTTGGATCAGAGAAGTGTAGGAGTTTATCAACTGGTAATCTTGTATGTGAAACCCTTTAAAGCAATAACAAATGCTACAATTGCTAGATGGGTGAAAGATGCCATGAAAGAGGTGGTGGATGTGCCAAATTTTATGGCTCATTCCGTAAGAGGAGTTACGGCAAGTAAGGTTTTTATGATGGGTGGTCGTTTGGAGGACATTTTGAAGGCAGCTAATTGATCAGTTATGGAGAGGTTTAGGAGGTTTTATTTTAAATCTGTAGATCATGTTTCAAAATGTGTTTTGAAAGACTATGTACATGCATAATGCTATCCTCCTGTCTTGACATAAAATCATAAAATGATGATTCTTTTAGGTGTATTGAAAAAAATTATTTAGATTTTATTAAAGACATGTAGGCTAGTATTATCCCACCTGCCCCTCCCTTGAGGAGGGGCTTCGGGTTGAGGATTGATACATTCATGTGATGCTGTTGTAACAGATCTATAAATTGAAACGTTTTCTCTTTTATGCGGATATTGAAAGTTTATGAATTGGTTTCATGCCTTGGTTTACTTTTGCAGAGAATAAGAAGAGGATAGATTTGATGAAGATGTTTTTATAAGGACAGTCATGAAAAAGAACAAACAAAAGAGGATAAAGTTGGAGTTCAAGCAGTATATATGGGACTGAATATTCTTTTTCCATTGTGATTTTTTAAAAAGTTCTACTTGGATGCTTTTAAGGGTTTGCTGCTCAGAAGGAGTAAATAAAAGTTATATGAATAATGCTAGCATCCTTGTCTTTACAAAAATATTGATTATTTATACAGTAAAGCTGTAAGAATCATTATTCTTCATCAAGATAGACATGACAGATGAAGGAACCACTAAGATTTACAGATACATTTGCCCTAGCAAAAAAGTTAACACCTTGAGAACAGTCTTATTTACTTGGTTTTTATTTAAAGTGGTGTCATTTGTGTGGAGAGGTGTGTAGAGGTGTTGCACAAGCGGCCAGGGTGGCTGACTCTTGAGCACTGGGCTCCCGGTTCAATTGCTGATAGCAGCTCAGCCCAGCATCATGTGACTTTAGGCAATAGTTCACTTAATCTCCCCGATGTACACCAGTGCCTTGAATCCTTAAAAAGGTGATATGTTCGTGCTTTACAAATAAGAATTATTTATTTTTAGGTCCCACTGGCTTTCTTTTGTTTAAAATCTATTATACTACCCACCAAGGGTAATGAACCTTAATATCAACTGCAGAGCATTGTTATCCTTGAATATTGTGGACAAGATATTGAAGACTAACATACCAACTAGATTAGTATATATAGGTAAGAATAGGTTTGCTTTGTGTCATATATGTTCCTTGACTATGTATAAAAAGTTAAGGATTGTAATTAAGAAGAATCAAACAGTAATTGATAGTAAATTTATATTAAAATAACCAAAAGGGGAAGGTGCACTCGAATGAAGTCAACAGAACAAGAATTATTTTGTAAATTTCTTCTTCTTTATTCAGAATATAGGTTTTCTGTGAGCAAAGGCACAGCCAACGCGTTTCGTTCCTTTTGTGCCGTGGGAACTTCGTCAGGGCATGGGTATATTAATTCGCGAAACGCAGACAGTCAAAATCGCCGATGGAGAAGGATGATCTGAATAGGAACGTCCTTGACTACATGATTCTTAAATGAAATCCTAGTAGCACCTCGTCCTTTGTTATGTCAGGGGCTCCACGGTAAGGTAAGGTTGCTAATAGTTCAAGTACAAGAAATCCACGAGAGAGTAAGAATCTCTGACAAGGTCCTAAAACAACTTCTTAAATTCGAATGTGAGCTATCATGATATTCTTAATCGGTTTAAAAAGAAATAAGAATTGGCCAGTAAACCTCCGAAAAAGAATCTCGCTTTAAATTAGGTGACAGTATGAACAGCAATATAACCCATATATGTCACGCAGTCGAAAAGTTATTATTAAAGGTCCAAAATAAGACCAGGGTGGACACAAGCCAGAAGTATAGCACCTGTAATAGGGCGCCGGCAGCAAGGATCACCATGAAGTGGAGCGTATATTACCTAAATTTACTTACTTTCTTGACATTTCGATCTTCAGTATTCATGCCACAATATTTTGTCTGTCTGACATTTCTGTAGTCGATATTTTGACTTACACCCCGACCAAGAATAAACTTTCATTTTAGGTATCAGTTCTAGGACCTAGCTGAAAACACGAAAGCAAAGGTGAGCAAAACTATTAGCTTTGAAGAAAAACACACCATGAAAGGCAAATGTACCAAACAAATAAGTCACTTTCCGTCACTTTCCAAAGGCAACATACAGGATCTCATTCTTGCACTGGAAACGCACTCCCTACCTCGGATCCAAACAGAATCGACTGGTCTACCTAGCTGTCCGGTCACGCTTCATAGAGAAATATTTACCTTTATTTCAAGCATCAGTCACTACAAAACAGGGAAATAATAAAATTAAACCCCTGTCATTCAATTAAACAGATACAAAATATTTCTATTTAATGATAATAAAATAAAGGCTCAAATTAAACAACAGATAATACCTGGAACAATCTATATAACTGTTAAACGAGAAAATACCAGAAACAAGATAAGCCAAGAAAACAAAGTAATTCAATTGTGTGCCAGCTACATACAAGCGGAAGGAATACAAGAAACTATTTAAACAAACCATCCATTCCTAGAATAAGGAAGACCAAAAAAGGTTAAAGGATCATCGACATAAGAACTACCATAGATAATCAAACTTTATGGAAAAAAAATTAGAAGTTCACCTACAAACATGAAGGAACTCATCAGCATTATGAAACTATGTGCTAAATTACTTCTCACCTTGACTTTCCCATCTCAGGATCCTTTGTCACCGAAATCACAAGGTTACTCTCTGAGATCCTGAAAAGAATCCCATATATCAAAATAACAAATAATTCCCACAAGACATGATCAAATATGGTTCCAATTTCAGGAGGCAGGCCTTGATACAGTCCTGAAATCCTTTGCTCAAATTAAGCTATCTTGATCTTCAGAACATTCCTACTAACTGGACCAGAAGTTGAACTCTGTCTGCACCACTGATTCAAAACTAGACAAAAAATAACTAACCGAAATGTTATACTCACTGCAACGAAAGTTGGTTGAATAGACAGCATTTAAAGAAAATCAGACTTAAGTCAGGAGAATCAGATGAAAATATAACCATAACCCAGCAACGATGCCTTGATTTTTTTTTACATTTTTGGAAAGGCAGCTACATGAATACTAATTGGAATTAGGATTAATTTGATTATGCATAATGAATTAAAACCATTGCATACAAGCTACAAGAATACAGTTCCTAGATCAGACTTTTACAGCAACACTATTCGGGCTACATGCCAAAAAAGCATCATTGAGACAGCCACACCTGATCATTGGTGAAGCCTGTGGATGATGGACAATGGAAAAACCTGACTGAATGTGCTGCTCAAACCTAGGCCTGGGCAGAGATACCAGGACTCCGCAAAGTGACCCAAAAACTCTGCCGCGCTACGCAGCGTTCTGCAAGCGGCAGTGTGCATTAGATCATGCAATCCACACTAATTTTTATCGCAGGTATGTTTGTCCAGCGCTGGAAAATAAGTGCAAACGGCACCATGTGAAACGCATGAGTGTGCTGCTTTTTTCTGCTACTTGAGTAGATTTTCTACTCTAGCGGCTGCTTCCTCATCGCGAACAGATGGTTTTGCAACATGAGCAGTCGTGACCATCTGTGACTGCCCACTTTGAGAAATCCCGCAGGGAGGTGATCTAGCGCTGGATTTTCTTCACTTGCGCTCACTAACTTAATATTGGTGAACGTGAGTGAGGAAGAAACTCTGCAAACTCCATGAATGCAGCAGAGTTCACCGCCCAGGCCTACTCAACCCTCAGCCCCTGTTAGTCATCGATCATGAGAGCCTGCAACAAACATAAAAAACAGACATTGTTTGCTGAATTGATTTAACTCCTTTAGGACACAGGATACCAGGTTGTGAGGGTGGTCTCTAAACTGCAGAGTAAATCAGAAAACTGCACTTTCCCTCATCTTGTTTAAAAAAGACGTTAGAACCTCAAGAGCGGTTGCCAGAGTCTCCACTTCCAACTAAAATACCTACACCTAAATACACCCACTAGGCATTGTAGTTCTCAGAATGGGGAATAACTAGGCAGACACGACAAATTATTGAAATCTGCTTGCCTGCCCAAATTCCAGGGACTATCCTGCTGATACTCACCACCACCGCTCAACAGGTGCTAAATATCCGAAGGGTCGGGGTGTGTTGTGTAGCTGATGGAGGGAGCAGGGGAGCAATCATGTGTTGCATCTTTCGAAATCTCCCAGAGAAAGGCACCTGTCATACACTGTGCACGTGCATAAATATGGATACAGCATGCCTAAATAGTTGTCATAAAACCAGTGACATTTTCTAATCCACAAATACAGTGAGATATAGATTTGCAATGATGAGATTTCAGCAAGAGGTAGAAATGGCCTGAACTGAACAGCTTTGTGAATCATGCCACACCTTAAAGGACACCGTTCGAGCAGACTTTTTCTCTTTCCTTGGTTAATCTTCATTTATCATTTACATTACAAATGGACCTTTCCTGGGCAAACTGACAGAAAGAGCAGTGTTCGCCCAGATGTCACAATTCATTGAAGAGAATGACATACTCTCAGAATTCCAAACAGGATTCCGTCCGGGAAGAGGCACCGAATCTGTCTTCCTTGCCATCTGGGATGACCTGAAGAATACAGTGACTGCAGCGGGGTTGCTGCACTACTACTGTTGGACCTCTTGGCTGCCTTTGACACAGTTGACCATGATACCCTGAAACAAAGACTCTATGAAGCTGGCATAGAGGGAACTGCTCTAGAATGGATCGCGTCCTACCTTCAAAACAGAACGAATGTCATCCATACCCCACCTTTCTTGTCCAAACCATACTCCACAAAAGCAGGGGTCCCTCAAGGTTCTATCATCTCGCCTATGCTTTTCAACATCTACATGAAGTCATTACTTGTACTGATCAATCAATTTCACCTCACGTGCGTAACTATGCAGATGACGTGCAAATACTCATTTATCTGGACTGCCCCAAAGACATTGAAAAATCCCCAATTTTCAATTGCCTCAGAGCCGTGGATCAGTAGATAACTTGGAGCTATCTCTAATTGAATGCTTCAAAACGGAAATACTCATGTGTGGTGATTGGAAACATTACGAACCGCTTGCCACCTGGCCTGATGAACTGGGATCACCACCTAAAGTATCGGAGGAAGTAAGAAACCTCGGAATGACCATGGACTCCAAGCTGTCGATGAATGCCCAAGTAGACAAACTAGCAAAATCAAGCTTTGTCACTATAAAAACGCTGCAACAAATTTTCCCTCATTTGGGATTTCCACACAAGGTCCAAGCAATCATCTCCCTTGTTCTGTCCAAACTTGATTACGCCAATAGCCTCTACCACAGATCACCTTTAACTAACATGAAAAGACTACAATGGATTCAGAACTCGGCTGCCAGACTACCCTTGCATATCAAACCGCGAGACAACATCTCACCTGCCTTGAAAGCCCTGCATTGGTTAAGGGTTGCCAGAAGATCCACGTTCAAGCTACTTTGTATCACCCACAAAGCAATACATGGGATGGGACCATTCTTCATCAGTAATAAAATCACCAAACACATTCAACAAAGGAACCTACGCTCTAAAGCAGCATCTCGCCTCAAAATCCCAAGATACAAGAAAAAAAACATGGGTGGCACATCCTTCTCTGTTCAAAGAGCCAAACTATGGAACTCTTTACCCCCCAACATAAGATCCACTGACAACTACCTTATCTTCAGAAAACTACTCAAGAATTGGCTCTTTCCCACATAAGCACCATATGCAAACAGAAATTTACAGCATATTCCTCTGTATATTAGCATTTATTTTCACTATAGATATGTACCTATCTTTGTGTATTGCTTTGTATAAACATATAAAATAATTATGTTGCTGTAAATAAATAAATAAATAAATAAAAATCATCTTTGGTCTACATGTACTTTCTTCCATTGTACATCCATGTACCTTCCATGTACTTGGATCTGTATGTCTGTTACCTTTCTCCTGAAAAGCGTATCCAATGCACTACCCTATTTCTCATCCTGTACCGCTATCAATATCTTTAATCTATATATGCTCACCTCCTCTATGCATCTATATACTTTCAATGTACTTATGGATCTATATATTTATCACTTTCTTCTTATTTAGCATTTCAAATGCACTACCCTATTTCTCAGCCTATACTTCTCTCAATATATCCTCTTGCCCAACCTTCTGACTCATCTCAAACTTCTTTCTACTACTCTTTCCAATGCAATACCCCATCTCTCACCCTATACATCTATCAATATATCCTCTACATCCATTCTCTCATTGATCCCATACCACTACTATGATCCCCAAAATAACCCTTTCTAGACTCTCTCCTACTCTACCCCTCCTTGAATCAGCTGACACCTCTTTTTACTATACTGACCCCCCAAAACAAACCTTTATAAACTCTTCCCTCTGACTCTTCCCCGCAAAAACTCTTTTTTACTCATCCAAAAGCCTCCTCCTACTGCTATGACATAAAAGAAAAATGTCACTCTCCTGTCGCTCCACTATCCTTTTTAATCAAAATAACAGACTAACATATTCACTTCTCTATTTCCATATTCCACTATACTAATTCACCACTAATCCTTTATGGGTTCCAGAGTAATGGGCTACTCGCCAATTGAAGCGATTCAAAACCCCATCAAGGGGTAGCAAGCGCTATATAAATACAAACCTCTTTCCCTCTTCTACCCCGCAACCTACCCATCTCTATCCAAATAACTGAATAACATATCCACCACTCAAAATACTTCATACTTCACTATACTAATTTTTCACACTAATCCTTTATGGGTTCCAGAGTAGCGTCCTACTCGCAAGAAAAGCGCTTCAACACCCATCAGGGGAAACAAGCGCTATATAAATACAAACCTTTTTTTTCCTCTTCTATCCTTCTGCTATCTTTCTGAATCCAAATAACAGACTAACCTATAAGCCACTTAAAATTTACTTGCATGTTTCACTATACTAATTCAACACTAATTCTCCATGGGTGCTACTCGCTGGAGAAGCGTTTAGACGCCTCGTCAGAGATAGTAAGCGGTATATAAATGCAATTACAATACAATACAAAACAATATAATATAGTTCCTGTACTATCTCGGTGTTTTGATGGAAATATCAAGGTTTAGAAATATCGAGCTGTTTCATATAAAGAGTCCAGCAGGTGGTGGTGTTTGCCAAGAGATTACTGAGCACTGCCATGAAAATCTTGTTTACCATTCCATTCATCCTGCAAGAAGCTAGGAGTTTATACAACCCTGAAACTGTACATCACATCAGATGTGGGAATAATCCTGGGATATCGTTTTTTTATTACCTTTTGTGATAGTAACTGCATCCTGAACCAGTCCGAGGCATTTTGTAAATGTCCCCTGTTGTCATCCTAATGCAAGGGATAGACACATAACGGGCAAATAATGACAAATCCTTGATTTATTCTTTAGGCCTCCTTGAAACCTGACCCACTAACAAACTGATGCGACGCAGTAGACAAAAGAAAATTTAAAGCAGTAGCATTACATAGGTCAGAACGAATGAAGGTTAGTTTTTTACTATCAGATATCCCTGTCAATATTTTTTAATGTAAGCAGATTTTGCATGTTTTATCACCAGGCTTTGCACCCTAATCGTGTCCACTTGGGGAACAGAATATGTGCATTCACACTCTTCACTCTAACCTAACTTTTTTGAAACCTTTTCTCTTGGGATCCATTCTAATTTAACTGTGAATTATCAATGTGCAATGGCAATAAATGCAACAGAGAAACATCTTTTTTTTTAAAGTATCGATGTGTTTTGATGGGTTACTCCGCTCTTAAAAAAGGAAACTCGAGACCCTAGCATTTCCTCTAATTGTCGACCTAATTCCCTTCCATTTTTTGCAAAATTCATGGAAGGTGGATAAATACACATCTAAATTTTAACGGTGAGGAAAATGGTGTATTTAATAAGCCCCAATCTGGATTCAGATCCTGCCTTTGCACTGAAACCCGTACTTACGGCGGCTACCAATAACATCGGTATGATCATGGATGGAGAAGATTCTGCGGCCTTTATCCTTTTTGATTTTTCCATCGCCTTCGATACGGTTTCTCATCCTGTTTTTCTGAAAGGTTTATTTGCTTTTGGCCTGAGAGTCAACCCACTCAGATAGTTTGAATAATTTCTGCCACATAGAGCTCAGGCAGTCCAGATGGCAGCTTTTCGCTCAGATTTTCTGTGGTGTTCCTCAGAGGTCTGCTCTCAGCCCCACTTGTTTAATATATATGTTGCTCCACTGGCAGATTTGATTGCATCGTTTGGCTTTCAATTTTATGACTAAACCCATAAACATCCACATGGAGGGTAACATTTCCCAACTCCAGGAGAAGTTCAAAGACTTCTTGATTAAGGTAGCTAGCTGGATCAGTGTCAATTCTCCCTGGCTAAAGTGAGAGAAAACTAATGTTTTGATCTTTGGAAATCCCTCGATCTGGCCCTCTATGTGGTGGCCCCAATTGTTAGGAGAGTGTCCAGTACCAGCATCCCCTGCCTGTAATCTGAGCATGCTATTTGATAGCTAACTCTCATTTGAGTATCAGATTAAGAGTTTAATGTCAATGTTCTGCTAATGAAACAAGTAAAGAAGAGCCTCTATTTTATTTCTCAACATTCTTGACAGTTGCAGGTACAAGCCCTGATTTTAAGCAGACTGGACTATTGCAATGCTCTCTATGTTGGATTTGTGGATTACCTTATAGAGAGGTTAGAACTTGTTCAGAATGTAGCAGCTAGGTTGATTTTTGGGACGAGTACATTTGATAATGTCTCGTCTTTACTCTGTCAGTTCCTGTTCATATGAGATGCTGGTTCAAGGCCCTTTGTATGGTTCATAATGCCCTTTACCCAGTAGCATGGTCTTCATATAATCTAATATGTTTAAAAAATACATTTCTCCCAAACTGCTTCGCTCGACCTGTCTGATCACTGTACCTAAATACCAGAGAGAAAATTTAGGAGAATGGGATTTTTTATGTGGTACAGCTCAGGTATGGAACAGACTGCCGCAGAGTTACGCCTATAGCCAATAATCTTATAATTTTGTAGGGCTCTAAAAGCCCATTCGCTTACATAGGCTTTGCCTAGAGCCACCGAGTATGCAAGTTCGGTATAGAGTGTATTAGTTTGCTAGCACCAGGACATCCTCAGGTAACTGAACGCTCTATAAAACTAATACATAAGTAAGTAATGGGTCTGACCAGCTGCTGTAATGTCAGTTTGTGCCTTATGGCTGGCAAACCAGATCTGTGTATTTTCTCAAAATATTCATGGTAGGTCGTTTCACTGTGACAAAAACATGACAAATATAGTATATACGTTGATCAAGATTAATGATACACATGCGACTCCCCATCTGAACGTGGTATTTTATATACACTACTCAATGGATCAATTGGATTGAAAGCTTTGTTAATATTTCCACACATTGTGCAGAGCAGCATATGGAAAACAGCTGTGTTACGTTGTATGACATCACTGCTTTTGTGTAGTAACAAAATTACCTTACATTGATCAGCAGAGATGATGACATCACCCTCATGAATGGTAATACATCGTAGTGCCTGGTGGTAGTATGCACTCAAACATTTTACAAAAGTGCAGGAAAATAACGGAGAGTTGGAAAGCACCACAGGGGAGACGACCCACAACCTCCCCCTCAACCGCCAAAATGGTACAATCAGGGAGCCAGTGTAAGCATGAACCTCTAGCGTTTCTAACATTTTCTAAATAAGTAGGAGAGGTTTTCGGCCACTCATATTCCTCTGGGCCTGGGTGTCAGCTGGATTCTCCATACCAGATTAGGACATTTAATTGGAGGAGTATTCCTGTCTTTACCAATGATCCATTTTCTGATTCTTGGTGGAGGTTTGAATTCTGGCCCTTAAAACAAAGGACCCCTTGTTTTGTGGTACATGGCACCAGAAAATGGTGACTGAGGGGGTGGGCGGAATTTGCGTAGTCGCGCTATGCAAAGCTCCCCAAAATGGTAAAAAATCTCCACAAGCACGCAAAAGTTCTGCAAACCTGCGGAATTGCTTGCTCTGAATGTTCGCAATGCTTTTTTCGTGTTCCCGAACGCTGTTTACGTGCTCGGGGAGAAATATCTCGCGAACACGCATTTTGAAACCGCAAGCAAGCAAAAAATTCCACAAAGCCGTGGATCATGGAAATTTTGGCAATTCTGCGTTCTCCGTGGAACGCGAAATTACCCAAATTCCGCAAGCGGAATGGAATTTACCGCCCAGGCCTAGGACATACAAGTGTAAATGGTATCGTCTTCATAGTAGTTCCACAGTTTTTGTTTTAAAGTGAAATAACAGGTGATCCACTTGCATCAGCTTGAATGGCATAAACAACCGCATACAATAATTTATTTTGAGGAACTACTTCATGTCAATGAAACGCTGCTAAGGTTAAACCAAATAATGTCCTTATAAAATCTCAATTTATTGATGCTGTGAGAAGGAAGTACTAAATAGTCCTTTTCACTTTCCCTGTTTCGCTAAACTGTCTGAGGCATATGCACTACAAATTATGTTATTGCCAAGCCAGGTGTATTCAATGTGATTCAACAGATTGTTTTTTCGAATAATTAGTCTGCGAAAGAAGTCGCGCGCACAGAAGCCCACTTCAATGCGGCAGCTAAGGAAAACAAAATCCTGAGTGTTAAATCCTGAGGGTTCCTTTAAATATAATTTTCTGTAGGGCCTCCGTGGGCAGAAGAAAATGTTTGGTGCAATCCCTTTTCTCTATCCCATCCATCCCCTTGCTAAAACGTTCTTATTTAAAGGAATTTTATATTTTGAGCTGTTTCTCACTAGGCTTCCAGCAGGTGGCAATGTTCGCCATGCCATGCACGAAAGCTCGCGAAGATTGTGCACCGAAAATGTTGTTTACCCGTCGATTCACCCAGTCAAGAGCTTATATAACTATGAAAGCTACACATCACCAGAAGAGGGAATCCTGGGAGATCCTGAATCGCCCCGAGGCATTTTGCAATTACTCTTTGTTGTCATCATAATACTAGGGAGAGAAAGAAAATAGACACAGATTACAAATGAAAGCATGACTTGGTCATCCTTGATTTATACTATTTACCTTCTTCAATTTTGTCACGGAAAAGAGAATTCATGTAACCCCAATAAATAGACCCACGAAGATGTAAAGCAGTAGTTTTTAATAGGGCAGAAAGAATAACCGTTACTTTTTAACTATATACCGTAGCTAGTTTTGTATATTACAATAGCAGGCTTTGGCTTTTAATTGTGTGCACTTGTGATGCGAAAACGTGAATATCATTATCTTCAATATCAACTTTACATTGTAAAACCTCTTCATTTGCAATCCATCCTTATATGTTCGTTATGCATGCATCCAAGGGTTTGGCGCGTCACATTTGCTGCTGCTGTGTTTGTGTTTGGCCAGCGAGCTCTATTTACATTACCCTTTGAACTACGCTTCCCAGGAAGTCACGTGACGGCACAGCAGCAGCCTCCCAAGCAGCGCCTGCCAAGCTGCAGCTCCCTGTGTGGCAGCAAGAAAGTTCCCGCTGCAGCCGCGTAGGGCCCCTTTTGTAATACCATGTTTAAGTCTTTAGTCAAGGCCTGCTGTCACCCGTAGGGCTTTTCAGTCATCTCCCTTCATGCATTGGTCTGTTGTTGTGTCATCCAAATTTTTCGTTCGCCCCTAGAGCACACAGCATGGGCCAGCTTTAGCCATTCGCTAATTTCACTGTGAAAGACGACATTTTTATGTTTCACAAGGCGCTCATCCACACACAAAGTAGTTCCATTCAGTACCAGAGACTACCATGGCAATGTGTGATTTTTGAGACAATTTTTTTTTCGTTTTTTAGCAAAGGTTTTTTTTTTTTTTAAATTGATGTGGGCCTGGCCACTCCCCAGGCAAAATACTTTTACAAAAATCATGACAAAAGAAGCACGGACAAAGCCAAAGGCTTGCAACCAACACCATACCAGCTGGCTTTTCCATTGTTTGTTTTAAACTGTGCCAGCCTTATAGTATGGTTTAGCCCCTTCCCTGCTGGGGTAATTCCCCCACGGTGCAAGGAGGGGGGTCGGGGTGGGGTAGCGCGGCGCCGGGGTGCTTGTGATAAGACCAGCTCGTCATGAGTCACGGTGGAGTAGTGCTCATGACGAGCTGATCTCGTCACGACCCCGCCCACTGATTAATTCGCCCGCACAGGCGGGGAATCAATCACGCATGGGCAGCGCGGAGCCGTTATGACGAGCCCAGCTCGTCATGACCACAGTTCCATTGTGACTCATGACGAGCTGGGCTCGTCATGAGCACCGAAGAGGTTAAACAGAGTGGAACTCAATATCGAAACCACAATATTGGTAGACTGAGGTAAAATTATAGAAAAAAAAAGATATTGGCAAGTAAGTAAGTCTAGATTTTCTATACTTAACTCCACATCTATATACCTACATGGTACATATAGGGGCATATTTACAAGGGCATAACCCTACCGTAGCATCATTGTTACCGATCCTACGGTGGCGCTGTGTCCTGCTCCATATTTACAAAGTGGCACTAAGCCACTTATAATACCGCCCCTTTTACGCTTCACTTTCTATGAAAGGAGTGTGCAATGGGTGTTGCTGTGGGCATTTCCATGCAACACCCATTGCATTTTGATGCTGCCCAAGATTTACAAGAATCTGTAAATCTGAGGCAGCGCCAAAAGCTATAATGCCAGTGATAAGCAGACGCTAAAGTGGCCCAACGGAGAGAACTTGTTTTGTTTCTCCTTGTTCTTTGCTCTTTCTACGTGTGCTACATTCTGCAGTTCACATAGAAGGAGCAAAACACAATTACTGAATGTTTTGGTGCAGGAAGGTGTCCCTTCCTGCAGAAAAGCAATCATTAATTTATGATGATTGTTAGAAATGGGATCTCTGATTGACTAAGGCTTACGCAAAAGACAGGCAGAGACCACCACTCTAGTCAGGGCAAGGGAGTTACACACGAAAGATAACCCCTGCTCACCCCTTTGGTAGCTTGGCACGAGCAGTCAGGCTTATCCTGGAGGCTATGTGTAAAGCATTTGCGCACGCACACAGCAACAACAACCCAGGCACACTACAAAAGGAACTCAACACAAAGTTATATCAAAAATAGCCTTTGTATTCTCATAACACATTAGAATAGTAAACACATAATATACATGGTGGCACCTGGCACTGGGTCATATCTACAAGGGATTATATACACCTGACAGGGCCCACTGGACCACTGTCAGAACCATCACAAAGCAAACTTAGTAAAAGTAAAACATCATAAACGTACAACCAGAGAGGGGGCCGTGGCCAGCTAGCCAACATGGCAGACGCAAATCCCTAGTGCTCTGTCCATCAATACCCTCTTATCTGCAATAATTATCCTGAGAGTGCCATCTACGACACCGATGTCCAGGACCGGGGGTCGGAAGGCATGCTGCATCCAAGAAGTACTGTGCTGAGTGGTTTGACCCACTGGGAACGCTTGGTGCAAGTGGCAAGCCTGCGGCCCAGCTAACGGTGAGGCTGCGCTTGGACATTTTGTGACAGAAGATGGCCACTCGCGGTGGATTGTCTGCCCCGTAACTTCAGTGGATTCTCTGACAACAGCGTGATCGGACGGTGGAAGCGCTCCTCCGCAACCGGAGGACTGGAGCCGTGATGCTGTATCCCCCAGGACCATGACCGGCGTGCTGTGGCAGACGAGAAGCATAAGGTGCGCAAAGGGGTCACTCTTGTGGGGTGGCGGCAGACAAGGGCAGTGACAAGCAATGTTCCCTCTAATTTTTTTCCTCTGTGTGCGGCAGTGGAGGGTCTCTGTGCGCTGCAACCATAGCTATGTGTGCCAGGAAACAGACCACGCGTGTGTGCGGCGCCAAATGTCACTCAAAACAACATCACACATGCATTGCACAGAGACCATCAATCATCACTGTGAAAATCAGTATATAGGAAATGTTACATAAGACAGAGGTCTACAAGGGGTAGGAGTCACATGTCATCTATACTGGTAGGCAGTATAGTCTAAGTTCTTGCACTGGAAAAGCACAATCTGGTCCAGAACAGAATTAAACAAGTATTGGTACAGACTAAACGTCTGGCTTACATTTTGGGTCCTGGCAAAAACAAAAATGTAAAAGCCTGCTGCAGTGAAAACCAAATAAAAAAAAAAACGTTTGCCTTCTGCATACTATGTAAAATGTAACGAAATGTTTAATTATTCAATGTACTTCTGCGCTGTACAGTAGTCCTGCATCCACTGCACGTTAAGCTCTCCATTTAAGGTTGAATAATGCACCAAACCGCCAACTGTATGGAGTGAGAGGGTGACATACCATATTTTTTAGGCAAGATGTAAGAGTGAATGTATTCAGGGGTATTCTCAGGCTCGAGTGCGGATCTAACCTAAACTGTCCTACTATTTTCTTTTTCTTTTACCTCAATAAGAAAAGGGTAGAACCAGTCTTAAAACACAGCGTGTACTTTTAAACGCTGTGTTTTTAAACTGGCTCTACCCTCTTCTTAGTAATGCGCGGTCCGGGGGAAGATTGTGGGCTTTTTTTCACGGGCTCTGATTAACATCAATACTTAAACATAAGCCCAGAATTGCTCTAGAAGCGGCGCATTACTAAGATGGTAAGTTGGTCTACCTGTGCTTACCTGAGAGCCTAGAAGGATCCACCAAGTTATGAGCAGGGAAGATGCTAATAATGTAACAGATCTACTTTTAAAAGGAGTACCTGCAGAACAAGGGATCTCTTTGTAACTATAGAAGTCCAAAAATGCGGGCAGCAATTGAAACATATTTTGAATCAGTAAAGATGGTGACACATTTCTTTGTTGCTTAAACACAGGCTAGATTAAGGGCAATGAGTTCTGCGACCTGCGCAAAATGATTAAACTTTCCCTCCGATTTATCACTGCCAGAAAAATATAAAGATTATACCAATTGGTAGGATGTTGAACTTGAAAGGCGTTGTTTTCTTTCAACTGTACCAACATGTATGACTAGATTATTCATAAAGATAAAGTCCATATGGATTGGGTCTTTGTGGCCAGTCAAGGATTTTTCATGGGAGACCATAACTGAACTACCCATACTGCAATTTAGTTTGTATTTTTCCATGTGAATTAAAAAAGCCTCACTATTAATGTTAGTACAACTCTGTTAAATTAAAAGTATATGACAATGAGATTTTCTAGGGGAGAAAATCTGCAAGAGGATGTTGCGTACCTTAAGAATAAGTAATTCTCTAGTACATTTGCCCACTTTCACATACTTATCTGCATGCTCCCATATCCTCTTGTTGGCTATCCTTTTCTGTACAAGGGCGGAGAGTGCCGGCCAAGACAGCATATGCCACTTTGAGCCCCTGATTACTTCCATTAAGCCCATATAGGATCTAGGCTCCTGAATGGGCTGTGGGCCTCGGAGATAGTAGCTGACCATGGTAGCACCTGAAAGGATTGCAACAGTGCAATGAAATACAGGAGGGGAGGCCACAGAGTGAAGTGGAAGAAGCGTGCAGTCTCTCAGGCCTGAACAGTTCAATGTGGCCTGCCATCCTCTGCAGTAGAGCCTGTGGCAAGAGCTGTAGAGGGAGAAGACAGGGCGAAACCTGGGTGGGCAGAAGAGAAGAGGGAACCCTCAAGCAGCATTTCAAAGGGGACATCCTCTGAAAACCCTCAGGGAAAGTGGGCCTGAGTGAGTAGAATCGAGGGAATAGAGGGAAAGTCTGAGGTGATTTTGAGCTCCTCGCCTTCCCACCCCCACTACCTCCAAAGTGAAAACTCTGCATTCTGGAGGTGAGACAGTGATCCCGAGAAAGAAAAAAGGGGCAGGAATAGGCCCTTTTCTGATAGAGGGAGGACACTTGTACCAGCCGTAGCCATGGCATTGGGTGGGGTTGGGGTGAAGTAGGAAGACCAGGCTCACACCTGGGGCACCTTGTCTGTGGTGGAAGAGGCCCGAAAGAGGGTGTGGGCATTCAGATAGATACCCTGCTAGGTGGTGTGGAGATTTGCCTTTGATCTCTTCACTCTTGGGCAGCCGGAATGACACCTAGGCCCAGAAGTACTGGCCAGGAGACTATCTGATGATACGGCTGTCCCTCCCACTGAAGCACCCCCAAGGGGTCTCACGGTTCATTGTGAGGAATTGAAGGAGACCGCCCTTGAGACAAGACATCTGGAGAAAGAAAATGAGATACAATGGACAAACACGGATGCAGCCTCTTCAACAAACACAATACTGCAAGCAAAATGAGACACTCATCAAGCACTGCAAACTATAACAGAGGAAGTGGGCCGGGGGAGATTGTGGGCTTTTGTTAAAGTATTGATGTTAATCAGAGCCCTTTCACGGGCTCTGATTAATATCAATACTTAAACATAAGCCCAGAATTGCTCTCGAAGTGGCGCATTACTAAGAAAAGGGTAGAGCCAGTTCAAAAACACAGCGTGTAAAAGTACACGCTGTGTTTTTAAACTGGCTCTACCCTCTTCTTAGTAATTCGCGGTCCGGGGGAGATTGTGGGCTTTTGTTAAAGTATTAATGTTAATCAGAGCCCTTTCACGGGCTCTGATTAATATCAATACTTAAACATAAGCACAGAATTGCTCTTGAAGCGGCGCATTACTAAGAAAAGGGTAGAGCCAGTTTAAAAACACAGCGTGTAAAAGTACTCGCTGTGTTTTTAACCTGGCTGTACCCTCTTCTTAGTAATGCGTGGTCCGGGGGAGATTGTGGGCTTTTGTTAAAGTAATGATGATAATCAGAGCTCGTGAAGGGGCTCTGATTTACATCAATACTTTAACAAAAGCCCACAATCTGCTTCGGGCTTTAACAGCCACATGCCCCCAAGCCCGCCTTACCTGATTTCCGTCATGACTCTTCCGGCACGCCGCCTTCACAAAGAGCCTGCTTTTCGCGCCGTGCACTTTTTTAAAGCAGCGGCGGCGCGACTCTCTTGCACGACCGGGATGTGTGCGCGCTCCAAACACAGCAGTGCGCGGTAACGTCAGAAAAGGTGCGCATGCATACCTTAAAGGGAACGGTGGTGACAAGCCCCCTGTGCCGGAGCCAGGAGCGCCCAAGCGTACGGAACCATAGTGACTGCGGCGCACCTCCGCTCACACTCAACTGCCGCCCAAGACAGCAAGCGCCGCATACACACCGCCTTAGGACCCATGTACTGTGGGCTGCGCGGTGCTGGCGGCTGAGTGGCGAGAAACTGTCAAGAACTGCGGCGAGCAACAGGAGTGCAGATCAAGAATCTCCCGAGGCCCCTCGAGGCGCAGAGTAGCATGATAGGCAGTGTCGCACGGCCCTACATAGGAGCCCGAGACCTGTTGGCTGCGCGGTGTAGGCGCCTACTTCAGGAGTAGCCAACTGAGATGGGTTAAGGGGCACGAACGGCGGCTGGGTCCTGGAACCCCTGAGGTTCGCAGGAGCGTGACGGACTGTGACAGGCATCGCCGTTGGTCCCGGTGGGAGCTCCTGAAATACAGCCACCATTGCAGCAGTGCTGCCAGAGGTGAGGTTGAGACCCCCGGGAGCCTGGACCTAGACTGCTACTGGGGAGCTGAAGTGACCTATCGTGAACGGGCAACAGGACCAGGTGTCAATGGAGAAGGAAGCCTATGTAACACCGGTGAGGAGGCTAGAGTGGATGTGCGGGCGGTGCTCCCTGTGGGCGGCCTGTAGGGAACTCGGCTGATGCTGGCAGGAAACTATGGTACTTGCAGGACCCCCATGAAGCCCCCAACTGGAGCCTGAGGGATAAACAAACAGCGCGCTACTGGATGGGTACATGGTAGAGATACTGACAGTCAGAGTTTGCTATAGTTCCCCGCTCCCACGCCTATAGGACGCTGCTGCTGACGTGCAAACAGCCACTAGAGACTTGATGCAGGCTGAGTTGCCCTCACTCTACCACACGTGCGCCACTCGGTTTGAGTGCGCCAATACTTCTGGAAGACGGGACGTATCCTCCCGCCGGTGAGCAGGTCTGGAAGAGGCGACCCGCGGACCCCGCAGTCTGGTGCTAGGGATACTACACAGAAGGGGTGGAGAGCGGCGAGGCAGCCACATAGAGTTCCTACCTGATCACACCTCTTAGGTGATCCCCTCAGACGAGGACCTTTTAACTGCCACACCCTTGCCGGCACGTTGTATTCTCTTCTTGCATCCTGCGAATGCCCACGGTGCAGCCGCTTGTAATGGGCCAGATGCTTGCCAAGACACAACAAGGACACCTGCGGGCCGCCAGCCTCGACCCTATGCAAGGGGCTACGGGGAAGATGCCGGAACCAACGAACACAGCCCTGGCAACCAAAATGGACTCCATCCTCGCGGCAGTGGAGCCGATTGGTGCTGTACTGGACCACACCGGGACCTCCCTGGAGACCAGGATTGACAAAGTTACCTCGGACTTTACCTTGTTTCATGCTGATCACCCAAAGCTGGCCGATAAAGTCACTGCACACGACCAAACACTGAAGGAGCTCCAACCTGTGATGCAAAATCATACAGCTGCACTACAGGATTTGATAGACCATGTCCACATACTGGAATCCCGGGCAGAAGATGCGGAAGGACGCTAACCCCATAACAATATTCGCGTGGTGGGTCTGCCGGAAGGCGAGGAAGGTAGAAACCCAGAACAATTCACAGAGCGATGGCTGCGTGATCATCTGCCCCAGGGAGCACTGTCCCTGCAGTTTGTGGTTGAACGGGCTCACCGTATACCAGCGCAGAAACCGCAACCAGGTACCAGATCACGTCCGTTCATATTTAAATTACTCAATTATAGAGACAGAGATGCAGTGCTCCGTGAAACACGTAAGATGGATCCCCTCAAAGTGAGAGACAGCCAAGTTATGCTCTTCCCAGACTACACTGCTCTCATGCAGAGGCGTAGGAGCAACTACACAGCTGTGAAGCGTCAACTCCGGTCCCTGGAGCTACCATATTCGCTGCTGATCCCTGCCTGACTACGAGTGGTCACAAAAGGCTGGACCCGCTTCTTTGACTCTCCTGAGGAGGCATGGGACTGGCTAGAGGAGTCGGGATTGTAGACGGGTGTGCGGCCCTCGGGCCCAGACGGCGACAGCACATGGAGCAGGAGAACCAGACAACGATGGAGATGGGGGCACCTGAAGGCCGGAAGCCTACGGGCTACAGCTCAAACCCCAGAAAACATGAGGAAGGAAAGGCAGGACGTGCTGGAAGCAGTTATGACCCTTGGATCTCAACACCTCAATGAACGATCAGCCTGTTACACTCAAGATATGCTGGTGATCAGTGGCTCTTCGTCACCATCCACAGAAATCTCAGATGCTTGGTCTGCCAGTGCTCACCCCACAAACTGTTGATGGCATTTTATGATAGAGTGATGACGTGATGCACTCTAACATAAGCAGCTCACTCAAGCAGAACGCTGTTTACTGAAATCTATAGTCTTGCTGGCTGCTACATTGGGGGGTGGGCCCCTTGGGTTACACATCACACGACCCTCATTCTGAGACGATACCTTAATGGGATGCCTGCCACCGGGCAAAACTTGGATATACTAGAAGTCACATACAAGCCTGTTTGGGCTGCCAGGCCCGCACACTGCTGGCCCCACGGGACGCTTCTGGAGCTTAGATAGATGGCACACTAATCAGACTGGCAATAAAGGGAAAGGCTATAATACAACATCACTAGCACGCATCCCCCCATAGGCAACACATTGTGCTAGTTCAGAATTCTCCAGTGTTACAGAAGTTTGGACGGCCATTGCGAAATGACCGCCCCAGATGTTATGATGTTCATAGTTTGTTTAATCTTGTTGTATCCGATGCAGCTTTCTGACACACCCATACAGGTCTCTAGCCTCCGCGCCCTGCGAGACGCCTCATCCCTGGTGTCCCTGTCGATCACCACTATCAGAAATGACACAAGCAGACATAATCACATGGAACATACGTGGCATGTACACGCCTGCGCACCGTTACTCCATATTTTCATATCTCCAGAGACACTCGGACGCAATCGCCTTGTTGCAGGAAACACACATGACCCAGCCGGAGTTCGACAGGCTGCGCAGGCTCTGGAGGGGACATATATATGGCACAACATACTCAGTGCACGCAAAGGGCACACTAATCTGGGTGGGAGCGGGCACCCCATTCATTTGTAAAGAACACAGTGACAGACCCTGACGGCCGATACACTTTAGTGAAGGGGACACTTAACGGCCAACAGATACTATTAGGCTCTATATATGCCCCAAACACAGATCAATCCTCGTTCCTGGCTCGCTTGTCCGTAATAGTGTCTTCTTACGTTGGGTTTCCCTGGCTGCTGGGAGGGGATTTCAATTTAGTACTTGATGTGCACATAGATAGGTCCTTCCCGCCACTCCAGGCAACGACTGTCGCTTCGAATGCGCAGGCGCTTGCAGTCTGGTTGTCACACTGGGCAGTACTGGATATATGACGTGTCCTGCACCCCACAGACCGAATTTACTCCTATTACTCTGCAGCTCACGGTTTAGATGTGCGTTTGGAGCGAGTGGTCGGCACGCAGTCACTGGTCCCCCTCGTTGAGGTGGTGGAATACCTGGGAAGGACACACTCTGACCATAATCCATTACGGCTAAAACTGAACTGGGAACCTGGCCACCCTCCCATATCCACCTGGCGCCTCTAGCCTTCTGCACTGGAAGACCTAGAATCCCATGCATCCCTGGGGTCGGCTGTCCTGGAATATTTCGAGCATAACAAGGGGACGGCGAGCTCTGCACTAGTTTAGTGGGACACCCTCAAAATAGCTATTAGGGGGCACTGCCTTGGGGCCATGTGGAATTTATGCAAGCAACTGACTTTGGCACTCACTCACCTAGAATCGCAATTACTCCAATACGAACGAGAGGGGGAGGGGGTTGACAGTCAGGTCAACTAGAGAACCTCAGGGCACAACATGCGGACCTCATGGAGAGACTACGATGCCATAACTAAGCTGCCCACACAGCTCGCACACGGGGAACATCCTTTACGACGCGGATGTTACCCCGCGCTACCATTACAACGCGTCTCTTATAACGCAAGTCGTAACCACGACTTGCGCTGGAGGGCGCTCAAGGACAAGGAATAGTTAATTTACTATTCCAACACCTTCCCTACTATCCACGGCGACTGGTGTTGGAATAGTAAATTAAACTATTCCTAAGTCTGCACCCTACAGCGCAAGTCGTGGTAACGACTTGCGTTGTAAAACACGCGTTGTAACGGTACGCGTGGTAATAGCCCGCGTCGTACCGTCATACATCCCTCGCACACACGCTAAGGCAGACAGAGCGGGCCGACTCTTGGCCTGGCTGTTGAAACAAGAGAGTAAACACGCACCAATCGGAGTC